>NC_091939.1:3514331-3845164 GCF_041260155.1 Ptychodera flava | reverse complement strand
CAATGGGTGTGGAGGGGGTGAAATTATTGACTACATGTATGATGTATTACTGTTATCTTTCAGTGAGGAGTATGTAGACCTGATGAAGAGGACATCTCAAATGTCAACAGAAGAACTTCAAAAGTTGGCAGAAAGTTATGATTCAGTTTGTCTCAGTCCTGTGAGTGTGATTTTATCTGTTAGTCTGACTTTTTATTCCTTAGAAGATACATGACAACAGAAATATGTTATGAATAAGTGAAAAATGCCACCAATGGTTATGACTGATGTGATAATTTGAGATGTTAAAAAATTTGTGTGAAGTAGTTGTTTTCAAATGAATGCGTATGCAAACTTTCAATTATTGTTTCAGGCCCAAATAGCACCAGTTCTAACTTACAAATACTTAGCATTAGTATACAGGTCTTGGTAGCCAAGTGGCAAACAGACCTGATTCTATTTTGTAGTCATATTATAACCTTCATGCAAATCATTAAAAGCTATTGAGGGTTTACATTTTCGGTTCTTGAAATGAAAGCTACTCTGGAAGAAGAGGCAATGCTTACAGTTCAATATAGTTTGTTTTCTTTCCACCAATGAAAATGTTTCTTTCACAATGTAGGACACATTTGAAACAGCATCCGTGGCAGCAGGAAGTGTCATCTCATTGGCTGAACAGATTGCTACAGGCAAGGTAGGTATAGTATGGTTAGTGTATCAAAATGTATTATTATTTCTTTGTTTCTCAGTGTAATTAATAGCAATAGCTATCATGGACTTGTGTAAATTTCATTATTATCATACATGTGACGTATAACTTTATTTTAATTAGTTCAATAAATGAAAATATCCATAGTGTTCAAAGAATCAGTGTCATACTTGAAAGTCACTGATAAGTGGTTTCATTGTACATTTTCTAGTGACAAGCAGCTGACTAAATAAGTGCTGTTCCTTATTTCAGATTCGAAATGGTTTTGCCATTGTGCGGTAAGTGCTACGATTCTATTTTGTTCATTCATGTTTCATTCATTGAGGTGCATTTTCTAATTTTATTGAAAGACATCATGCTGTAAAGGGAGATAGTGGTGGTGCAATATATGAATACAATTGATTTAACAGATTACGAACATTGCTCTAATATATGACAGCAATGGTTTTTGTCTTTCACAGGCCACCTGGTCACCATGCACAGAGAGACATAGCGTGTGGCTATGGTTACTTCAACAATGTGGCACTGGCTGCATATCATGCTAGATATAACCTCAATTTGAAAAGGTCAGGAATTATTCTTATTTTATCCAGTAAATACACTTTCAATAGACTTAATTTACCAACTAAATTGAAATGTCCTAAAATAATTTTCCTAGAAGCGTTTGAACCATTTATGAACATTGTACTGGTATTTGTATAAGAAAAACCAACTATGTATGTAAGTATTCCATAAGGAATCTTTTTACATATCTTGTAAACAATATAATAGTGATTTTGAGGATTCTTTGTGTAAATCTTGTAAAGCATATCGTAATATTTCCCACACATCTTAAAGAACAATTTTATACTTTACATTTGTTACTACTCTGTTGAGTTATTTGTTGTCATTATCATGGAAAGACTGATAGTTGTTGCAGGTGTTGCCATGGGATTTAACAAAACAAAATATGACCCAGTTATCATTATCCCTTGCCAGAACATCTTGAATATCTAAAACTGTTTATGATATATTTGTTTCAGAATTTTAATTGTAGATTGGGACATTCACCATGGGCAAGGTACACAGTATTTATTCGAAGACGATCCAAGGTGAGACAGATCAAATTAAGCTGTGAAAGACAATGTTGAATTTGAATATCATAGCGCTGTCAATGGAAATTTGCAAGAAAACATTAACTATTTTATGAGTTGCTAATATGCTGTACAATACCAATAGACCATCTCAGATGCATCCTATTTTCCTCTTGTATCTGTGACAATTATTTGTTTGTGCGCCCTCAGTGGCAAATTGTAGCATAGAGTTAGGAAAGTGACAATCAACCTACCTGTACAGTATGTGCATATTTTGTCGCCTATTATGAGTACACCGGTCATTTAACGTTTTTTTTTAAAAAAACAAGCTTTTGACAGTGAATGATATTAAGAGTTTTTTTTTGTACATTTTGCAAAAAAGGCCAATAGTTGCAGATACCAGTGTACATTGGTATTTATAACTCCTTGGTAGAGGAAAGTTAAGATCTTGTTTAAGTGTTTGCTGTATCTTCCTTCCAGTATTTTATACTTTTCAATCCATCGCTATGAAAATGCTGCATTTTGGCCACATTTACAAGAAAGTAATTATGACTGTATTGGTAGCGGGAATGGAGCTGGTTTTAATATCAATGTACCATGGAACAAAGTAAGTGATGTGTCATCTGTAGTGTGAATCATCATCAGGTTGGCTAAAATTACAGTAGTATTTGGTTTTTATTAAAAAATACTCAATATGTGATAGTTTTATACATCTGAAGGTCTTGAAGACAATCACCTGTTTTCCATCATTGTTGGTTTCAAGAATCAGACTAGACGCTAAGAAAAAAGCTAAAGCTTACATTTTCAGTATCATGAATAAAGTTAAGTTATTATAACAGAAAGCCAAATGACTTTTAAATGCCAGAGTAAATACAATCATGTATGTAAGTTCATCCATGAGCAAGCATAGGTTCTCAGAAACAGCCAGACAGTATTCCCCTCATATGAACAGAAAATTGCTGTTTTTGAGAAGTTTATTGAAATGATGCCAATTTGATGTTATTGTATCAAAATTTGTAACTTAACTAGCTTTCCATTGATACCAAATACATCACCCCATAGTCACTGAGAGTAAGTGCACTTAAATGCTATGTGGAAAAAGACCACAAGTTACCCAAAATAATAAGTATGGATGGCCCCATGACAGAGTTTCATGAATAACTAATAACTTCCATCAGTAACTAAATCACTTCTAAACGTCTGTGTCTTTGTTCAGATGTCAAAAAATGAAGTTTGCCCAGAACATGATTGGCTTTCCAAAAATGTCTACAAAATTCCTTTCCAAAAACAAGTGTCCATAAAATCTTTCAAGGGGTCTGCTATGCTTGCCTATGGTCTAATTAGGCCTTGTGCTCATAGATGGGACAAATGTATAGATTAATAACAAAATTGATAGTCATTAGTAGGGAGGTGAGGTTGTATTTGTTTACATGTATAATGGAAAGATTTCCATGTCTTCTTCTGTTTATTGTGTTTGACATTTATATACATGTAGTTCATTTTTATTGGGAAAATTGACTTTGATCACTGACATAACCAACTAAATGTTGCAAATCAGACTAATTGTAGACTTCTCAATGTTACAGGTTGCCATGGATGACAGTGACTATATAGCTGTTTTTCAACAGATTCTGATGCCAATAGCTTATGAAGTGAGTAGACAACACATAGATGCATCTTTATATCGTTGTCTCTGTCAATGCCTCAATATTTCTTGGATTGGAGTGCAGAAATCTAAACTTTCATAGTTTTAACAACTTTTGAAGACTGATACAATAATGAATTATTCTGACTTTTAATTTTTTCCCTCAGTTTGATCCAGAGCTGGTCTTGGTCTCTGCTGGTTTTGACTCAGGATTGGCCGATCCAAAGGTGTGTACGTAGGCAATATGCAAAGTAGGATAACATAAAATGGAAACAAAACAAAAGTAGTTTAAGAAACATCATAACATGTTTTACACTTTGTGTTTTGAAAAGATACCGGTAGGTGCTCTCAACCAGTTTTGCAAATCTTCAGTGATCTTGTTGTATCTGGGAATCAAGCTTTTAGTAATTCACGGATTTCCTTCTTCAGCTGTAGTAAGTTTTTACCCTGATGAAGGCAATCAGTAAATTGCTGAAATGTTTGTACAAAAAGTGATCGTTGAAGATTGAGGGAACTCACGTCTATTCTAAAGTTGTAGTTTGACACAGTATATTATTTTCAACAATATAACAGTTACTGAAATAAATGGCTGAATGCACCGGTTTTAGTTATCTCATTAAAATACATGATTCTGTAAATAATGGTGATTGAGCAAGTTATACTGCCAAATAATGCAAAAATTGTCATAGCAACACTTCAACTTACTGTCCTCATTTGCATAAAATAAATCATTAATGCTAATTCCATATTTGTCCTATAGGGTGAAATGAGTGTGACACCAGCAGGATATGCGTACATGACACATATGCTGATGTCACTAGCAGAGGGAAAATTAGCCCTTGTCTTGGAGGTAGGCAGAATTGTATAGCTTTAGATCTACATTTCTGTATGCTATTATGTGTTGATTCAAGTCTACTTAGTATGTTGTTCTATAAACACTTTGGTACTTTTATGTTAAAATGCTTTGTATTTGAATTCATATCACCAGTCATTACAGGTATTCCAATATTGGAACCAAAATAAGTTGAGATACATGTATACTGAACTTTATTGAAATGAGAGGATGTGTACTACATGTATTGGCTGCGTGGCTGAACCTACAGGTGCTTGATTTTTTGAAAAGTGGAGTGTATAATTTGGAGATACCCAGGCCAATTTTCTATGAATTTATCATATCCATAATTAAATTTATTGTATTTTTATCATACTTGGTAGGGTGGTTACAATGTCTCAACTGTATCAGATAGTTTTACAATGTGTGTACGCATCTTACTAGGAGAGCCTTGCCCACCTCTACAAACAACCAAACCCTGTGACAGGTAACACATTCGCATTACTTACATTACTTCTGAAAATAAAACTAGTTTCCAAAACTGGAAAGTGAGAATGTCTGAATGCAACTGCAAGCATCCATAGTACATGAAAGTTGAAAGATGAATAGTTATATTTTTTGCAAATTCAAAAGTAATCATAATTTGGATACATTAAACCTTTACACTTACAGTAGTTTCGCAAACTGTTTCCTCACTAGAAACAAAACATTACATGCATTTCTAAAACACATATTACACATTTAATTATATGTTGTACATTCATAAATAGAACCAGTAAACTTGCTACAAGTTACTATATCAGTAGACAATGTCTAACCCATCATTTTTCCACTTAATTATCTCAGTCAAAGAGACATTCTGTTTCAATATTAGTCAAAGGAAAATCTGAAGAATGTGGAATACTGGAATGATGAGGAAGTCCTCATGAAAGTTTAAAGAAACATATTTTCTCATTATTCAGTGTTACATAATCCATTTGATTCCTTGTAATTTCTCTGAGACCTTTCTGAGTCCATTGAAGGGATTTGTTACAATTTACATTTTCATTACACTGTTAAATATAACTATTATAGTAAAATTTGTTTTGCTCTATTGCAGTGCAATCCAGAGTATCCTAGATACCATATCTGTACATCATCAGTTTTGGAATTGTCTTCAATATCAAGGTATGATTACTCATTTTTCACTTTGACTGCAAACTTCAATAAAGTTACATTTCTGGTGTCCTGTAATATGGTTGTCTGTTCTATCAATAGTGTAGCAAATAAGTGAAAAATCACAACCAGACATCCATGCATATATAACCTTTGAAAAGTTGCCCTCCCTGGCAACATAGGACCTGCCCTTATCATTAGGTGGGTAATTGTTTTTCTGTTATCTCATCAGTGTTTCCAACAGACCATGACACCATGACCATTGGTGTGGAAATAAAGAGTGAAGACGTAGAAGAAGAAAAGACAAACGAAAAAGAAGATAAAGCCATTGACAGTATTGTGTCTGAAGTGAAATTTACATCACCAGTGCATAGGTAAGGTCATCTGTAGAAGTCTTTTTTCATCAAAAATTTCAAACTTTTTGTATGTTCATTTTTTGAGAATTTCTATCACATTATGCGACAGCTTGAGTGCAAAAATTACATGATCACTTTCAAATCTTATTCTTAATCTTTTAACGTGTACCTGAGAAAAATAATCTGTTTAACCCTTTGTCTTACCAAAAGATAATCATGAAATTAACAGGCCTTTCTTGCCTTGCTCCGGTCTGTTTTCCCTATAGCACCACCAAGAGGCTTTGAGACAAAAAATATTCTAGTTTTCTAGTCGTGTAATGCGAAACAAAGACAGAAAATGTGTAGACATGCATATTAGGAAAGAGAAGCATATGAACAAAATGGTGACTCTTGTGAAATTTGTAAGAATTCCCCATCTAGTGAAAACTCAGGAATTGCAAACTACTGTATGTTAACTTTGCCAATTGATGAGCGGTACATGTAATAGTATTATAAGATTAATTTGTGTTGTCTGGTATTTTACAGGACAGCTCTTGTCTACGATGAAAGAATGCGAAAACATAGGGATCAATGGAACACGTAAGTGTTTAAAGTATATACAATTAGTGTTTTGTCAGCTCTGAATAACCAAACTTTTGCCAAGTACATAATTTTGCCATTGAAATACAGTAAGTGTATTCCTACGATGAAGGAGAACTCAATATCATTTTGTATTTCACAGATTGCATTCTCTATAGAAAAAGTGTACACACACATATGAGCGTATTGATCTGTATATTTCCGTACATTAGTTGCAGAAATACTTACACTTCTCAACGCATTCCAAACTATAATTGCCAAATTTCACAAGCCAAAACATTTACCCATCCTACTAATGATGTACAACTTGGTAAATCAATACATAATTCTGAATATTTCCCCTCAAGAATCTGTCTTCTTTCATCACTATGCAGATCTCATCCTGAGCGTCCAGACAGGATTACTAGGATATTTGAGATTCATAAAGCTTGGAAATTACTGGACAGATGTCTTAGAGTAGAGGTAATGTATGACCAATTTATTTCAATGTTACAGGTTACTGCCGATGTCTAGTGCTGAGTAAACAGGTTGTCATTATGCGTCACAAGATAATGATCAGCAAACACCTTTAAATAGAAATTTTCACATATTATAAAATTTTTAGTCTTTTTATTTATTTATAGTCACTCAAATTACTCTGAGAGTGATGTTCATTGGTCTTTACATACTTTAGTTTGAGAATTTCAACAAATTTCAATAAAATGACCACGACTAACCAAGGCATCGACTTACACAATGTAACATGTACAAATTTTTCAAACACTCTTTATGATAAAACTCTACACACATACCAATGTACTGTATTATTGGAGTTCAAAGGCATTTATGATACTTTGAAATAATTTTGATGGTTTATTTTCTGTGAATTTTCAGGCAAGAATGGCAACTGATCCAGAATTATTAGCTTTACATAGGTGAGTAGAAATGACAAATTAAAACATGTATTTATGTTGTCACAATTTTGATAACATTTGTATGGCATTAAGTACTAGATTTGCTGCAGTGAATGCAACGTGTGGCCTACCCAAGAGGCAAAACGTTGGAGTCCCAACACCATATTGGTATATAATCCACAAAATTCTCTATCTCACGTTCTTTATCTTTCTGTTGTTTATCTCCATGGCAACGATGTGTTCAGTAAAACTGAAATTCCTGCATTCATTACTTGAGTACCATAAGGATTTTGAGTGTGTTTTTCACATGAGTATTAGTGTATAGATCAGTATGAAAGCCAATGAATGTATTTCATCTGATTAATTTAGCTCAGGACATTTGGAGAAGATGAAGGAATCACAAGGAATGAAAAACAGAGAACTTTTCATGCTTCAAATGGAATACAACTCCATCTACTTTCATCAGGTAAACACAGTAAAACTTATCGCTGCAAGATTAGAAAATGTAGTTTATAATATAGTAAAATGAAATGTTGTTTAACTCTTGTCCACAGTTCCAATTTTAAACTACTGAAAGATGTATCATTTCATTTCCAAATGCTGAAGTGTCGATTATTAGATTTATTTCTCAACAATCCCGTAAAATTGATGTAATTTGCCACAAAAACAAAAAATTGAAGAAATACAGTATACAAAAAAATTACAATTTTGCTTTAGATCAGAATCAGCCATTATGATCCATACAGTCTGCTGATATGCCAGTTAGACTGAATTAATTTTATTTTAATGTTTGGTCACAAAAACACTTCTCGAAATGATGGAATGATTTGCCATCACTGAAAAAAGTAACCAATGAAGATGAATCACCTAAAACGTAGCAAATTATTTGTCTCTGAAACATGGCTGTCACATCTCTATAACACAGATTCTGGTGAGAATTTGATTTGAAAGAATGGTGCAATGTTCAAAATTTTTATAACATCAAGAAACTTGTCAGTCATTTCTACTCACTTTGTGCCTTTTGCATGTTTCTTTATCTTCTCATACAGACATCATATGAATGTGCAAGTCTAGCTGCTGGTAGTGTATTCAATGTAGTCAAAGAAGTCCTCACAGGACAGGCAAGTGATACTATTATCATTCAAATGTCAGATTGGGTCATTGATGGTTTGTTAGACAGAAAAAAAAGTTGCCAGATTTCTACCATCGTGGTGCTTCAGTTACCCTTGTATGTAATCTTGCAGCAATGGTAGCAAGGTTCTCAAACCATATGGATACCAATCTTTTCAAACCTGAACAAAACCCCTGATAGACATACTAACAATGAAGAATGTAATTTAGTTGTACTTTACTTACTTACCATTAATCTATTTGACTCAATAACTTTTACTAACTACATTCTTTAGTATATTTGAATCAATAAATTTCCAAGAAATTCCCAAATTGACTTTAAAAAATTCAGAAATCTTAGAAGACTGATGGCAGACTTGCAATCATGATATTCAGTTGGGAAAGGACATTTTACATGTATGAAGATTTAGCTAATGTGGTTGTGTTGTATTTTCTTAGCAGGATGAATATCACATAAGTGTCAATACTAGCAGAGTAATATGAAAATTTACATTTGTTGAAAGTGTCTTGATAAGAATCAATAGTTTCAATGTTCAAATCTTGTCAAATGTTGATAGTAAATATCTGTATATGAAGCAATATGCATGCTATATTATATTTAATATATTATTAAATGGTGCATTACATCCTATCCCATATTTGAATGAAATATGAATGATCTCTCATCTTTGTTTTCAGGCATTGAACGGTGTCTGCATTACAAGGTGAGTCACTGACAGTGTAACATTTTTATCACTTTTTCTTGATATTGATCATAGTTTTTGATAAAACTTTACTACGGTTAATGATCACAGCTTTCAACCAATGTTGATCATTGCATGACAAGGATGGGAGAGTTGAATTGACGTTATATGCCAGGCACTCAATATGAAGGGTTTGTATTCTAAATCATTACATTTATTATATTTTCAGGCCGCCAGGGCACCATGCAGAGGCCAATGCAGCGTGTGGATTTTGTTTCTTCAACAATGTTGCCTTAGCAGCTAGATATGCACAGAAAGTCTTTGGACTGAAAAGGTAATAAAACGTAGAGTTTTACATCCTTTTATAGTTTCCTAATACCCATACCTTCTCATGAATCACACACAACAACAAGGAAATTGACTCAGCCTCAAAAATTTGATCATAATTAAACTAGTAAATACTTGTTTTTGGAAACCATCATAAAGTTTAAGATTCCTTCATCAAGCAGAAAGTACCGGTATATCTTTGCATGCAGTAAGGATTTTGTATCAGTATGCCATAAAACAACGAAATGCAATGAATAATCAACATGATAGAAAGTGACATATGTAAGTTGACTGGTTTCATAAAGTGAACAAAACATTCTCAAAATTTTTATTGTTCATTAAACTTGCTACAACAGTGCCATTGATATCACTCTTCCTATGCTGTGTCAGTGTTAAAGCAATACCCTCTGGTGCATAGAGGCATACACAGGATTTTTGGTTCAATACATCAATTTATAACACGCCACATGCTCATTCCGTGTCGCGATTCGCCAGAATACGTCACGTGACGAGAAAAAAGATACGTCTAGTCCCCATCGGATCGACAAATGTGACGTCAGAGGGTGTTTTTTGAAAAGCTATTTCCCTAGGGAAATAGTTCTGACCAAATTTGGAAAAGTGCTGGTCACGTGACCGTAGTGTCGTCTGCAGCTTTGCAACAATGGCGGTTGACTAGAACGTGATGTGTGTCTGGGATAGGTTACGACACATTCTCTAAAACAGATATTCCAACATTTTCCAACATTCCAACAGCGTAGGAATTAAACAGCTCATCGACGGAAACGATTGAAGTGCAACTAAGGATGTCGCTAGGTATGCTTAGAATATTTTTTGAAAGAAAGTGGTACCACGTACAACTGAAACCGCTGTAGGAACATCGCCCAGTAAATTTGTCACAATGGATTGTTGCGGTACAAAATATCAAAACACATTAAAAACTATATAACAATACAACATGAGCATGTGGTGTGTTATAAAACACCTATAGCCTGGTCTTTATTCGGGCTATAGCGCCCGTCTATTACCCCTCGTGGCCGTGTGTTACCAGAAACACATTATAGCGATGTGTTTCTGGTAGCACACGGCCCCTCGGGGTAATAGACGGGGTGCTATAGCCCGAATAAAGACCAGGCTATAGGTGTTTATTATAGCATTCTGCAGGGCAAGTGCGCGCTACTTAGTGCCAATTGTAACCAAACTGAGTGCATATCTGCAAATGAAGGAATTATTGCTTTTATCTTATGTCAGTATAAGTGGTTCTATTTTACCACAGCCGCTGTGATCTCTTGTCCAATCGGAAGGCGACACATTAATGTAATTGACAATTCATAATAATTATTGCTCTTTCACAGCTCAATGCAAATGCTCAGGAAACACTTGTACACAACCTGTTTGCTAAATAAACAATGAAAACCTGACTTCTATTTCATTATCAACAGAATATTAATTGTTGACTGGGATGTTCACCATGGCAACGGTATTCAACACATGTTTGATGATGATGACAGTGTATTGTACATTTCACTTCATCGATACGATCATGGAATGTTTTATCCTGGTTCTCCGGATGCAAACTATGACAAAGTTGGCAAGGGAAGAGGAAAGGGATTTAATATCAATGTTGCATGGAATGGGGTAAGATACCGGTATCTGGGAATGTGTTCAGGCATGTGAGATTGGATCTGAATTATTGTGAGATTGGGTCTGAATTATTTGAAGTGGGCATGAAATCCATTGAATTCAGTAAGAACTCTTGGAATTTAGTTAGAAATGGGTAAGAAATCGTAGAATATGGTAAGTCTTGACATCATCTTTGCTCTAAAATTTTATACCGATGTTCATCAATCTTTCCATGTCAGAGGCATGTATGTGTTTGTATTTGTTCATTCCAATATTTCTGGACATTCCTTTAATTTATCAAATGCAAAGCTAAAACTCAATCTCTCAAGACAATGTGGATGAATCAAATCATAATATATTGTGCGATTTTTAAATCGATGTCCAATTGTATATTGATGTGAACTAGCAAGTTTACATGAAATCATAACTTGTCAATAGATTCTCATAACTTGTATCTCTATGTCTTCAGGGAAAGATGGGAGATGCAGAGTACATTGCCGCTTTTCAACAGATTGTCATGCCAATTGCAATGGAGGTGAGTACTCTGATCACACTGTCATATCACTTATAATCAGTGCTGAACCTAGAGCGCGGCATCAAGGGATTGGAGTGTTTCAGCATGCACATCAGTTAATGGGCGACGAGCAAGTCCATGGAAATCCTGTTCTTACATGTACATGTACATTGCCGTTTGGAGTATTTATTTGTTAACATATGCTGACATGTCTCAACACTCACAGAAACATTTGAAACTTTATCAATACGACATGTTAATCATGATATTGTAATTTTGTATCGGAATATCACAAAACAATGTTGTGATATTTGCGGTAGGACAGCTGTTATGAGTATGCATGTGTACCCAGCTGGGCCTACCAAGTTTCCGCAAAAATCCAATCAATGATATATATCTTTCATAAATCTGTCCATTTTATATCTAAGGAAACAAATCCAATCAATGATATGAAGAAATTTTGTTTGGTATTTAACTTTTTTTGTAAACTACAGTTCATTGATGTAATGCGGTACGTCAATTTCAAACTTCACTCATGAGCAAGATACAGCTCAAAAAAGTTCAAGTCAAAAAGGAGGGGAGAGCAAACCAAACTTGCAAAGGCCCCCCTAATTTTCAAAAAGGCCCCCAAAATGGAAGTCCATAGGCCAAAATGCCCCCAACTCTCTGATCCTAGATTCAACACTGACTTATACTGTCTAATCTATCTATGCTGCCCAGAGATCATGATTGAGTCAAGTATCTGATATGCAGCTGTTCATGAACTCACATGTGTTTTGGTTCAGGGAATTGTAAGATAATTTTTGTCAACAAGCAAGATAGAATGATAAACCTGTATTATGATGATGATGACATTGAATTATGTACTGATATGATGATGATGGTGACATACAATGGACCTAATGTGACCATAGACAGTCTTCCCCCTCTACTGACTATGATGAGACTGAGCTTATTATGAAACTGCAAGAGAGCATTTCATCAAAAAATGCATTCAAACAGAATTTTATGCCCATAAACTTCAAAGAGTGTTAATATTGAACTCAGTTTAACATTTTTTTCTCATTCCAGTTTTCACCTGAGTTAGTGTTGGTGTCTGCAGGATTTGATGCTGCAAAGGGAGACCCACTGGTGAGTAAAGTCACAAAAGTGTCATGTGTCTCAATGTCTTTGTCTGTTTAGACCATAACTTGGCACAACATAGTGTACATGTATGAAGTGAATCCGAGTACACTATATGGAGTGCAAAGTTTGCTTGAGTCAAGTATTGGCCAGGAGGGGCCTTCATTATTGCTATTAAAATTTTGGCAATACCAGTGAATTTGTAGATGTAGAAAACACGTTGGGCCACAATGCTTAATAATCGGATACATTATCAGAAATAAACTGGGGAATGACGTCACAAATACACTGGTATTAACAAAGCTATAATTATAATTTTGAACTATTGCTCTCACAGAGTTCATACAATGTAAAGAATTAGCATAAAATAGGCATTTACTAGGATGCATCATAATAACCGAAAAAGACTCATTTCAAGTGGCTTTAAAGTAGAATGCGATTTGGGAAGAGATATGCAGATTCCAAGATTTACCATTCTTTTCTGATTGAAAAGCTCTTGAAGTAAGAATAAGATTCACTGTTTTAGTTTTTTCTGAAAATTAAAGTTTAATTTTCTCCATAGAGATAAGATAGAAATTGCAGCCATTTTGAATTTCAAATATCAGTAAATGTCGGGTAATTTATTTCTTTGTTACCAAACTTTGCACAGTGACCCCTGATTTTACTTCTTGATTTAATAGGAGTATGGTTCAGAGTTTCATTGTAGTAAGTTTGAGCAAAAGTTTAAGTCTTTCCCTTTTTAGGCAGGTATATGTACTAGCTTTTATGAATTTTGGAAAACCAGGTCAAGCCATGATGATAAAAATCCTCTAATGTAATTGCAGGGTGGATATATGATAACACCTGAGGGATATGCACATCTGACTCACATGCTGACATCATTGGCAAGTGGAAGAGTTGTTGTAGTACTAGAGGTAAGTTATGATTAAAGTGAATTTCAGAATTTCAAGTGAATTTATAGACACATGTACATGACTTGTGTAGCTTAAGTCATTAATAATTTTAGTGACAGACTCTCTCTTAAAGTACTGAAGTTGCTCCAAATAGCGCAGATTGTCAAACTCGAGACAAATGAATGCCACACCAAAATGTTTGTAAACTTCATGTAGATAAACATTTGCCTTTGTAAATGCTTACGTTGGTGCTGTAATACTGCTCTCTACCTAATTTTGTACATATTGCAAGCAGCCATGGGGGGTACAGACTGCTTACAATGAATGTACTGGAGGGACTGTATTTGATTAGGCTCACTATGAGAATCTGACCCTGGCAAGCAATCATTTTGTAGAATTTCAATGAACTTGGCAAGAAAAAACAAAACCCATATTTAGTTGGCTATGTGGTATCTACAATTGTACCAGTAGTTTATAAATCACAATGACATGTATGTTGAACTTAAATGAAATTACATACAATCCATCATCAAACATAGTACATTGTACATTTGCATGTGGTGATAAAATTAAGTGTGCAAGTTCCAGTGTTTCCTACTTCATATCACACTTAATTTTTCACCACGTGCAAATGTAGCATGTCAGAGGATGCCTCTGTTATCTTTGTCTATGCCATGTACATGTATTGTTCTTTGAAAGTCAAATGTAACTGTGGATGTAGAGGGTTGCGTGCTGCATTTCAGTGTAAATGCTTAGTGTCTGATAACAGTAAATACCAGATTGACACAAGCTACATGTATCTCTCTCAATGTAAGACTTTGGTAAAACCTGTAAACAGGCACTGAGAGATCACCTTGTAAGAGTCTCTGTAAGTAGGCTGTTTTGAATGATGACATCTAGCAAGGAAACTGGACATAATGTTTATATTATCATTTTTAATCTATAAGTGTTAGTGCATAAGTCCCTTCATTTCAGGATGTGCTTTACGTCAGTTTTCTTGTGATAGATTTCATCCTACCTTGATCCTAGAAAAATACTTTTACAAGTAGCAAACATTCATTTCAGTAATATACATACCATAGCTACAACTAATGTGCAAAGTTTTGTTTGTTTGTTTGTAGGGTGGATACAATCTCATCTCCATATCACGCTCCATGGCGATGTGTACAAAGATTCTACTGGGAGATACATGTCCTAGTATTGAATACAGTGAGCCAAGCCCTTCAGCTGTGAAGTGCATCCTCAACACATTACATGCACATCACAAATACTGGCAATGCTTACAGTTTCAAGGTAACAGTTACATTTTCATTTCTCTTGTTTTGTACTTTTGCGTGATTTTGTCAACTTCCAGATTAATTTCTGTGAGATTTGATTGTAGCTTGAATTAAATTAGAAATTTTAAAATAATGATGGAAAGTGGAAGGTGAGTAAAAAGCAAATGAAATCTGATTTTATATGGCTGTAATATCGACAAATAGTGGTTTGAATAAATAACTTTAAATTTATGGATGATTTTGAACCTGTGCCATTAAACTCTGTGTTTGCCAATTTGTAGAAAACTGCAGTATCATGGCACCTGTAAAATGCTGGAAATGGCAATACTACAAACCAGTTGTGAGATTGACTCTGTTACAAAGTGGTATACTCGTACCTGTGTGAGATTGACTCTGTTACAAAGTGGTATACTCATACCTGTGTGAGATTGACTCTGTTACAAAGTGGTATACTCATACCTGTGTGAGATTGACTCTGTTACAAAGTGTTATACTCATACCTGTGTGAGATTGACTCTGTTACAAAGTGGTATACTCATACCTGTGTGAGATTGACTCTGTTACAAAGTGGTATACTCATACCTGTGTGAGATTGACTCTGTTACAAAGTGGTATACTCATACCTGTGTGAGATTGACTCTGTTACAAAGTGGTATACTCATACCTGTGTGAGATTGACTCTGTTACAAAGTGGTATACTCATACCTGTGTGAGATTGACTCTGTTCTAAAGTGGTACACTCCTACCTGTGTGAGATTGACTCTGTTCCAAAGTGGTATACTCATACCTGTGTGAGATTGACTCTGTTACAAAGTGGTACACTCATACCTGTGTGTAGCAAAGAAGCAATAACCCTATTGCTGACTTTCAGGGGTAAAAACATACCAGTGATTCTATTTCAAGTATGAAGGAATTTGTCTGATTACAAATCTATGTCATAATACATCAACTTCACTGCCACCAGTAATGCAAGTCCTGCTAGTACATGTTCACTTCTAGATAATTTAAATCCTGTGTTGAAAAAAAAACATAAAAGTTTTGATGAAAAATCTGTTTACTGAATTTTTCATTCCAGTGACACTACCTGAAGTCAAAGCTGTTACATCTCAGACAGATGAAGATACGAAAGAAAACGATAGTGAGACAATCACAAATAGGTATGTCATGCAATGCCCTGTCAAGAAGATAGAATGAAAAGGAACTGTGTCATGGTGTTGTTTCCAGTGATGATGGTGACAGAGAGAGAGCTATCTTACATGTTTCTATAGGTCCTCATAGCAATGATAGCACTGTCAATTATGAACTGGTGTATTGCATCATTTTGGTGTATATCTCATTTCAGATCAAAATCCCTTTTTAATTTGAACTGCATCTGACATTTACTGTTTTTGCATCTCATTCTCTTTTAGTTCATGTTCATTGTCAAATCCATTAATCTTCTGAGAAATCAATACTGTCCAAAAACTTGCACACTGTATTGTTTATGGTCTGTGATCATGTGTAATTTGAATGTGTTTCATTGTACATTATATTCATGTCATCGTGCATACTGTTTGTTTCATCGTACATAATTTCAGTGACTTTGAAAAAAGTACCGTTCATACAATAAAATGCATTCACATGATAATTTTCCCGATAATAGCTTCTCACCTGAGTGAAAGGTTTTTATTGAATCGATAACTTTGCTGTAAATTTCTCATGAAAATTCTTATACTGTATTAGCATTAATGATTCGCTAGGATTTAATTTTGCTATTTTCGCTGAAACATAAAATGCGCCAAATTAAATTCCAGCAAATTTTTTTAAAAACAATCGAGTCTGTTGTTTTACTGGCAAAAACTAAGAACTTTAATCCTAGTGAAATGTCTCAAACATCAAGTTGAACATAGTGAAATTCAATCCTGTGAAAATTACTGATTTTAAAGTATTGGTCCAATTCACGAATTCAAATTCACTGTTCCGCAGACAACCAGCAGGTGGAGACGCTGGTGAGGCATTTACAGAAGACAGGTTAATAACTGAAGGAATGGCAGAAATGACAATCACAGATCTTCCAGTGGAAAGGGAAGAAATTGTTGAAACTTCAAAACCTTCTGAGGAAACTGCAGAAAATTCAAAACCCAAAGGAAAAATTCCTGACACTTCCAAATCTGAAGAAGATAGTGGGAAAACTACCAGAACTTCTGAAGGAATTATTGACACTTCCAAAACTTCTCAAGATGAAGAAGAGAAGATTCAAATGCAAAATCAAGAACAAGCTGCAGTAGGAACTGGCCAAGGAATTGAGAAGGAAGACAAATTAATTGCAAAGGAGATGCAACCTGAATCAGCAGATGTGCACAATGCCAAGCCAACAGATTCTGAAGAACACGATAGTCTCAGTGAAGCTGGAGCTGCTGCTTCCACAGCCAGTATCCTACAAGATCAAGTAGGTTGATTTCAGCATGTGTTTTCAATGTGTGTTTTTGACTGGTGTGGCAGAATGGTCAGTGACTTTAGTAGGAAATGATGCCTGCTTTCAAAAGATAAGAAAATTTCGCTAATGCTCAGCCTTTGTAGATGTTTTCCTAGTTGTTTTCTTTCCAGTTCAAAGATGCAACAACGTTTATAAGATATACTGTATGGGACATAGCATAGTGTGCATTAAAAAAATTGAAACCAATTTTGTCAGCTGTGTTTCATAGTTGCTCTTTACTTTGAACACATCTTGCTTTGCACAATGATCCTGCTTCATTCAAGTGAAAAACCATAATTATGATATAATTATGATAATTATGATTATAGTAAACTTTGTCATATTTCACAGGTGACAATGTATGCAGTAATACCACTGAACTGGTGTCCTCATCTTGACATGGTTGGTGATATTACAGACGATGGCCTCGACACTAGAGCACCATGTAAAACATGCAATGACCCAAGAGAAAACTGGGTTTGCCTTATCTGCTATGAGGTGAGAATGCAATCCTGAACTAGTTTCCATTATTCTATAGACTATAATAAAGTCAGTGATGTGTTGTTTAGTTAAATGATATTAATGTGAAGTAGATTTAAGCTGTGGTTACTATGTAATTAGGAGAACACAAGTAAGAAGGGATCTTCAAAATGTTGACCTATACTGTCTTCAAGTCTTTATGATTATTTTTTATTTATTTATTTATTTATTTATTTATTTATATATTAATAATACTTCTTCACTAGCATACATAGATTACATATAAAAGACAGAAAAGAGTCATACAAATAAAAAAAAGACAACACTATACTGCAAGAATAAAACTTTTAGTACAACAGTTGAACAACAGAATGACAAAACTAGAATAGCAGCCAATAAATGGTAGAGACAAACAGGTGTGAAACACCTCTAACACTGTCCCACCATAGAAAGGAAATGACAAACAGTCACACACAAAATGTCAAAGGACTACAACAAACAGAAAATTGATTGTCCAACATTCACATAATGAAAAGAGAGATGTATAAATCTTTATATAAGATCCCAAGCTCATAACCTGGCAGGCATAAGGCTGTTTTAATAACATGTCTGGTCATACACCATAAAATGTTTTTGATTTTAAAGTTAATTTTGCAGTCCTTTTGTTCTCATGCAAATTAGTAAGCCTCCATACTTTTTATTCATATGTTAAATAGTAAACCTAACACTTTTCTGAATAGAAATCATTAGCCTAATGAAGTGTCGGTATTAAAATAAGACTAAAAGTGGAGGTTTACTTATCTATTTCTAAATAATCAATGCATCACAATAAGTTTTGTAGAAGCACACTCATGTATATTTTTGTGCAAAAATAAAATTAACATGTGTATGGTCATATAATTAAAACATGCTCTACACAAATAAAAATAACACAGCATGTACATTGTACATGTATCATCTTTTGAAACCATACTTTGTACTTTGGAAAAATCAGTATAACCAAAAAACAAGACTCACCTGGTTTAATATCGTCAGTATCAGCAGGCATGACTTGTACATATTTCACTATCTTCACTCCAAAATCAAAGGAAACTTGTGATGCTAGGAATCCCACACTGTGACGCCTATGTTAATCTCTTGTTACACGTGAATGTTGATTATATTACCATGCCCTGTCCATCGCGTTTTAATTGGTCGAGCTGAACCACATGACTGCCCACAAATACACAGTAATGGTTTGTTTTCATGCCCGTGAATATGAATAATATCGTAAACATAGTAACTTTACAGCTAAAAAGAAAATTGTGATTTGTACAAAGATCATAATCAACCACAAAATAAAATGGAGAACTGTCTACAAGTGCAGGTAATTAATACAACCAGGTGTGAGTTGTTGACAAACCAATCTGAATAAAGGTGTTCCTCATAATGCAGCAGGTGTTTTCTTCTCTAGCCACCACTAACTCACATGTAAATTAGTATTGATTATTGCGTGCCACGTTGTCATTTATCAGGATTTATAATTAATGAGATCAATTTGATATTTAATATAATATTTGTGGTATAAGTCGGAATTGCACTCGTTATGGTCTTACAATTGAAACTTCACACTTTTGGTTTCCATTGTAAACCACTTCAGTGTGCGTTATTTTCCATAGTAAATTCCACACCAGATAGGTAAAGTTCATGCAGTCGAGATGGTTTGATTTGAAGTTGATACAAGATTTTGTTTTTGATCTACAGGTGTACTGTGGCAGATACATCAATGAACACATGGTTGAACACAGCTGTGTGTCAGAACATCCAATGACTCTCAGTTTCTCAGATTTTTCTGTTTGGTGTTATGTATGTGATTCCTACGTACATAATGAGGTAGGTTGTTGCATTTGCCTTTTATGATGCTTTTTCTGATTTGCTCGTCTCCAGTAATATATACCAGCTACAACTTTCCATACACATGTATTTAACTTTATTTTAAAGTGACTAATAAGCCCGTTGTGGCTTGGTGTTTATCACCAGTCACTATAATAATTACTACTACTACTACTACATACATATCCTTTGCTATGGTTTGACAGAGTAGCTGAGATACCACTGCAGTTAATCTTGACACCGTTGATCTGCGTGTGTGTGTGTGTATATTAGCCAGTCTTTCTTCTTTCTTGACTCATTTTTTATTGTTTTTCTTATATTATTGTTTATTTTCTTATCTAGCTTTGACATTGCGAAAGCAGGTGTTTGTTACCTTGTTTTTATTCTTCATGTGTTTTTATCAGCAAATCGTTTACCATGTACGGTACATGTACCCTTGTATTACTCCCCTTGGAGTTGTAACATGTTGGGGCTAATGTGCAGCATCTCGGAAGCTGTTATCCAATTGGTTGGCTGAATCTTATGGTTATAATGAATTATATACAATAGACTCCTTAAGTTGCCATAAATAGTGACAATCGACCAATCAGATATAACCTGAGGCAGCTGCACATCAGCAGGGATGTTGTATTGATAGTAAAGATACATGTACGGTGTGTAAGGTTTGTGTACTGCCACTGCACAGCAATCTTAAGGATACATTTTGAAAAGGGCAGAGTCTTTGTCATGACAGTGGTTTTTCCTTTTTTTCCAGAAACTTCTTCCAGCAAAGAGGGCAGCACACAGGAGTAAGTTTGGTGAAGACATGCCAGGGTTTCATCAAAACTTGACAGCCATCGCAGAAGAGACTGAATGACACAAACCTTAAAAAAGTACTCAGAGTTTAGGGGTTCTTAGTTCAGGAAGTAAATTTGTTTTTATTTTTCTGATAACAGTAGTTTTACGTTTGTAAATTGGTAAAGGGCATCAAAAGAGAGGGAAAACAGAAAAAGACCCCATACTTTTTCTGCATCTAAACATGTGTTTCATATGGAGAACAAATGTAGAGTCATTTGAGACATGATGTACAACAGTACTGATCTGAAACCAAGAACACTGGATGAACAAAGGAACATGTATTTCACTTTCCATGTGAAACTATTTGCTAGCTCATGTCAGACCCAATACATTGTCTGTGGGTTGAACTGCTCAGAGAAACTAAGAAATTGCTAACACATGATCTCAAAGTGACTGGTTCTTCCTTCCTCCGTTCATGTACTGGTATAGGAATTAAGCAAGTGTTGTGTGATTGGATACATGTATGTGTTTATCAGACAACGTGGGTACCATATCGGTATGGACTGCAGGCAATTGACCGTAACTGTATCAGCACAGCTCAAGTGTGACAGTGTAGATTGAAAAGTAATGGTTCTTTCCTTGTAACAGTTGTTATGATTAAATGACAAGTACTACCTTTCATGTTACTAAAAGGGTCAGAAAAGAGTGATAAGAAATCCATGTAAAGGAAGGTTTCACACAGATGTTTGTTAATATGCGGTGTCAAATCACACTCAGAAATAGGACCTCCTTCTCACGTTTATGTACAACTTTACAAGGCAAATTTCTTATTTGTTAAAACAAACAAGCCAAGTATCAAAATGAAGACAAACTACTCAGTGTAGTGTAGTGGATTAAATAAATTAATGTTTATTTTTTCAATCAACATATCAGTTCTTGAATGTTTCTTTTTATCCCTTTGAAGTTTTGTTTCTTTTCTGCCAAATGCCAAAGTTTTGTTGACATGACAACATGTTGATGGTGTAAATGACACTGACATTTACATGCACATGCGACAATCACTAATTTTATTGAAAGTAAACTTTTTTAGAAAATTTATAGACAATTATGTAGATTTTTAAAAGTGCATTCTCAAGGAAGAATTTCTGGCTTTCACTGTGGACACATTTTCAAATTACTATTGCCAGTTTGAATCAGTGTTGTACAGTTACATGTATCTCTTAAGTAACAGCCACATCAGTCTGGTGGTCATGGGATATATAATAGAGATCTTTCCGTGATTTAATGTTGAGATGTAAATTTGACTGTATACAGTACATCATCATGTTCAACCAGGCCTCAATTGATGCATAACACTGAAACTCATGATGAGGAGACTGGTTGTGTAGATCTATAGAATCATGGTCCTCTTTTGTGGAAGGACTGTGATAGAATCTAACACATCTTACAGGTAAAGTTACATCATCATTTTGTGACATCTTTGAAATTATTTAGTGCCAACAATTGATGTTTATCAGTGTAAATAACGCACTGACTGCATTAAATTTATGGCATTTTTGAAAAAGTTTGCGCTCAGAAGGTGAAGTAATTTTAAATATGCAAGGTAGAACATTCATGTACAAGTATACACTTGTAACATGAACTCTAGACAATGGACACCCATGAAAACTTGTATGCATCTTACTTCATGTAGACTACAGTACTTTGAATAAGAGAAATTATTGCGTTATGAAACTTTAATAGATGGTCAGTTGAAAATACAAAATAGTTGTGAAATGTTAGATCCCAGGGGTGTACTCAAATTTCTTAATGTTACCATGACATAGAACTGAACTTAAAGGAATTATGACTTTGAGATTGAACTTACATTCTTGATAGCGTTTCCATAATCATAGTGTTCTGCGGTGACTAATTTTCAGCTTTCATATTGGAATCTTTCTTGCATACAATTAGTATCTTGCAAATAACTGAGAAAATATGTTCGAACTGGTCTTCTAAGTTCTACATGTATATGGTTGTAATCAATCAGTTTTGTGTAATTTTTAACATTTTGGTTATCAATGTACATGTAATTTAATTTGAGTCCATACAGGAATCAGTTTCTCAATAAAAACAATGTTTATCTTCAACTTCCAAGCATTTCCACTTGTCACTTGTCATTTTCACAAATTGAATCAAAACCTTGATCAGTAGTGCTCACAATGCAATGGGAAAAGCGCCCTCACGTTGACAGAAATTTCCTTTACATAGCCTTTACATGTATGTGCAAGTATGACAAGCTATCACTCTTTCTCCAGTTTTAATATGCATTATCGTCACAATGTCAACAAACATGTACAGAATATAAAAGCAGTCTCCAATTCACAGAAATTTCTGCGAGTTCAGTGATACACAATGTTGAATTCATAACCATATTCACACATTGATTCATGTTGCAATTAGTCATACCACAGTCCCTTAAGACACCTGTGAGGGACTGTATGGAGGGACTGTGGTCATACTTATATGTAGCATGATGCTTTCTGTGAATCCCGCCATGTGATTTGCTCAGAGAGCAACCAGTATTTAGGACATACATGTAGGGTATATTTTAGCATGACAATTCTTTAAATATCACCCAATTATAACATCAAATTTTCAAAAGTTTCTGTATCAGGGAGACCTCCCCCATGTATTCACTATTGTACAGCTGTCTGATTGTCCACTGCACAAGTATCTAATAATGAAGTGTTGACAAATACTGCATCTCGCTTTAAACTGTCTCTGTATGTTCTTGCAGTGATATGCTTGCCTTTGTTGCATTTCACTGCTTGAGAATGCTGGGTGACTGTGTGTTTCATGCACATGTTTAAAGTTGTGACTGGGCTATTGGATATCAGATGTGATTTACATACAAGCAAATGACAATATTTTGACATATTTTGGAAATGCAGCATCGAGAGGGAGACACCCCACCCCCACCCGCCATGCCTCCCCTGATCTGGTCATTTCTTCAAAGCTGCTAGCTAATCAAACAATATTTTTACATTATAAACACTTGATTCACTGCATCGCTCCAGTATCCTGTAGCAGTGACTTTTTTACAAAAAGATGACTGTGAAACTTTATTACAGCTCGGCTAGAGGCAATTCAAATGATACCCCCCCCCCCCACCCCCACTGCAAATAAAGATGGTATCCATGAAAATGGCATCTTGACCTTGAAGTCATTGTATATTGAATTTTAAGTGTATGGATCCAGGAATCTAACTATCAAGACTATGTTGATGACCATTTGTCATATGCAAACTTTATTTCTTGAATACGAGCTACATGTAAGGTAGTCTACAGTACATATCAATACAAAAATAGAAAATCTCTGACTAGTAAAAGTATTTGAGTTAACAATGAAAAGTACTACTATATTTTCGTCTGAATAGCACTGTTCCTCAATATTTTGCAAAAGTTTTCTAAATCCAAATTGTTTGTTCTCCTTCATACTTGCATGCACTATGAACCACATACAGTTACTGTGCCAATGTTATTATCAGGGTTGATATGGTTTGTGTGTATCTGTGTGTGTGCGCGCGTGTGTGTGAGAGAGATGAGAGATAAAGGGAATGTTTATTTTCTTTAATTAAAAAATAATGTTGTTTTTTGAAAATTACATACACGGATTCTTCTGGCTCCATTACAAACCCTGATTATTTGACAACAAAGAAGGTATTAATGATTGATTCCAGCAAAGTATTCTGGTGGCAAAATTATATTATTAAAAGATAACTTTTACTGTCATTCATAATTGAGAATCCTACAGATTTCATGTATGTTTACCATCATAAAATTAGGCTTTATAGTATTTGAATTTTACTCATTGATCTCAAATGGAGTATAGAGCAAGACAAACTTTCACTAAACCTTACAAATATGTAGAAATACTTGTTCTTCTAGCAATTTGTACAAATCTGAAAATTCTAAGAAAGAAACTGAAGTTGAATTAGACATCTATTACATCACTTTAGAAGATTTCACACACACACACACACAGTCACACAGCAGTTAATCATAAAGTTGATGAAAATTGTTTGATACGTGTGGAATTTGTGTGTACATTTAAAACTTAGTGAGTGACAGTTCAGGTGTCAATGTTTAATGGCAGTATGCAATGTTGGTCCGTGGTCAATATTCAGAGAGAATGTATCTGAATTACTGCTCCTGGCTGAACATTATTTGTGAAAGGTTTGGTGCACCATACAATTACAATCATTTGATTAGCTTTGTTACTTTTCATACAAACAACAACTACTTGCAACCACTGGATTGCCTTGGACATCAACCCAAATACGCATTTTCTGCCACAGGAAAATAGCAGTACTCTATTATTTTTCTAAAAAGAATCTTGTAAAACCGATTACCATAAAATGCAACAGTCATCACAGCCTAAACTTTCCCTGCTTCTCTGAATTTCTGAAACAATGGATCTTTTTCTCTGACAGTAAAAGTCATTGTCTTCTTCTGGTAGTAGTCATGCTGAAGTTGGATATTGTCAATGACGTCTGATAAAAGATGTGCTTGGCCCACACGACTGCCAGGTGCATCAAAGTTGATGTGAGTGAAGTGAACATGTAGGTGGTAATATGACGGCTGATAGTGAAGGAATACACGCAAATGGTTCTTTGTCAATCCGTACTTTTCACAAATGAATTCCTGTAGTGGAAATGTAAAATAAAGAACATTTTAGGCAACATTTAACCACAACAACAGAGTTTAAATGTCCATGGTGTCTATGATGAGATTAACAGTCAAGTTGCCAATCTGGCAGGAAAGATTGTTGGTATGAAACAATGGCAACTTTCAGTAATATATTACCAATCATTAGTAGAAAAGGAACTTGAAGGTGAAGTGAAAATCAAAAGTGGTGAAAAAAATAATGAAAAATCACAGCTTCTGTTCCATTAAGATGGAGACAGATAAAATACCCTACTAATGGAAAATCAGTACTGCATAACACTTACTGTGCCCTTTTCCTTGATGTTTTGCAGAAGTGGCAGATGACCTTCCGTCAGATCCCGTATTGACTTGATGTTTCTCTTATGGCATATGGCATCGATGTGCAGATTATCTATTTGGGTTTGATCCCATTTCATATCTGGAGCCAACAGATATCCTATCTCCGGATCTTCATCTTCATACAAAATTCTATCAGCCTCTGCCTTCTTGTCCAGGATATTGTACACCCACTGTGAAAAAACAAAACTTTGTTCTAAGGTTTTGATTTTATGCATGTGAAATTCAAAAGAGATCATTATTACATGCCTCTATGTGAGTACAAATCAGTGCATTGATTTGAATAGGAACATCCGGCGAGTTAGCAGGCCAGTGAATGATGTACTGACCGGTTTCCATGGTTACCCAGTACAGTGAAGCCCTTTGACGTTTTCGGAATCAAAGTAGGCGCTTAACGCTAGATGTAAAATATCCATGCGCGCACTACGATTTTGACTTTTGTTAAAATCAGTTTGATGCTGGTCGATAATGGTAAAATTGTTTGAAAATACCTTGCATGTAACTAAATGTCATTTAGCATTAACTGTGACCAGGCATGTAATAAAAATATTATTGCCTGAATGCATGGGTTTATGTGCCCTCGCAGCAGGAGACAATTTGCCCTCCTGGCTTTGGGCAAATTGTCACCTGCTCTCAGGCACATAAACCCATGTATTCAGGCAATAATATATAATGTGAAACAAAAAGGGAAACTACCAGTCTCTCTCTATTTGCTTTTACATTGGAGAGGTAGAATTATCAGCTGGGTTCAGTTCCGTCCTTTCACAGAATGTCACATCACTGAGGCTGCAGCTATTACACATATTATAAATCACATTATGTCAACAGGATATCAGTATTTTATCTCTATTTGACCTTGCATCTGTCTTGAAATGGTTTTTATACATTTGTTCAATTACTTTGATTCGCCATCAATTCTGAATAAAAATAATGAGCAAATGACAGTGTTTGAATCACAAATACCTGTATACTAAATGCCCGTGATGTGATTGATGGCAGTGTGATGTTTTGATAATCGGCAGCTGTCTCTTCAATCAAGTAGACTTGTTGTGATGTGTACTTCATAATATGACGTTCAGTGGCAGGGTAGATTATTCTTGTGCTGATCCCTAGGTGATGAAAGGCAACAACTTTGTCAATGACACTGCGCTTACAATGATGAAAGTGAGTCAGAAGTAAGTTTGACACATCAATGATGAAAACTGTACGACAAGAAATTTCAGAGAGGACTACATTTTGGCTGGTAGAGATAATAAATTTGCAAATTCTACAGTTATTTTCTCAGATCCAACTATATCAAAATATCAAAGTTGTTTGTAATCTTTCTTACACTTTTGGTGGAAAAGTTGTTTTCCAAACAGACCCCAAATTTTATCCTTGCAAGTTTTTACCATCATAGTTAATCAAAAATGAAGTTATCAAGTTGTCTTAAGGAACCTAAATTACATTTTTGGAAGACAAGTTACAGTTATGGTTTGTTTGTAGAAACCAATGATTCTGAAAGCTATCCAAACAGAAAAGAAATTTGAAACAGCACTCCATTAAAAACTTTTTTTAACATTTTTGAATGAAATAAATTAACTTGCATAGGATTTAAAGTTCTATTGCAATAATGTTATCATTTTCAACAAGTGCATCTTGTACCGGTATATCGGCAAAGAAATGTACCCAGCATTTTGTAGTTTGATTATACAACCATTGCCAGATACAAAGTTGCCAAGCTATTATTTTGAACACAAAGCTGCTAAAAATGATGTGACTCAATATGAGAATGATAAAAAATTTTGCGGAAAAAAGTGAATATCAACGGTGTGAGTCCAAAAAGCTGAATTAAATTATCAATGGGGGTAAAGTGGAACAGAAATTTGGTCTACATGAAATAAGAGCTGCAGGCCAAGAGCCTGTTGGTGTATCTTTGTATCTCATACGGTGATTCAACTACAATGAAGATTCATATTGTAAAATTCTGATATGTGTAAATTTTGCTGATCAATAAAGCAACCACCCTGTAGGTTACAACGGGTCATAACACAGCCATGGGAATGGTGGGGCTATGGATATAGCACATTGTTTTGTTGGGAACAAAATACAATCATGGGAAGGTTGGGCTATGAATGGCAGCAGTGGTAAATTAAGTTCCCTTTCATATATTGTGCGAAAGCACCAATGTCAACTGCTGCAGCGAAGAACAGGATGGCTTGGACAGTCTCATTATACATTATCAGTGTTCTCCCTGAATAAGGTAACAGGGGCGTGGCACCCTCTTGTAAATTCCGAGCGCCCCCTTGCCAGAAATGAAAAAGATTTATTTTTTTGAAAAATAGAACAATAAAATGTACGAGATAAAAAGTTGACGGTGATTTACAAGCAAAATGCAAGCGTGAGCGTCGATCCTGTAGGCTGCAAACGTAATTCTCATCGATCTTGCAAATCTCGCGAGTTTGTGATGTCATCCGAGATCATAGGCCCATGTGCAACTCATCGATGGCAGCCATATTTGCATGGCTCAGGCCGTAACGTTAGCCACGGTCCCTCCATAGGGACCAGTGCATTAGGTAACCGACTTAGCTGAGTAAACATGCCAAGGAGCTTGAGGGTAACCAAGGACAGCAGAGTATACTGAAGTTTTTATAGGAGGTTAGAATTTCGCTTGCGTATTCCTTCCCAAAGCAAAACGACCTATTTTTAGGCTCGGCCGGACGTGTATCAGGATGAGAATACGTGAGTGTTATGGTGATAATTTTGACATCGATGAATGTATGTCTGTCGCTATGTTTTCGTTTTCAAAAAATGTAATCTTCATTGAAATCAGTGAACTAGAATAAAAGTTATCGCAACACTGTCTCAGATCTCTTTCCTCTGAGTTTTTATACGAAAAAAATCGGAAAAAATACTACTCCCAGATGCCACCAAATAACACCATTTTAACCTCTGTTTTTTCAAAAGCTCCAACGGCAGGAGGGGGACACCCCCCTCCTGACCTCCCCCCGCGACCGCTTACGCGGTCGCGTGTGCTGCTTCGCACCACGTCTTCGCCCTCTTGTCAAAATATCCTGGGGAGAACACTGCATTATGTTTACTTTTTGTACGTCCCACACAAGTTTGTAGATAACATCGTAGATAAAAGGAACTGACTCATTTGAGTGAAATACTAATCATGTAACTCTCCACCCCACTGTTTATCCTTGTGTGTCTATAAAAAAATATTAGTATCAAGGTTTGTTTTAGCCAGAGTGCTGTCCTAATTAACTTCGGTCTCTACTATCAACTCGATCAGTAATTTAGCAATTCCCTTGTGTGTTCTCTATCCAGACACTTAAATGAGTCAGTTCTTTTTATCTACAATGTTATCTACAAAACTTGTGTTCCACGTACAAAAAAAGTAAACGTAATGTATATGAGACTGTCCAACAATCCTGTTTTTTTGCTGTAATAAGTACATGTATCTATACATACCGTTGAGGTTTTGAGGTGGATATCCATTATACACATCATAAATATCATTTTGCATTATTCTCTGAAGCTCCATTCTGCTGGATAGCATGTCACCAAGGGTGTCCCTATCGAATGCAGTCTTCTCCAAGATGACAACAGCTGGTTCATCAGAACCTTTAAAATGTCCTTGTACAAATATTGCCTTGCTCTGTACGACTTCATTGAGTACCTTGTCGACCACAAAACCTGTGAAATCTTTCCTGGCTTCCTGTACATCACCACTTTCACATTTAGCTTTCTTTGCAGCTGGCATGCTGGTATTGTCATCTGCCATTTTGTCCTGTGTGTTCTTTTATAAAGATTACCAACATTAATACATTCACTGCATGGATACTAAAGTGTGATTAGATTGGAGATTTTCTATTAAAACAGTTATTCAAACACAGGCCGTTTCAATTAACTCATATCTTTTATTACCAAGAAGTGAGGCACGTGAGGCACCTTGGGGCAACACTGCTGCAGCTACAGTGTACCGGTATAGTGTTTACACAATCATGTATATACCACATATAGATTTATGACCACAAGAATGTTGATAAATATGGACTTTCGACCTCACGTTTTCAATCTAGCCCACAAACTAACTGATCACAAACAAGGACTTCTTGACCTATCATTTTGTAGCAAATGCATCTAGTTTTGACATATACATGTAGGTATTTAACTGAAAATGTAGACTTTGATCCCCATTCAACAGAAAATTTTATGATTGTGCTTTGCAGTGTGAACTGTCAAAGGGCAAAGTACACTGGCAAACCACTGGAGACCCAGTAACCTGCTTGTTGTTGTTTGCGTCAGTGTCTTCTGTTGACTGCGCAATTGCGCATTTTGAACCATTGTCTGCCCTGAAAAAGTTACTGACAGTGCGGAAATCACGCACAAAACACAGCAAGCAAAGACGTCCCATATATGAGGGTGTTCCAAGTGCACAGTGTAGCGACCTGTGAATTTACTGTTGTTTCTAGTCATAATATTCCCTCGGAAAAGACAAAATATCACCTGTCATTCAGCTTTGGTGACGTGCATGACATAGAGTGTACACATCAAAAAGAACTGCAAACAACGTAGTTTCGGTTCAGTCTCCATGGATTCTAATGCAATGTGATGTTCATGTTTTGATGGCGGTAAAGTATGAAAGCAGAACTTGAAACAATGTATCAATGACAGAATTATGAAAAATTCCAGCTTTAGCATTGTGTAGGCACGCTGCAATGACAATCTCAATCGCAATGAAAAGCAATCATTAATTTGATCACTGCACATTTTCATGGATTTAAACCCTCAAAGTCAGACAAAATGTCAAAAGGGACAAAAAGCGTCACATTTGAGTAGCGGAAACCTGTGGGTATCAAATCGACAGAAGATGGAGAGCAGCCAAGCACATCCATCATGATGTCAATGATAGTTCTGTATGAAACATAGACAACACAACTGAACTGGGTGACTATCGTTCCTAAGAGTAAGAAGGCAAAATCAACACCAATACTACCCCTTAAATGTCAAGTCTGCCCCCTTATTTTGATGATCGAAGCACAAATTGCCCCTTTCAAAGAACATGCAGAGAAAACACTGTGTATTGTTGTTAATTTTTATATTGGTCTTGTTGTTGTTGTTGTTTACCAATAAAATTCAATGAACATAACTATTGTGTTGTTGTTGTTGTTACAAATGTAATGTAGATGCCATAAGAAACACTACTATAATGTCCTTCTAGTACAAGGGCAATATAATGCAACTCTCTCCCAATGTACATTGAGAGTGTATGTTGGGAGACAGTGTAAGTATACCAAAAGAGTACGTTAGGAGAGAGTTGCACTGGGTACGTCAAATAGTAATAGTGTCCTTGTAGTGTATCTTAAGACATCATGACATAAACATTATGTTTGAAACAACAACAACACAATACCGGTAGTTATGTTTGTTGAATTTGACTGGTCAACAACAATAACACAACCAACATACAAACAACAAAACAACCTGATTACTGGGTCCCCCAGAGGGCAAAACCAGACTGTCATCCGACCCCCAAATCCTAGGCAAAACCTCAAGCTACTGAGTGCTGTCATGAAACCACATTGTAAAGTCTTCAATTTGGCAGCGCAGGACCTAGCCCTACAAGTATGGCAAGAGTGTCCTAGCTTTGGTATAGCCAAAGCAGGACACTATTGCCATACTTGTAGGAGGTGCAGGTATGGCGAGACATGATTTTTATATTCCGACTGACCAAGTCTTGACCTTTTACCCAGACATATCAGGCAAGCAGGCGGTACAGCCTTTTCACAGACTGTATCAAGGATTAACAAAGCTTGAGGAGCTGCATGCTGATTGCCTGGTTCTTGGGAAAGAAAAGTATTTACTAATCTCTTTTCCAAAGATAACATTTTAATAGATAAATATGATCATGGTGTTGTCAATGTGTTGGGCTTATGATTTGCTGACAATGACAGTGAATGCAGCGTTGACGATTATTGATAAATTTACTGTACATCAAGTCAAAAGTTCAGCTGGCATATTTAAATAGCATAAGGCCATGACGCGGTGAGTCTGACCACATGGAAACCAGGCTCATAGTTATTAATATATATATAATATAATATAATAGGCATGTTATAATATTAATAACTACTATATTAGTAGCATTAGTTACTTATAGTTGTCATTATTATTAATTAGTTTTATTATTATAGATGTATAGAATTGGATGGGATGGAGTGTGCGTCCATCTGTTTGTCTGTCTGCCACCATTTCTCAGAAATAGCTTGACCTATTTTAACCAAACCCAGACAGAAGGATAACAACCTACCGGTATGTTGAGTAGGTGCATTTTGTGTTGAAATTTGCATATCTTTATTTTGGGGGCAATTTCTGCTGTTTTGGTCAAAAATATTTTTCTCTCAAAATGCTTGTCTGATCACTTTGAAATTTAGCATAGCAATTCTATAAAGTAACCTCAATGAGACTTTCTCAAAGTGTGGCAAAATTTGCGTAATCTATTTGAATTTTTGTGGTGAAATCTTTCTGTCAAAAATCTTTTTCTATGCAAGTGCTGGTCTGATTGTTTTGAAATTTGGTATGAAGGTTCCTAGGGGTAATCTATGTCAGATCTTATCAACTTGTGCTGAAATTTGCATATGTGAATTTATTGGGAAATTTTTGCTATTTTTAGGTCAAAAGGTATCTTCTCTGGAACCCTAAGTCAAATTGTTATTTGGGATGGAGGTCCCTAACGGTAACGTAGCTGAGGCAGATTTTGTTAAATTTTGACAAAATTAGGGAAGACGCGTAGTTCAATAACTCTGACGCGGAGTAAAATAAGTTTAGGTGTTATTGGACGCTATTTGACCTTTGACCTCAAAACACCTTAACGTCAACATGGGGAAAGAAAGAGTAAATTTTACATTTTTTACAAAAAATATACTTCTTAGCATTCAGTACTTCACAAATTAAATCATGGTCAGTCCAAAACCTGTGAATTGGAGTGAAATTATGCTGCTAACCTACAATTTCTACCAGTCTGCTCGCAATCGCTCAGTACAGTGCGCGACGGGCATCCAAAACACGCCTGAATTATGACGTTTTTCTTGTTAAGTTGGACTAAAAAGGTGTATCATAATAAGGTTATTCCCAAAATACCTGAATTTATGTCCTCATACATCGTACACTTCAGTATTGTCCTCGACGCTACGCATCTTGGACAATACCTCCACTGCACGATGTACTCGCTCGGACATAAATTCCGGTATTTTGGGAATAACCTTATTGTATGAAAAATGACTATCTAAATTTGATCAAAATACATTTGAACAAAGTCAGTTAAATAGTTAAATATCTTCAGCAATTAGAACAGTAAGAAAAGGTTAAATAAAATTTTTTATGAGTGTGAACTATGTAATGTGAAAGTTAATTATTTGTAATAAAAGGAAAACATCAAAAGCCAACAAAATGAGTTATACAGTAATGGGCTGGTCATGCAGTAATAGGCTTACTTACATTTGTCGTCTCTACTTTTTGTTTCTTTGCTTGCTTTTTTTTCCCTGAAACAACTCGCTTCACTCTCCAATTTGGGTGGCAAAAGTTAATTTTATGTGGATTTTGCGCTTGCACAACCGGGTAATATTTCCACATTTTGAATGATATAGCAGTATCTGTGGTGAGTTAAGTTCATGAGAATAAATGGAGATTAAACTTTAGTAGCACAAATGAACATCAACAACATATCAAAATGAGGAAATAAGTATCATTTGAGAAGGCCCATCACCTATATTCAGAGAACTGGGTCCCATAATGACCTTGGAAATGCACAATGAAAAGCTACACTTTAAAGGGGCATTAGCTGTAAATTTCAGCTATTTTACCAGTAGTTTTAAACTGTTTAGTTTTGTGTATAAACACGCCCTGCAGCAAGCTACAATACCAAGTATTCTGTTTATCAACGCAGCCTTTCTATGTACAATGACCACACACTGGGATTGTTAAGATTGAATTCTTGTCCAGACTTAATTCCAATTATCAATGATTACAAAGCTGACTGAACACATTTTAGGCTGTGTTGACCAGCTAAATTTCAAACCAGAAAAAAACACTGAAAGAACTCTTTATGGACAGAGGATGTTTGACTGAGAGCATGATTGAGAGTGAAAATACATATAACTTGGTCCTTGCATCACCAAAAAAAGTGAACTGAGGACCAAACTGAAAATTTCTCAATTTAAGTTATTTATGTATAGAGATTGTTTGTGGCTATAAGTATATGAATTAAGCGTCACAAAAATATGAACTGAGGACAAAGTTGATAATTTCTCAGTTTAACTTTATATCTATGAAGGATGATGTTTGAGGCGGCTCAAAGTATTTGAATTATGTGAATAAATCATAACCATCATGATAAAGTTGATTGTGACCATGTTTCATGAATGTTTGGGAGTGAAAATACTAAACTTGGTCCTAATTTAAAAAAATAGCGTCAATGACACTGTAGCTCCCATCCTGAACTATTTAGTGTTTGTTCTCTGGTCAGATATTTGAACATGTGTGAAAGGGATAAAGTGCATGAAGTGAAAATACTTAAATGAAATGTACTGGAGACAGTGAAATATGTTTAATGTAATTATTCAGAATGTAAAATGGAAAAAATACAGAATTAGATATATCGAATACTGTGATACAACCATTAACTCAACAAGTCATTTACAATGACATAGTCCCCACTTGTAATAGGAGTATTAGTCTTGATGGGGCAGGAAAATGTGGTCATTAAGAAGTATCACTGGAGTGTATATGTTGAGATCTATGGGCACATAGGTCTATGTCGTTGTTCCCAATTTGAAACACATGAGGCATGTCTAAGTTATGGTTCTAAATCGGGAAAAAAGATCAGACCTCTAGCAGTATTGGCCAGCCAAGAAATACATATGCGCATTATAAATGAGGTACAAGATGTGACATCTTAAGGTCTAATATCCTATCAAAATTGGAGGGTATAGAACTTGTGGTTACTGAAATATGCATATATATGTATAATCAAGGTCAAAGGTCATCGAGGTCACATGACATTTTGAAAAAAAAAAATTATATTGCTAATTAATCCCTATATGCCAAAAAATCAGATCTCTAGCTCTATTCGCTTGCCCAGAATTAGATGTGTACATAATTAATGAGGTAAAGCGTGTGTTGTCATAAGGTCTCCCATCCTACTAAATACAAAGGACATAGCACTTGTGGTTACTTATTTATTGACATAAACATATATTTTAGGTAAAAAGGTCATCGAGGTCACATGACATTTGGTCAAAAAATTTCTCTCCTATAGTTATCCCTATATACCAAAAATCAGACATCCAGCTCTATTGGCTCGCTCAGAATGAGATATGCGCATAATTATTGAGGTACAGTATGTGGCGTCATAAGGTGTCCAATCATACCAAACATGAAGGGTGTAGCACTTGTGGTTACCGAGTTATGGAAAAATATGTATATTTGAGGTCAAAGGTCACCGAGGTCACGTGACATTTTGTCAAAAAAATTGTTTTGGCTAAGTTAGGCCAAAGTAATTAAATTCTTTGTTTTGCGTCCCCACCCGCCTAGGTTTTTAAGGTTTTCATGAAAAAACACACACAGTGTATTTGAATAGGAAATTTTAGGACATGACCGCTTAGCTTTTCTGAACTAAAATTTTGTTACAATTTTTTATTTGCTGCAATCAAATTACATTGTGTTAATTTTCTTGTGTGTGTTTTTCAGCCGCTTAGACGCGTACCTTTTCCCATTTAGAGTGGACGCAAAACAAAGAATTTAATTACTTTGGCCTTATCCCTATATACCAAAAATCAGACCTCTAGCTCTATTGGCTCGCTCAAAATTAGATATGTGCATAATTAATGAGGTACAATATGTGGCGTCATAAGGTGTCCCATCATACCATACATGAAGGATGTAGCACTTGTGGTTACTGAGTTATGGACAAATATGTATATTTGAGGTCAAAGGTCACGAGGTCACGTGACATTTTGTCAAAAAAATTGTATTGCTAAGTTATCCCTATATACCAAAAATCAGACCTCTAGCTCTATTGGCTCGCTCAAAATTAGATATGTGCATAATTAATGAGGTACAATATGTGGCGTCATAAGGTGTCCCATCATACCATACATGAAGGCTGTAGCACTTGTGGTTACTGAGTTATGGACAAATATGTATATTTGAGGTCAAAGGTCACCGAGGTCACGTGACATTTTGTCAAAAAAAATTGTTTTGCTAGGTTATCCCTATATACCAAAAATCAGACCTCTAGCTCTATTGGCTCGCTCAAAATTAGATATGCGCATAATTAATGAGGTACAATATGTGGCGTCATAAGGTGTCCCATCATACCATACATGAAGGCTGTAGCACTTGTGGTTACTGAGTTATGGACAAATATGTATATTTGAGGTCAAAGGTCACCGAGGTCACGTGACATTTTGTCAAAAAAATTGTTTCGCTAAGTTATCCCTATATACCAAAAATCAGACCTCTAGCTCTATTGGCTCGCTCAAAATTAGATATGTGCATAATTAATGAGGTACAATATGTGGCGTCATAAGCTGTCCCATCATACCATATATGAAGGGTGGTAGCACTTGTGGTTACTGAGTTATGGACAAATATGTATATTTGAGATCAAAGGTCATCAAGGTCACATGACATTTTGTCAAAATATCCGAGATATATGCGTGAACGGATGGATCACGGATGGACGAACAGACGGACATGACCCAATCTATAAGCTCACTGGACTTCATCCGTGGGGACTAAAAATTGTGTCACTGCATCCTTTTTGCAATATGAATACGATGAGAAACACAATTTTTATTTTTCGTGGCCTTATACATGGGAGTCTATGGAGATCTGCCTTATACATGGGAGTCTATGGACGTGTAAACTAAAAATATGCAAATTTCACCACGATTTGCCAAATTTGGGAAAGGTCACTCCTATGCACTTCCATACCAAGTTTCAAATCAATCGGACTTGTGGTTTCAGAGCAGGAGATTTTTTGACCAAAAATGGGAGAAAATTACAAAAAAAATTCATGAAAAATAGCAAGTCCAAGATACTGACCCAAGATGTGCACAATCATTTCATGTCAGCCCAAAGTACTTACATGCTAATTTTTCATGTAATCTGCTCAGTGGTTATTGAGTTTTTTCAATTTGACTGTTTTTACATTTTTTCACTTAATTTGCATATTTTTGGCAATGACAACTTCATTTGAACAAAATCTCATCTACAGCCCATCATCCATGTACACACCAAATATCAAGATGAAATGTACAGCGGTTTTGGAGTTTTTGATGTTGACGGACAGACATACAGACATACAGACATACAGACATACAGACATTTCCCTAGCCTATAAGAATAGCTTCCATTGCATATATACATAGGGCTATGGGAGCTAAAAATGTGAACTGGAGGATAATCAAAATTAGTTTGTATTTGATGGGCTTCAGTAAACTTGAATAAATGATCATCACAATCGTCATAATCAGCCATGATGTATGGAAGGAATACGCATTTGATGACATTACCTGCCTGTTTAAACAGCGGTTTCTCTGCTGTATCGATCACATGTGCCGAACAGAGCGCAACGTTGTCAGTGAAAGAGACTATCATGTGTCCACTAACAACTTTGAGGTCAAAGGTTACGACTTGGTCGCTCGATATATGAAAATTATGTCACGCCGTTTCTGGGGCCCGTATAGCTCTACATGGCAGGGCTGTGTGTTCCCGGCGTTATGGCCTCCTGTGGTGGGAGGCCGTATAAACGCCGGTAACACAGAGCCCTGCCGTTCAGAGCTAGGGCACGTAGGCTACGCCAGCTGCAGGACGCACGGGCATTCGACTCAATGCAAGCATGGATGTAAAAAATGATGCAAGCAAACCATCACTGATACAACCAGTGCTGGTTGCAGCATCAGTGACGGTTTGCTTGCATTGAGTCGAATGCCTGTGACACAGGACGTAGGCCCCAGCTGGATTTCTAATCACAGGCTCTTGACTCAATGCAGACGAACCGCTAGCCGTCACTGACCAACAAAATGTGAAAGGATTAAATAATATCTATCTCTATCATTGGTCCATTGACTTGGGTCCAATTGGCGTGGGGTCCAATTGACCAGTTCCCGAGTCAAGAGCCTGTGTTTCTAATATCCATCAGATTCTCGAAATCTCTTCGATTCTCATAATCGAGCTCGTTTGCAGGTTTTGCGAATAATACACTTTTCGGTCTATTGGCTTTTTTGCCTGAAGTCTGAAAAAAAACTTTGAAACCTGCACAGCGGCGAAAATGATTTCCAAATTCCCTGCTGCACGTTTCGCTTTCTTACCTTCGTCAAGTTGAAAGGTCGGAGGTTGAAAAATGGCGCATGCGCATTGGTCCGTATGATATCGATCGCGCGCGGTTTGTCAGACCATAGGGGAGCCAGGGAAAAACAAACAAAGAAATCAAGATCTATTTCAAAAATAACATCTATTAAAACTTTCGATTTTTCTACATTGTATACCACAATACCAGGTGATAAATTGAAAGAACGCTTAAAAACATCATCAACCAAGCATATTTCTACAAAAACGGTTCACACCGTTACAATTATGTGCTATTCGGGTATAATTCTACATATTTTGTAAAAAATACTACTAATGCTAAAGTTTTTTATACCGAGAAAGACATTATCAGTATACTTGATTTCCTCATCGACAACATATTTGTTGAATTTAGGGGACAAATTTTCCAACAGTGTATAGGAATTCCTATGGGTACTAACTCCCTTGCCGACATTTCTGTTCTTATACGAGACAATTTATCCAGAATCTAATCAAACAGAAAAAAGGTCTCTGTAGCTAGAACTTTCAACCTAACATTAAGATACATAGACGATGTTATTTCAATGAATAACTTCAAATTCAATGACTATCTCGCGATGATTTATCCTCCAGAATTGGAGATTAAAGAAACTATAGAAACAGCCTCTTCTGCTTCATATCTGGATATTTTCCTTGAATTTGACACTAATGGTCACCTTTCTACTAGGCTATATGACAAGAGAGATTATTTTAACTTTAATATCAATTTCCCACATCTCATCAGTAATATTCCGCTCTCACCAGCTTATGGGGTATACATTTCCAAACTTATTTGATATGCAAGAGCATGCACTTCATATGGTGATTTTCTAGAGAGACATAGCCATCTCTCTTACAAACTGTTAAATCAAGGTTACACGGCCCCAAAACAACAACCGAAATGACCGATCTCTCCAAAACTAAATGATTGTTCATCTTTTGAAATGGTTGACGCAGGCTTTACATATTAGAGTAAATATCAATGGTTTTTGGTAACAGAAAGAAGAAGTGAAGGATTCTTAGCTCGACAGTCATATATATGTATGATCGGTTACATCGCTTGCTTTAAGCGTGTTAAAGTATAAGCAAGCGATGTAATCTTTGTGTATCAGAAAAAACTACACATTTATATCAGTGCTGACAAATCTACGCTGTTAAACAAACGCTCGGAGTTGGTTTCAAAACAAATATTATTCATCAAATTTTATATTGTGTTGCAGTTGAGTATGCATATTCAAAATAAGCGGTTGCGGCCAATGGCAGGTCAGTTATTAACGAGGAGGAATTTGCTGCGGTGTTCTGCATTTTGAGAGGAATTCTGCTCGTTTGTTGAGGGTTGATTTGCTGTCTGAATAAATTATATGGAGTTTTTTTGTTATGCAAAGGTAGCAGCGTTTGGTTTTATTTGAATAGGGGGGAGCTCTGTCGATGATTGACCATGTATACTGAGACTGGATTCACAAATAATGGTGAGGGGGATGTGGGGGGGGGGGGGGCATTGGGCAGTTCGGCTCGCAGATGTTTGACACTACCTGTTATTAGCATTTTGTAGAGTCATATTCCTAAGGCAATTCTTTAAATTGTTCATTATAAACGCATCAGTGGCCTTTTTGATTTACCAGTCTAAGTCGATTTGAGTTAATCCAACTCTGGCCAGGTCAATGGCACCTGCTGAAGAGCACACAAAATGACGATCATGAGAGAGTATGCAAATTGCGAATCCCTGGCTACATCAAAATTGACCATACTGGAAGGTTAAAATATTCCATCAATAATAATAATAATAATAATAATAATAATAATAAAGTACATTTGTAATGCGCCTAATCTCTGAGAACAGAGCGAGGCGCAATAATGACAAAGTACACCGTATCAAAGGAAATGTAAAATCACCGGGGCTTGAGACTGGGCGACCAAAAAAGGTTAAACTACTTTTTAAAGAGAAAAGTCTTGAGAGAACGGTGGAAAGAAAGGGTAGAGTTGGAGTGGCGAAGGTCAGAAGAAAGTTTGTTCCATAATACAAGGCCAATGTAAAAGAAAGATCTCTCGCCAAAAGTCTTTGCGGAAACTCTTGGAATACTGAGAAGTCGAGAATCTGAGTTGTCTTTTTGGAGTGTATTGATGTAGAAGCTCAGAGAGATATTGCAGTCCTGTATCCATAACTGAATTGGAGCAAGTAGATACAACTCTGTAGTGGATACGAGAACTAATAGGCAGCCAGTGTAATTTTTGCAACAGGGGTTGGACATGATCGTACATTTTTAGTACTACAGACGAGACGAGTGGCAGCATTTTGCACTCTTTGCAACTTGTCTATAAGCTGTTTAGGGCAACCATAAAGGCAGGAGACAATTGCAATAATCTAAACGAGATACAACAAGTGCAGAGACCAATGTTTGAGTAGCCTTTAAAGAGAGGAAGTGATGAATAGAGCAAATTTGTCTAATTTGAATGTCCACAGCCTTGTAAATATTCTACACGTGTTCACACATATTCATGTCAGAGTCGAGTCAGACTCCTAAGTTTTTGACACTGGGGCGAAAATTATATCAAAATTGCCTAGATTCATTGATGAAGGGAGAGATTATTTGGCAGCATGTCTCGGTGAAGATACAAGTATTGCCTCTGTTTTACTGTCATTCAAATGGAGTTTAGATGTCATCCACTGCTTGATGGCAGTGATTGTGGTTTCCTTGTATGATTGATTGTCATCGGCAAAGGCGTGATGATTTAGTGAGTATTTTCTGACGAGGCTGAAAAGAGGGTCAGTGAACAAAACAAATAGGACAGGGCCAAGAACTGAGCCTTGCGGGACACTAAAAGTGATAGATGATGTTGTTTATCGTATGCCATTGATAGTTACAGTTTAGGTTCTGCCTGAGAGGTAAGATTGAAACCAGGAAAAAGCAGTCCCGGAGATGCCAAAAGTGTGCTCAAGACGGTGGAGGAGGATCGACCGTATCGAATGCAGCAGTTAGATCTAAGAGAGTGAGAATGGTAATTTTACCAGAATCCAAGTAGGTCAGAATGTCGTTGATTATTTTCAATAGAGCAGTTTCAGTACTGTGGTGTGGTTTGTATGCAGACTGAAGAGGGTTCAAAAGGTTGTGAGAAGTAAGATGAACACTTTATTGTGATAGAATAATTCTTTCAAGAATTTTAGACAAAAAGACATGTTTGAGACAGGTCGGTGGTTTTTTAGTTGATTTGGGTCGAGGGATGAGCAGTTTTGAAACTAGTTGGGAATGTGCCCGATGCAAGGGAATGTGTGGTAACGCGGTGTCAAAGCATTCTATCAACAAATCGGTCGGCATTGCGTCTAGGTTGCAGGTCTTTGCAGTTGAACGTTTTAATCTCTGACAAGCAGGGGTAATGATGGTAAATTTGGTAAAATTAAAATAATTCCATTTACTCACACATTTTTTCATTTAAATTACAGACTTATTGTACAAAGGTTTACATTTGTCTTATTTTACGATGGGAATGTGAAATTTTACAAAATCAGGTATAATGGTGAACCCTATCTTGTTTTAATATTTGATTATTCTCATATGGCAGAATTAATAATTCAAAAATCCCTGCTAACTTTCAAGTCTCCTAGTCTTTCATGTGTTGCTTTCTTGCCTGATGTTGTGTACCAGTATGTTTCACTGTCATGAGCGTCACATGAGCCTAACTCTTCTTCAGCTACTTCATAGTCAGAGCTATCTCCGCCGCTGCCGGTATGCAGTGATAATGACGCTGCCCGAATGCAGTAGCAGGGCAGTAGCTCTATTAATTTTGATAACTTTGACAATAATTTTGTTCAGTTTATTAAATTGCATTCTTGTTCTACTTCCTACATCGTGTTGAACTTTACAGTATTCAGCCTGCCCGCACAGCCTGTGAATATGTACCCCGCATCGTATCATTGACAAATGACTTTCAGTCTTGACTCTAATTCAGTTATCACCAAATATTCATATATGCAGTCTTTTGTCGACAAACTGAATATTGTGTGTTTCAGCATGCTGTAGGGAGACAACGAGGAACTCTATTTGATATACTACAGAGAAATATTGAAAAAATTATCAACAGATGAAGCTTCTGCCCCGATACTAGGCCTACTTGTTTGTTTTTTTTTACTAAAATTCATACATTTTTAGATTTTTCCGATACAAAAGTAATATAATGTGACAAAATGGTTCTTGATCTTGTTTAATTATCAATGAAGTTGTATTATCCAAGATTTCATAGTTTAACGGAAAGAGAAAAGGTTTCGTAAATTATATTTAATGTTCAGATGACAAGCTGTCTCTCGTGAAATATATATTTCAGCGACTATTATTTGATAAATGCACGATAGCTGTCGAGGGGGAGGGGGCACTGTGAAAATAGCAGTTGGATTTTTAACCCTAATTACATGCGTTAGTTTCCTTTATCAACCGCCCGAAGGTACCGCTGTACTGTACTTTGTTTTTTGCATTTAACATACCACAAAAGTACCACCCAATCTTCGCGGGTGGAGGGGGGGGGGGGGGGGCATTTTAGATTCCAGTTAAGTAAGCCACATTGTCTTTGAAAAAGTCGCTATTTTAGTTTTCGGTGATCGATTTGGTCCAGGCTCTTACACGCATCATGATTATATTTGAGTTACAACTTAAAATTATATTACGTTCAAAGGTACTAAGCTTTGCGTCGACCATTACCAGTGTTCGAAAGACGTAATGCCATCACACTGCCGTTAGCATTGTTGTTATATTTACATTTGGTTTCTATCTTATCGGAAAAGAAAAACCAAAATGCAAAATGTTACAGCTTAGGGGGCTGTAAAGGGGAGGTTTTTTTATCAGCTCCATTTCTAAACAATTTACTAACTGTGCACAATTTCACAAAGGATCAGGATCACATAAAAAATCAATGTAAACAATCACTAATGCGAGAACCAGGGATTGGAGACCACTCCTTTAACCGAGGATATTACGACTGAATGGGACCAAAGAGATCCTTTGAAACAAATAGGCACAGATAAGTTGCAGTCAGTTTCCTCCTTGTCTGTGGAATAGGTAAAAACGTGCTTACCGCATCTAATGTGACAAGCGGTTTAGAATGGTTCGTAAAGTTAAATGTGAAAAATATCATAATTGATAAAGAAATAGTAATGTAAGGAAACTATTGAGGATAACTGAACGAATTAGTTCAAAGTATGACGATTGAGTTGCCGGCCGATATCGATGATAAGAACCAGATTTTTAGAAACCAGCAAACCATTGCCATTTCATTAAATGACTGTTTTTCAACTACTGTCGATCAATATCTACCCAAATCTAACATTCGCCACTATGATAATGAGAAACTGATGCATCACATCCTATCAACGGTAGGTAACGATATATTCCACTTATTTCCGTTGACTGTGTCCGGGTCGGCCTCAGGGAATAAAATAATATGGATATCAACAACGCTACCAGGGTTGATAACGTTTGTACATATCACAGCCTCTTTCCAAACTAATTAATATGAGTACTAACTGAAATATTAAAAAAAAAAGATTGGGCCGCCTTGCTTGATTTTCTACCTTTTCATATTCTCATCGTAAAATAACACAAAAGTAAAACTTTGAGCAGTAAAGACTCTAATTTACCTGGAAAACATGTGAGTAAATGGAATAATTTATTTTCTACCAAATTTGCCATCATTGCACCCAAAATTTCAGAGATTAAAACGTTTATTTTTTGGAATTTTTGAACCTTCTAGTATTGTCAATTTTGAGCAGCATATATGTCTTGTACTTTTGAAAAATTATTTTTGGTAAGTCACTGTGATCAGTTTTTTCACTATTTGGCAAAATGTAGCAAGGAATTTGCATACTCTCTCATGATCGTCATTTTGTGTGCTCTTCAGCAGGTGCCATTGACCTGGCCAGAGTTGGATTAACTCAAATCGACTTAGACTGATAAATCAAAAAGGCCACTGATGCGTTTAAAATGAACCAATTTAAAGAATTGCCTTAGGAATATGGCTCCATAAAATGCTAATAACAGGTAGTGTCAAACATCTGCGAGCCGAACTGCCAAATGCCTCCCCCCCAACACCCTCACCATTATTTGTGAACCCAGTCTTAGTATAGACCTATAATTTAAAAAAGGTGTTTGAACAATATAAAATGTCAATAATTCATTTTACAAACGTCTTACAGACAACGAAGTACTTTATTTTAGCATACACATTCCTTTTCTCTTTTTAGTTGTTGGCCTTCACGCTTGTGAAACAGTTTTAGTCTGATTTTTTGATATTTGAACTCAAACCATGGGCAGTGGTTAATGAAACTATTCTTCTCGATCATAAAAAAGATTTGTCATGACCGGTCTTTGTACAGTATAAGCTCAAGCTGTACAGATGTAGTGAGTCTACAATCAATTGGTTTTGTACATACCTGAGCGGCAAGAAAGTTTCGTTTGAGGGGACATCTTCGCTTGTGGAAGAAGTTCAATATGGAATTCCTTGTTGTAGCATTCTTGGGCCATTTAAACATGTTTTATGGGGGCAGTTGAAATGTCCGTCCTCATCAGTTGAAGACCGTACGTTTAGGTAATGTTCTCTTTTCGACTTTTTCACTTGTGTAACTCTTTGGCATTGTAATTTGGTGTAACCTTTCGTTTTTCAGTGTATTGTATCTTATGATCTTATAGTGTATTGTGTCTTTGTTACCATGTTGTGCTGATTCTTCTGCCCATTCTCATGTGGCTTTTCCAAATAGATTTAATACGAATACATGCCTGCACACATTGCACTGCGATGTAAGCACATGTGTCCGTCGGTGTTCTGTGTGTATTTCACATTCGCTTGTCAGGATTCTAGGGCAAACCGCTCTGTCTTTCGAATGTTCGTTAAGAGGGTTTTATTCTTTCAATTGTTGAATTTATTGTTGGAATCAAGGGTTTAACGTTACTGATGACTTATTCATTAACTTGGGCAAGTAGAAAGCCAAGTTAATGTGCAAGGTTCTGAAGGTTTAATCCTCTGCCTGTATTAAGCACTTCCCGTAATTCCTTCAAGAGCAAAACAATCGCAATGCAGCAGGCGGTAAGTGCGTCCAATATGTATACAGTGCATTGTTAAATAGATTTCACGACCCAATGTTATGCTACCATATGGACCTAGGTGCAGACATTACTAAAATGCAGAAGTCGTACTTCCTTATGTATCAACAAAACGGGAACACGTGCAGGATATACACCATAAATGAAATTCCACGGGCAATCTAGTACAAGAGAAACATTTGTATTTGAGGAGCACTCATCATCATCATCATCATCATCATCATCATCATCATCATCATCATCAACAACAACAACAACAACAACAACAACGACGACGACAATTACTATGTACAGTAGCAACAACAACATGAACAACATCAAAATCATTATACTTAGAGGTATACAGTCACCTGAAATCTGAATATGCCCATATAAGGTCAAATGGGCGTTCTTTGGTATTCAAAATGCCTATGTGTGGGCGCTGTTTTTAAAAGGCGGCCACGCGCTTAAACTCTGTGATTGGTTAGATTTTTTCTTTCCATGGTAACTGTAGCAAAATTGTAACAGGTGACAGTATACCTTTGATTTGTGTATATCGTGTTATTTGCTTTTCCGTTTCTCAAATTTAGAGAAACCAAAACAGTGAAATATTGTTTGATAACTTTCCTTTAATGGAACGCATCCTAATTATAGTTCATATCTGCAACCCAAGTGGCGGATGTCGCTTGTGCATTACAACAAACAAATATTTTCGAATTGGTAAGACAATTGGCACATTAGTTGAAAATTTGTAATCGTTGTTTTTCTTGCTAAATGGAAGTAAACATAGGTCACCGCAGACCTGCCATGCATCTTACGGACCACACGATTTACAAGTTGATTGAATGATTTGTACCGATATGAAGGGAGCGCCCTCCGAGGTAATACCTTAATAGCTATTTTTTTCTCCGTTCCTCACTGAAATGAATCGCACACGCATAGTATAAAGAGTCCCCCGGCCTCCCGTTACCTTATGTAAATACGTGAACACTGTTATCTTCATTTGACATACAAATAATTTGAAGCGTCAACACAAAATTTTGTAACTATGTACGTGTTTGATTTTAACGATCTATGTAACAATGGAGAGGTTTTTTTTAATCTAAAGCCATAATTTTTTCTTTCCTTTTAAGGAGGCAATTTTTACGAGTATTTGTATCTAATCTTCCGACCGACACCAGTTTATGTATGTATGTATGTATGTATGTATGTATGTATGTATGTATGTATGTATGTATGTATGTATGTAGGTAGGTAGGTAGGTAGGTAGGTAGGTAGGTAGGTAGGTAGGTAGGTAGGTAGGTAGGTAGGTAGGTAGGTGTGTGTGTGTGTGTGTGTGTGTGTGTGTGTGTGTATGTATGTATGTATGTATGTATGTATGTATGTATGTATGTATGTATGTATGTGTGTGTGTGTATGTATGTATGTATGTATGTATGTATCTATGTATCTATGTATCTATGTATCTATGTGTATGCATGTATGTGTGTGAGTGAGTGAGTGAGTGTGTATGTACATGTATTCATGCATGTAGTCCGCCAAATAACTGATAACTTCTTGCCAATTCCACTTTAATAGAATCTTTGTTCAAGATTTGATTCAAGTTTGATGAGCTGTTATTGAGATATCGCGCAGACAGACAGATATCCACAGATTTCAATAAAGGCTTACGGGTATGGACGCATGAGCTAAAATTACAAATTTTGTATATAGGAGACACGATATATCCCCCTATCAATTGACTACTACTTCCAATATTAAATCACATCAAAACAATTCATGGAAAGCTGAAATAAAAACTCAGATCATTGTTAACTATTTCTATTTGCTTTATTGAACTTCCCCACAAAAATTGAAAACATAGGATAGATAATAGCATTTAAATCTCATCAGACAGTGTTGTATGCCGTACTATCATGCGTGTAATAATTTTCCATTATGTAACAATAATACTCCTGTCTGTATATTGAAGGAAGACATTGGATACGAAGATATGTAAATAATGGCTCTTAAAACTGGTAAAGTTATTACAATGTTGTGAGTAAGTCAGTATATTTTGCGTGCCTGTTAGTTTGCCTTGATGTTATATTGACATATATATGGCGGTAATGCACCTACTACAAGATTAAGAGACATACAGCATAGAATTTAAACGTTCTAACGACCATTCATTTCTTGATATCACAAAAAGATAAAAAAGTGTGGCCTTGTCCATTAAACAAGCTTTCTGAATTGGTGTCCAACCGAGATGAAAACATATTTTATTTGTCAAACTTCCTCCCTCTATATATATATATATATATATATATATATATATATATATATATATATATATATATATATATATATATATATATATATATATATATATCTGATGATTGTCTGAATGCGTGAAACCTGGGTAATAGGTAGCAAATATACTTGGTTTTTCACATTTTTATCCTATATTTATGTGTATACAGATTGAATACATTGTAGCGTACAGGAACATAAATAATCTCCGATCTCAAATTTCTTTGGCAAGGTCTCACAATTATGGTCATTCGATTGACCACAAACTTTGCACGAAATCCACAAGTCCCATTGCGCTTGCATCTAATTATCTTCATAATTAATAGATTGTAAAAATATGCAAATATTTATTATTACATATGACTTAGATATATGACAAATGGAACACATAGCCGAATTTCTCAATTTTGGAATTTCTCTAGCAGGTGAACTTCAAATTGCAACGAACTCACATAACAATGAATATGGTCATTGCTGTGACAAATGAGATTGAATATCTACATGATTTGACATGCACCTCTTGAAGTTGGTTCAAAACGGAAGCTCTCCTGCTCCGGGTGGCTTTTCTTGTATTCCTTTGACGCTCCTAGTACCCTGCGCAGTACACGGCGCATATACATTTTCTTCTGTGGATCTTCCTGATGCTCTAAACCAGTTTTGGTATCGCTGTTCGCAACAGTGAAAATTACAGACTCATCTAACCCAATGGCAAGCTTTAAATCTGCTATCATATTGTTGACTTGTTCTTCCGTCATCTTATCAATGTGAGTTATTACAAAAAACATTGGTATCGCTTCACCTGCAAAAAGTGCGTGAAGTTGTTAGTAATCAAATGTTTAAATTGTCTGTATCTTAGGGTTGATTATTTCATATATTTGAATATCAGGTGTGCATTGTTGGTGCAGTGATATCTGTAGTGTCGAACAGCCAATATCGCTTACTAAGCCATTATGTCAAAGTCAATGCATGCACAGAAAAGGCGCTGTCAAGGAGTATCGTCTATTTGATCCAATTGTTTGTTGAAGCTGGCCATCCTAAAGAAAATCCTCACAAAGTTTGCATCAACTGTGAATTATGTTGTTTTAATTGACCTTCATTCGCTAACCTTTTTCAATATCTTTTTTTTTATTCCCTGTTTTGTCACATACACTTACTCAACCAAGAACCAATGCGAGATGACATAAATACGAAACAAAGCCATTGGAGCGAGGAAAGGATAAGCAAATATTTTTTTCATCATCAATAGAAGTCTTCCTGAAAGTGCATTTAAATACTCGACTGGACGGGAATTACATGGAAGGATAGTTGGTGGGGCTTTGGGAGTACTGGTCACTATTTTTCTCGTAAACGTTTTTGAACGGTCAAGTAATTTTGTGCGTGCACGGGGACACAAGTTTATGCGCACCTATAAGAAGGCAACATGGCTAATGTGGTTCGAATTACCGGGATGAATATTTCAAGTTTGTTCCAGTCTTTATGTGTGTAAGATGCTTCGATGCGCTGCAAAGATTATTACTGCAACTTGGTTTTGGCCACAAACTACTCCTTCAAAGCCTTTGATCTTCTCTAAACCGTATAAAAATATATGTCACGGATTTCAGTATTCAGCTCGTCAAGTTAGCAAGAGTATTTATCAATTTGCATAAATTTCATCAGACTAACACTGATTGTCGTTGACAATTGCCGGCATAGAGGCTACACGTACAAGCGAAATATCATGAAATTTGCTTGTAGACTTGATGAGCATGTCTGCTATACACTTAGCCGATAAACAGACGGCACAAACTGGTGACTAGCTGAACACTGCGAACTCTGGTATGAAATACTGATTGTTGCTCCCTAATTTCAGTAGGATTAGTTCATCCTTCAACAGGGAACATGAACTGGGTTTAGGCCGTAGTGAGACAGATTAATTTTATAGCAAGTATACTGGCTGTCAGGGTTTATCATCATATGAAATATTTAATTCTCATGTAAAACACGCCTTGCAATTGTTTAAAAGGTGCTTGTGTCTTTTTATGGTAACCATACTCTTAGGGATGACCTCAGTCAAGTTTGTACAAATTGTAGTGAAATTTTCATATTTGTAATTTTGGGGCAATTTTTCAAGTTTTGTCAATTTTTTTCCCTCCATAAACTACTCATCTGATAGCTTTGATATTTGGTGTACAGGTTCATAAGGTTGATCAACATGTGTTTTGGGGCCACTTTTATCAGATTTGTTTCTCAGAAACTACTTATCACATAGCTTGGATATACTGAAACGGCTTGTCCGATTGAGGTGAAAGTTGATACTCATGTTCCTCGGGATGATGTCAGTCAAGTTTGTACAAATTGAAATGAAATTTTCATATTTGTTATTTTGGGAATTTTAGCCATTTTTGGTAAAAAAAAATTGTTTTTCAAAAACTACTTGTCTGATAGCTTTTATATTGGGTAGGCATGTTCTTACGAATGATCTTAATTTAATATGTTCAAAATATATCTTCTTCAATGACGTATTTTTACAGCTATTTTGCCATTTTGGCGAGGCAAACCTGAAGTGGGCTATCAAAGATTTTCTATCAATGCATGTGTCATAAAAGGTAATTCTCTACCTAACACAAAAGATCTCTATCGGCTGCTAGGTCACTTGTTTTGAATTTTCAGAGAAACATCTTTAACTTTTTATTTTTAAGAAGATTCCAAATTATTTTTCTATGTTGCTCTTAAAAAATCTTTAAAAGACCGGAATTTGAAACGAATAGTCATGCTCACTACACTTAAACATTCTTAAGTTGATCCCAATTTCATCATTTTTTTGTAATATTGGTTTTATAAGTTGTAACATGAGTGGATGCATTAGTTGCACGAGAAGAAAACAATGTTTACTTTTGTCTGTAGGGTTTCTGAATTGATCATTGTATGTTGAAATCTCTCCGTGTATCTGGTGTATAAGAAGTAAAAATTGGTTGCTTGTTATGCATTTCAGTCAAGGTCATCTCTTGTTCATGAAAATAAAGAAAAGGCAGCCGTATGCCTGTAAAAGATACCATATTTGTCAACACATGAACTGCCTTGGCGGTTGATTGTTTAAGAAAATATCACATAAATAGAAATAGGACAAGAAACTAATCAAATTCATGTAACATATTCAACGTGAGTGCCTGTATATATAACTATTTTATCACTACATCAAGCCAAGGCACATTAGGGGCCAATGTCATCACTCTGCCGGTATGTATCAAAAATAATAAGCAAACGTCATTTTCGATTATTCTTGTTGATACGGAATGTCTTCTTAAACTTTGCATCAGGACTTGTCACTCTACTGGAATAACCACTCAAAATGAAAATGCCTAATGTCAGATTTATTTGTGTTGAAAGAACAGCAGCAGTGACGTCCAGTAAGTAATTCAATCTTCTTACCGAGAGATTTTGCGGCATCCCTTAACCTGCTATGCAGCTCCTCAATCTGAACCGTTCCTTTCTGTATTGATACTATTGTGTGAATTTTTCTTTCGGGCTTAGATGATTCCGTGTGCTTGCCTATTTCCTTGCCATACGGTTCCTTTCCCTCGATGATATTCATCAACAATTTCTTCGAGTCCCTATTGTCACGTGATCTGAGTGAATGCCCAGGAACATCCAAAAGCATACAATGTGAATAATCATCAGCAGAGATCTCATGTGGAGTATACACCTCTGTCCCAGTAACATGTTCTTTGTAGGTTTGGGCAAACACTGCTTCATAATTGACAGCCTGTAATGCAGAAATAAAAAAAACGTTGGGAGAGGTGACAAAATAGGTTTTGGTGGTGATGGCAACAGATTATAACATATATTTAGGGACTGGTCAGTGCCTGCGGCCAGGGGGGTGGTGGATTATTTTTTTGCTGACATCAAAAAGTGGCTGACCCCCCATTCCAACTTTCGAAAACAGGGTGACCCCCCCCCCCCCTGCGTGCGACAAAGGTAAAACGAAAGGTGGAATATGATTTGAATGATTCAGTGTGTTGGTATATATACATAAACCAGTATATATATATATATATATATATATATATATATATATATATATATATATATATATATATATATATATATATATATATATATATAAAACCATTTTAATTCATCTAACCACTCCGTCAAAAATATGAAAGTTCTAATTCTCGAAAAAGTACACAAAGATGACAAATTCCCCAGAAATTTCACAGAGTCCAAGTGGATATTTCAACTCAACACAATGTATCCTCAGGGTTTGAACAGAGAGACACCACAACAATTCTAGATGTGTAAGCAGATTTTACAGCTCTTTCTTCATTTCATTTTGACGATTTTTAGTAGGCATCACTCTTTCAGCAGTATTCATCTTCAGTTTTCTTTGTAACTGTTCTAGTTTGATGTATTGTAGAATTTCAGTTGTTACATAAGTGTCCTTGGATGTACGCTATTGTCCACGGTTCTAAATTTCACCTGTTTGAGCTGTAGTTTTAGAGTCGGATATTTTTAGTACGTCATTTCTGTGTGGTTTGCACTGCCACCTTTCCTACACTTTAATATACAAATGTCTTTCCAGTATAAATAAGCCTTGACGTTGTTTTGAAACAATACCCACACTTTGACCATTCGACTTCTGGGTTCGAAGGAAAGCGGGGGAGTTTTCTGCTCGCCTTTTTTTTTAAGTTGGCGCCAATTTTTTATTTTTAACTTTTACACGTTTTCCAGTCTCTGTATGATTCAATCGTTTTTAGCATGTGTATTTTACCTTAAGTTTGTCGTTGTTATTTTATTTCATATTGTTTTAACCTTGATAAAGTGGGATTACTCCCACGAAACGTCGGTGTAATAAATTTTATAAATGAAGAGCTTGGTGTCCTGAGTTGGTGCGTCTTGACCTGCTTTGTTTTTATATTATATTTATATATATATATATATATATATATATTATATATATATATATATATATATATTATATATATATATATATATATATATATATAAATATATATATATATATATATATATATATATATATATATATATATATATATATATATATATATATATATATATATATATATATAGCTAGACGTGGAACTTGTCGTGATTACTCTACAGACTGTTTCATGCGCTTGGCAATCGTCAGGAGTGATGTTGGCGGGCTCGTTGCTACCTAGATATAGGGTCAGGTACCGGTGTATATGCAAACGAGGCGGTTGTTCTGGCGCGTTCAAGTGTTAATGAGAAGGAATTTGCTTCTGTGTCTACATCAGGTGCAGCCAACGGAGCTATTCATCGAAAAAGCTATTCCGGGAGCAATTTTTGAGGGCAGGGGAAATTTTAATTTTGCTTGGGCAGGGGACATATTTTAGGTGGCAGGGGAGCAAATTTTAGTTTTTTTGTCGGGCAGGGCAGCTATCGGTTGATTGTCCTGGGGACAGGGCTTGGCGAAAACGAGGAGAGGGGGAGCTACTTTTAAAACGGGGACAGGGGAAGTTGAGCCATGGTGTTTCCGGGGATGGGGACACAGGGTAAGTACTTATACCTTTTACAGGTTACCCAGACTACTTAGCCTTGTAATAAAGGGAAAGTGGCTTCACACATCACCCAGCTTGTCTTGTATGTGCTTTAGTGTGTTTTGTGTCTAAATTGTGTTTTGGCTGTTAGTGTGAAAATTAACAAACGGGTCGTTAATTTTAAAGTAAGACATGGCGAAAAAAATCGACAAAATCGACAGGTCTTTTCATCACAGGGTAGGGTAGCTTCATGTCTGCAGGGGAAATGGAATGACAAAATTTTGAGAGGAATGTTTTCCAGGGCAGGGGAAATCGGCAAGTTTTTTGTTTGTTTGTTTTTTGCCATAGGGCAGGGGAGCTTCAAAATTCACAGTGGGGAGGGGAAACAGGCAAAAATAAGTGGGGAGTGGGTAAAAATGAAATTTGAGTGCAGGAGGGTAAGTCGAAAAATTTTCAGTGGGAGGGCAAATTATGAACAGCTAATTAATTACCCTCATAACTTAAAATTAGTCAGTTCACATTACTGTTCATGCACAATATATCTTATCATAGTAAGGACCCATTTAAAAGTGCATTGTTCGTTGGCTGCACCTGTTACATTTCGAAAGAAATTCTGTACGTTTGTTTAGCAGTGTTGACTTGTCTGAGTTGATTATGTGAAATTTCTCCGTGATGCAGAGGTTACAGCGTTTTGTCTTGGTTGAGTAAGGCTGGGCTCTGTCAATGATAGACCATGTGACGTTGTATTTTGTGAAGCTACATTCAAAAAGGCCGCCCCTGAATACGAAACACAACATCAACACAACATGAAATTTAATCAAACAACGACTGGCAGCGCCCCCAAAAGATCACGAAGCAGGCAGATAATCTGGTATAACCCACCATTCAACAAAGCAGTAAAAACCAACATCGGCAGAAGATTCCTGAACCTCATTAAATTACACTTCCCGCAAGGACATCCATTACACAAGATCTTCAATAAAAACAATGTGAAAGTCAGCTACAGCTGTACAAAAAATATGGGCAGTATAATCAGAGCCCATAACAACCACCTCCTACACAACGACAACAAACCAACCAAGTCATGTAACTGCCGCAAAAAAGACGATTGCCCATTGTCCGGAAACTGTCTCACGCCCTCAGTAGTATACAAAGCCACCGTAAATACAAGCAATGATACAAAGCACTATATCGGACTCACGGACTCAGCTTTCAAAACAAGATATACATATCACAAATATACTTTCAAACCAAAACATCAAAACACAGGAACAGCACGGAACTCTCAAAATACATATGGACCCTCAAGGACAGCAACACAAAATACAACGTCACATGGTCTATCATTGACAGCTCAGCCTTACTCAACCAAGACAAAACGCTGCATCACGGAGAAATTTCACGTAATCAACTCAGACAAGTCAACACTGCTAAACAAACGTACAGAATTTCTTTCGAAATGTAGACACAGAAGCAAATCCTTCTCATTAACACTTGAACGCGCCAGAATAAACAGCCTCGTTTGCATATACACCGACCCTATATATAGGTAGCAACGAGCCCGCCAACATCACTCCTGACGATTGCCAAGCGCATGAAACAGTCTGTAGAGTAATCACGACAAGTTCCACGTCTAGCAATACCTATGCCCTGCGGAAACGCATCGAGCGAGCACTATACATTGCCTGAATTGAAACCAAGCCACTGATATATATATATATATATATATATATATATATATATATATATATACATACATGTTGGAAGAATATTCACACACTACCACAATAGGGAAAAATTGCGAGACTAGAGCCAGAAAATGACGCTTTCTCGCAATCGGTGAGAATCTGTTCTTATTCTCAACGCTGTCGGTGAGAAAATTTAATCTCCACTGGAGATTGGTGAGAAATTCACTCCTTGGCAAGAATCAAGTGTGAGAACAATTCTCACCGGTGAGAATGGAAATTCTCACCAAGTACAGTGAGAATTGAAATTCACTGGCGAGAATCATTTAGACTCGCCATTCATTCTGATTCATTCTGATTCTCGCCAATGAATGGGAAGTCTTGATGATTCTCGCCAATGAACAACGTTTAGTCCGAGAAGTCGGACTTCATCAGGTGTTCTGTTTAAAAAAATCAAGTACAGTTTAGATGTGTAAAAGGTACATGTCTTTTTGAAAACAGAAAATTACAGAGCAGTACAAGGGCGGTTTTAGTAATTTGGCTGACCTATAGTGTATTGGTGCGGGATGGTAAATGGCACGTAGATGGTTACAGGCAGGGCTACTTATGGGTGATACGTGAGGGCGCTGTATTTTGCATAATTACTGAGAACGGCGGTGTAATTATGATGCAAGAATGTTGAGGCCTTAAGGTGTACTTAGTGTTCTTAACCTAAATTATGCCAATTATGTCGACATCTTGGATTGTATGGTATGGTTGGTTGAAGTGCAGAGCTACTGGGGTGTTCAATTTTCGCCTGATTGATGATAGGTGATTATTGAAGCGTAGTCTGAACTCTGTTTTGGTTTCTCCGACTAAAACCATCCTTGTACTACTCTGTAATTTTCTGTATTCAAAAAGACATGTACCTTTTTACATCTAAGCTGCACTTGATTTTTTTTCAACAGAACACCTGATGAAGTCCGACTTCTCGGACGAAACGTTGTGCTAAGTGAAATAAAACAGCGACAACCAGAATATAGTGTTGTGTGAATATTCTTCCAACAAGTATTTATATATATATATATATATATATATATATATATATATATATATATATATATATATATATATATATATATTGGGGGTATATTTTAATCATTCAGTCATTCTGTGTTTTCATGAAATTGTTGTCATGTCAGTTGTAAGATAGGAACTTAAAAGTGTCAATTCTAAAGTTGAATGTACTCCACTCTCTTTATGCATAACCAGATGTCCAGAACTGTTGTAAGAAAAATGTGATCGTGAAATATTAGTGCATGTTGCTTTCTAATACTGGATTGTCATACAGGAAACAGAAAATTCAAAAACACACTGACCCACCCCCTATTTGGCAATTCAAAAACATGGTAACCCCCTATCACCAAAGTAAAACATATGGACAAAGTCCCTGAAGCTACTATAGACATGGATACAAAATTAAGAATTTCCTGACTGTATGAAATTTTCTCACTAAGGTCATCCTAGGGACCTGTAAACCAAATATTAAAGCTGTCTGACCAGCGTTTTTGAAAATACAGGCGACCCAACAGTCGACAGAGCTCTGCTGCGTTATGTAGAAAATAACTTTTTGTGACACATGTATTAATGAAGAAGGTTGATATCTTTGATAGCTCATTTCAGAATGGCCTGACCAAAAATGGCAAAATTAGCTGCAAAAATACAAAATTGAAGATTTCATCATAATTTCAATATATTACATTAAGATAAAGTCTAGGAACCTGTTTACCAAATATCAAAGCTATCAGATGAGTAACTCTTGAGAAAACAGTATTTGACCAAAAATGGCAAAAATTGACCCAAAAATACAAAAATTAAAGATTTCATCAAATTTCAATATATCGCACTAAGAAAACCTTTACGAACCTGAATACCATATCAAAGGCATCAGACAACTAGTTTTTGAGAAACACATTTTTGGACCAAATATTGCCAAAAATTGTAAAAAAATACAAAATTGCAGATTTCATCATATATTCACTATATCATATTAAGTTCATCTGTAGGAACCTGTATACCAAATATCAAAGAGGAGCAGTTTTGATGAAATAAAGTTTTGCCCAAAATATGACAAAAAATTTCATCACAATTTGAATACATCTAAGTTGGGTAATCCCTGGGGATGTGTATACCAAATAACAAAGCTGTCTGACCAGCGGTTATGAAGACGATTTTTTACCAAAAACGCCTTTTTGGAGCTCATTTGCATATTGTCAATAATATCAAAAAAAATAAAAAAAGTTTCTCATAATCATATTTTTCATCTACACAACAAATATCAAATCAGTAAGTACTGCGGTTCTCAAGATACATACATGCATACATACATACAGAGAGACGGACAGACAGACAGACATACATACATACATACATACATACATACATACATACATACATACATACATACATACATACATACATACATACATACATACATACATACATACATACATACATACATACATACATACAGACATACAGACAGACAGACAGACAGACATACAGACATACATACAGACATACATACATACATACAGACATACAGACATACAGACTGTCGCCGGATGGATGCCCATCCCAAAAGCTTCTATAGACTATAGTCTATAGTAGCTAAAAACAGGGTGACCCCCTATGAATCCACCGGCCCACCCCCCCCCAGGCCGAAGAAACTGACCAGTCCCTTAGTTCCAGAGAACCTGAAAGGGCCCCCTGATGCTGCTTGTAAGAACTTTGCTGGAATGGAAGCAAAAAGTGCATTTGTTTACAAAAAAATTGATTTGGGGTTTTTATCGAAAAGATGGATTCATTATACATGGTAGTCTAGCAACAGATGTGCATTTAAAGACTTTTGATAATTGACGTAAATGTTCTTGTTTAGAAAAGGCTGGTAACAAATGAGTACAAGAAATTTGATTTTGGAAAATTTTGGGGAAATCATACACGTTTGATCCTCTACGATCCCTGACAATTGATACAAATGTACATGATTTGAATAGGATGTTAGCAGATGTGAACAACAAAATATGATATTTGAATTACACTGAAAAGTATTAATTCACATCTCATTGTAGTCTAAGGGTACACTATTAAACATTATCCCCGACATAATTGCCATATCTGTGCATTTTGTTATGTAAGTCATTCTTCCTATGGCCAGTTTAGTTACCGAAGATTACTCAAGTGTAGCCAAGAACATTCTGGAAGATCATTTTTACTTAAAGTGAAGATATTTGTAGAACCGTAATTAGCATATTGATGAAAAGTCTTGAATTTCTTGTGGTTCTTCGTTATTTTTCACATCAGTGTTGACTTCAGGACTTTTACGCTGTCTTTGCTCTATGCCCGACTGTAGCCAGAAAAGGACTACCCTAGATTCAATTCGTCGCTTACGGCCTCCGTGCCTCCGACCCCACTCAGTGGTCCAACTTTAGCTCTCTAGAATGCAAAACAGCTTATTTGAAAGTGAATGGTCTCCAGTGGAGACGATGATGTCGCTGGCCTCCCTTTGAAAGTCAATCAGTCAAAATGTTCCTCTCATGATTGGCCTATGATTAAATGGGTGTTGCTCATTAATATTCATAATGCCATGTTGAGGCTCACGTTCTCTGGCTTGTTTATGAATGAATTGTTGGTAAAAACTTTAGTTGCTCGATCACCCTTAAGTTCAACATCTATTCCGATCTCCTGCAAACAGGGATTGGTTTTCAAGTACACACCAAAGACATACTGGGTTTATCCACTCTTGTTGTCAAATTTACCTGAATAATTATATGTAGGGCGTCATATTTCGTATGGGTTCTCGTCTGTTGATCATAGTGCTTTTGTCGTGTTCAAATGTCTGAAGTTCGTTAAATATGCACATTAGTAGCTATCTGATGTGTGAAAACCGAAAACTGGTTCTCACAATAATGTCTCGCCAACGGAAGACAGGCTCTGAACACTATGTTTTCTCTACGGCACCTGCCGCCGCCGTCAATTATGCTCGTTCCCTTATCAAAGCAAACGAAATATGTTGAAGAGAATTAAGCTTCTAAGAGCAATGAGAATGACCCAGGTGCTGCCAACTGGTAAATTTGGTTAATTTCGCAAAATCATCACAAAACATGTTTCGAACGATAATATACCAATTTTACTTATTTTGACCTTGACCAAAAATATGCAGGGGAAAGTAGAGCAGTTCGTAACTGCCCTCCCACTGGCATACACAGAAAATGTGCCCTCCCACCGAATTTTGATGCCCGATGCCCTCCAGTATCTGTAGTATGCCCGCTCCCCACTCCCCACAATAATGCAAGCTCGCCACTGCCCTCTCCCCACTACTGAAATTCCCCATTGCCTATAGGCAACCTAGATCGACGCAAAAAAGGGCGAGCAGCTAGCAGTTTACCTTGGAATATTGCTCCTCTCTAAGTTAGCGCTTTATCTCCCTTCAAGTTCTATCAACCTGGGCTTTCACCTCCCTCTACGTATTTCCGGTACCCGCTGTCAAAACTTTTCTCCCAGCCCGCTGAAAATAATGAACTTTCTTCTCCACCCACAGTAAGTATCATTTTTTCTCCCCGCCAGCTGATTAGTTTGGAATTTTGCCAGCCCGCTGAAAAACTGCTATCGAACACCTTTTTTGCACGAACAACTAAGTTGGCGGCACCTGATGACCTCTTAATCGATGTAAAGTTTGATAACAGTAAGTTAGAATATTACAGTTGGCTGCGAAAGAAGACGCCCTCCAGCGTCCAGTTTTAGTTGCTGGTGTGCATGCATCCGAACGTTACTGAAAGCAGCCGAGAATTCCAGGTCATTCTCGTGTTTAATTTTCACCAGTGCACTCAAACAATAACGGCAGAAGTGAATTGCTTTGTCTTTAAATGGCTAGTTTTGAGGAGTATAATATTACTCATCACATGAGAAAATATTCCAAAATATTCCAACGAAGAAAGTATTTGAAATTATCCATATAGCTCGAATCCAACCAAACCAGATATCACCAGGAAGAAATCAAATACCTACTGGATGATGACTTTATTGAACCAAGAAACAGTAAATCAATCTGCATAACTCTATTTTTGTTTATCTTATTTGCTCCTCCCCCTTCTCGTTCATCTTTTTGGGGGATCATCCCCCTCCAACTCTTCTAACCCCCATCCCGGCCGTAAACCATGAAATCTCCTTTACCTCCCCGGCATCACCAAATTTGACGTAAATTACCGCAAACCTTGATGGTCATCTCTAGCATGACATCACAGTGTGATGAAGCAAGTTCGCGTTAAATTGTGCAATCTAGAGGGGAGAAATACTACCTTTGCGCACGATGTCCTATATTTCTGTCCTGCTATAGAAGGACACTTTAATTCATTTTTTTGTTTGAAAGACAAACATATGAAAAAACCTGTAGGTGACGAAATGCATCAGTTGCTCTTTCTCAGCCGTAAATATTTCAAGGGTATCAGTGTATGTGGATAGTTGTCAGACATCGTCTGTCATATTTACAACAAAATTCAAGACAGGTCTTTCAATAAACAGCCTACCAAATGAAAACTGAATGATTCGAACAGGGTTATGTATTCATGGAAGTAAGGTCAAATGCTTTAAATCTGCGAAGAAAAGTATAGGCATTAGGCTTTAATATCAACTTTTTAATAGAACGTCTTATGCGCTTAATTTTCTCCTGTGAGCTTTGCAAGACTTTCAGGGGCTCTTAAGTTCCATACGCTGAAACGTTTGGCAAGTGTTCCGTCATTTCTGTTCTGTGACTAAAAATCCATGGCGAATTCCCAATGTCTAACTTATCAACTCAGTAAGCATTTGTGTAATATCCGGTGCGACTGTCCACGACTTAATTGTAGTCCCGACTAGAATTCATTTGTCACAATTCTAATAGTATGTTATACATAATCGAGTTGTGTTTGCAAGGCGAATACTTGGTACTTCAAGACACTTTAGGAAGAAATGGAGAGGGGGAAATCTGACTGTTTTGCGGAAGAAAATGATTGAAGCATTACCAAAGGTTACAGTTCAGAGAAAGCAATACAATAGCGTTGTACATTGTGTCTGAAAACGACTTCTAATTTTATTTATGAATACAATGAAAACAAATACCATGATCATATTTACAACAGATGTACATCGACTTCAGCTTCATTGTCTTATATGTATATAATATTTGCATAATATAAATACAGCTGTAAGATCTATTGGTACAACAGCACCGTGTTAGATTTCTGCATTTGGCAAAATTATCTTAAATATTCATATGACAGTGCATATATGACTGCGCGTGCCAAGGAAATCGGCTTCCGATATTCTCCTCAACTTCCCATCAGTTCAAATTACTCTGATCGATCCAGGTAATTAACATCCGTCTGTATTTTTCATAAACTTAAAGTTACAACGATAGTCTGATTATTATTTGTAATGGCGTCTAAGTTGGTGCATACAACTCATGACAGATCAGAGAAGTGAGAGGTTGGTATGCAAGTGCTTCTCTTGACTTCTGAGGCGTTGAACCAACCAGTAAACCAACCAGCCCTATAACCTATTACTGAACCCTATCAGAATACACAGGGTTTTGGGGAAATGTTAGCATATACCGGTACATCAGTTTAAACCTTCTCTTTCGTTAAAGAGGTTTTCTCGCTTCCTACAGGCGTTCACTTTACCTTTTTGGACACACTAGACCCAAGACCATCTATTCGATCAAAATTATCTGTCTCCACATGTAGATATTTACCGAAAAGATGTAAATTAGATCTCTTGACATCTGTAAATTATTGTATTTCTTTGTGAACTATCCCTTATGGTAGTATACGCCTCGATAGTGAAATACTTATAAACTTTTGCTCAAACTTCCCCAAGGAATCTTTCAACCATTCGGTTTTTAATGTCAAGAATAAAAATCGAGGGTCACCGTCAAAATTTTGGTCCTAGAATAACGGAAAGACTACCCAAAATTTATAGATATTTAAATAAAAATGGACACCATCCGTGCTTTAACTGTCTGAAGAGAATAATATTTTTTTTCTATTTTCGAAAATATAGACGTTACACTGTGAGCTTTAAATGAGCCCCCATAAGTGGTAGACCGGAAAGAATTGTAAAAGTATTTGGTTTGCTTCAGTTAGCGTCTCTCATCATAATGAACTACCTCGACACTGTTCTGTAACATTACTTCACAGAGATTGGGCGAAACAGAAAGTTCTGCGACCCCAGCATGCACACACAATGAATTCATGTCAATGATAACTATCACATTAACAGCGTGTTGATGAACTCTGTGACATTTGTATAACCTATAAAGTGTATTGCAATCGTCTATCATGTGACAATTACTCAATTTCCAAAGTACGCCTCGTCTATCAGATAATAGCATCAAGCTATTGAGGTCAACCATTAACATAATGAGCGTAACGATTCTTGGCCGATAAAAGAATGTCTGCGACTATATCTATCCATCGGCGTGACATAATGGAAATAAAAGTTCAGTTTTCTTAATAGCTTTCCAGAAAAACATTCAAGAAATTTAATTTTCCGACTGTGTGTGATGGAACTATCCTAAGTGTCGGCCTCAAGGTTAATGCTATGAACCGTAACTTGACTTCATTCAGCCAAATGGCTTTGCCATTCGTCGTTCAGTGAATACAATTTCTGCATTCCAGCAACTAACCAACAGCTTTGTCTTTGTTCAATGGCGGAATCTGACCCTGTTTTTATCATTTGAACAATCATCATTATGATTCATTTGTGGAATATATTGACCGTACTATGTCAGCATTGTGTTGTAATCATCCAAACAGCGTTCGGTAGTGGGTGAAGAGAGATCGCTCCTCACAGATGAATTGTCACGGAAATTCAACGATATTGTAGAGGACTGCTTGTTCGTGCATGATGATGCCTCCCTCAACCGCCAACTCGTCTCGTCCATAAATGAACATCATGTAAACCATTCAAGGTGGAATATGTTGACTCCAAATTCCCCATTTTGATACAAAAGCCAAGGCAGACATGCAAGGGAATCTACTTAGATGGCAGTACCGCAACCGCTTTCCCATTAGGGAGCTTTCAGTAATTACAGGGGGATGGGCCGGGGGAATTTCGCAAACATCTGTACCGTAAAATGTGATCCTCCCCTATCCTCATGTCTAAAATGTGACCCTCCCCCTTGTCCGACATTCTAAAACTTGACCCCCCCCCAACCACTGCGGTATTCTCCCCGGGAATAACTAAGACAGTATCAGCTAATTTACATAACAATTGGTTCAATTGTTATGTTAGGGACAAATTACAGAGGGGAGGGCTGGTGTTTTTGGAGGGACAGTCGCAATTTATCACGCAAGAATTTTTGAAGAGATATGGTATTTCATACATTTGAGGGAGGGTCACCATATTTTGTGCAACTATAAGAAGGCAAGATGTAGCTGATTTAGTGCTTCATCCAAAAATATCAAATCATAATACATGGAGTCTATCAGGCAAATTATTGACAATTTACTCCCACAAAACATGCTATATCTGTATTTTATATATGTTTGATAATGTATTTAAATGTACTTTGCTTGAATAGGGAAGTAAAATAAACATTTGTGTACAAGAATTTGATTTCTGAATTTCATCTAAAAAGTTGGTTTACTATCCATGGTGTCTATGATGAAATTATGAATAGTTTTTTTCCAATACAAAAATAGGTATATCTTTGCATTTGTGTACTCTTGATTATTGATATTAATTTTCGTGATTAGAGTGGTTACAAGTCCATGGTTGTGCAAGAAATATGATTTTGGAATTTCACAAAAATGTCCATGCACTATGCATTGGGGTCTATGATGAAACTATGAATATTTTTTTTTCAGTACAAAATTAGATAAATCTGTGCATTTATGCATGCTTGATTATTTAGATTATTGTTCTTGATTAGACTAGAGTGGTTACAAGTCTGTGGTTGTGTAAGAAATTTGATTTTGGAATTTCACCAAAATGTCAATTCACTATGCATGGCGGTCTATAAGTGTGTGCGTATTTTGTTGGTGATTTCCTATTCAGGAAATATCACATGGACAATCAAAGTTTTGGCATTTGGCAATAATATCAACTTCTGTCAAAAGTGACCCTCCCCCCAAGATAGGTTTATAAAAAATGACCCTCCCCCTTTAACTGTTTTCTAACAAGTGACCCTCTCCCAATTCCCCGAGCCCACCCCCACCTGTAATTACTTAAGGCTCCGTTACTTTAATATATTTTTTGTAACGGCCGCACACCGGTTCGGTTGTATTTTCAAATGAAAGAAACAGTTTCTGCTGAATGACCACGGCTACCTCAACATCCCTAATATGAAATTGAAAAATATTCAGAGCCCGAACATTTACCGATAAAAGATATCTGTCACTGCGCGAAGCAGCCTGTCTCGCAACATTTGTCCGTCAGTCGGTTGGCCAATCCGTCTGTATCTCCACCCGTCTGTGCATTTATCTCTCTCCTCTGTCCATCTCCATCCATTACTTCCCTATATGACACTAAGTTACCATGACAATATCATCCTGCTTCGTTATCTCCACGATGCTTGCAGACCTTTCCCGTTCAGACTTCCTCCTGGCTCGGTTTCTGTGCCATCTCGTCGAGATGAATATCAAAAATCCAATGATCGGAGCTACAATAACCACAACTCCAACTGGTATCAGGTCAGACTTTTTCCGCCCGCCAATCATCGTAAGAAAGAGACCTGTCAGAGCAATGGATGTGAAAAGAAACATATCGGTGAGTAATTCTGTAAATTCTCGATGGGATTCGAACTCACGACGTAGGGCACCCAGTCACCTAGCGAAGACATCGCAGTTAAAACCGCTCGGCTGAAGATAGAACAATGACAATGTGGTTAGATGCAAACTAATTAGAAGACACTTTGCATACTCCATCACTTGTTCATGTCTGTTCATCGAGAAAACTGCTGGGCTATTCGTGACGGTATCCATACCAAATGAATACAACTCTTAAAAACACAATAAAAATATCACCTATCGTGTCACCCTTATTGATTGCACTGTTGAATATTCAATCTAGATTGATGAAGTGTGCAGACAGCATTGTGATCACTCAATTTGACCATTTCTAAGGCGAGCAATATCCAAGTGAAACAGGGCGATATGTAAATTTTGCAATACAAAAATGTTGATTGACTCACATGTACAAGCGCTTGAATTTCTATTGATCGGCGAGGTTGCCATGGTTACGCTTTGATATATGTTTGATCACGCGCCCCCGGTACTGTTGCTATTACAATACATGTGTTTTTATACAAGTCAATTATTTCGTTTGTGTTATTCTTTCAATAAATATATAATCTTGCTATCGATTCCATATTCTTAAATATTGTCTTCAAGAATAGCGTTTGTTGCTACTTAGTGTCAGAGTAACAAGAATGCGTTGTCGATCTCAGGGAAATTCGTACAATGTTTTAAACGTATTGAATGAAAACCTCGTTGGCGACTTCGGTATACAGCCAGCTAAAAGTAGTAATCGTTTGTATTTCTCAGGGGAAATCAACAGACGATGCTTAGGTTACTAAAGTATTTAATTATCTGAACCCTTGTATCACAATGTTTGAAGGCCGGCTGAAATTCTCTTAGTAAAATACTCCAAGTTCTTTTGCTGTTAAATTATGAAGTGTTCTGACATTGATCACTAGTATGTGCTGTGTTTCCCTCTCCCACTGCTTGTACAAGTTATACATGCTCAGAGAGACCGAGACATACAAACAGAGAGCAAGCGAGAGACAGACTGAGACAGACACGTAGTCAGACTAAGGGTTAACAAACAAAATAGTACCAATGAATATTATCCTGTCTTAAAGCTCCACTTGCTGTATCTTTAAGCATTATTTTTATGATTTTACTTTCCAACTAACATAAGTTTGTGAGAATGTAATAATTTATTAGGTGTGTGTATACATTTATTATTAACTACGAGCTGGGACTATATGTGCAATTTTGAACAAATAAAGATTACGCTGCGATTAAATGTTTGCCAAAACATTAAATGGCAGCTCCGTGCGAAAAAGCAAAAACCTTGGATACTGTGCATATCTGCACTGAAATTTTCATAGAAACTGCACAGAGTAGTCCAATGTAATGGATAGGGGTGAATGTATTCTGTGACATTGTATGTTCTGTTTCCTTTGCAATATTACCAATTTTTTGAAATTGGCGGGAAATCAAAATGACCGTTTAAATTTGAGTCTACTTGTCAAATGTTCATCAAAGAAATGGTTTCCTAATGTAATGCAGTAAAAGCCCATATACCTTCAGAGGCCGAATTCAGAGAAAACCAGGAGAGATTAGGAAGATATTTAAGGTCAGCGAATTTCAAGAGCTACAGCTAGTGGGGCTTTAAAGCCAAATGTTGATAAAGAGGGAACGAGACAGCTATATTTAGGAGGAACGCTGTGACTCCCGAGACTCTATGAAGGAAATGGTCATCCGCCGTCATTCAGTCATAATGGATAAGAAATTTTAGGCCCTAATGATTACGTCAAGTCGTAATGATTGTAGGAAATATGGTTGACCTCCAGGGTCGAGATAATCATCCAATCTACAGTGGCTACGTGAAAAACCCTGCCCGTCGTCTTATGCTGACGTCATAAGCCATCAGAATGTATAGGCATACATAAAATGTACATGCCATTTCGAGTTCATGACCCCAATTGACCTCCTGGCGAGCTTAATTTTATATGTTCATTCCAAATTGTGAAATTGATCTTTCTCATGCGACAAAACTGTTTTCAATGATTGCCTATGCACGCTTAGGATATTTTGTAGATGTAGATGAATGACAAGTTTGTCAAGAACTTGAAGCAAATTCTGCCTCTAAAATTATGGGCGTTAACTGGCGACAACCAGATATTATAAAGAATGTTATTATGATGAACCACGTAAGATATCGTGTCTTCCATATAAGGCCGTAGAAAAAAACACATTATTGTTCCTCAGATCTTTTGGCAAAGCTACACAGGCGGCGAGCGAAATTATCTTCACATTTTATCAACCAGCAAAATTTCCCACTACTTACACTGTTACTGCATTATGAATGGAGTCTAGATTTCACAAAATGTCTACAATAATATAGGACATGTACAGGCAGTGTTGTCAGAACAAAATAATGAATTTTGAGCATTTTTACATGCTCCCAGGAAAAAAATCAACAAAAACCTTTAAAATATGCACAACAAAAATGGTCAAAGGGTAAAACAACTGCAATATTGTCTATGTAAGCTCCTCAGGGTTTGGCATTTGCTGTTTTGCTTTGATTCTGGAAGTATGTATTTGCCGTAATTTCAAAAAATATCGAAATTGGCTGATGTAGAAGCGGCGATTCCGAGGAACGATTTAATTATTCTTCCTGGCCCTACTGTTGGAGGGGACCATAGTAATTTCCAAAACCAATCAGCTCGTGAGTCTTCAAAGGTATCTCGGTATAGTGTCTCGAAGAATGGCAGACAGGTGAAGACGGCAGCTGAGAAATACAAATGAAATGTTCTGCATTGCCCTCTGATGCTGTCGCTGTTCAGTCCTGATGGGATCTTATGTTTTGGTTGTGGTTATTTCATTACTTAAATTCATGCAGGGCCACCGTACACTAGAATCTCAATGCAGGGCAGTCACAGATCTGAGCGAAAGACGGATGAAGAATTAATATGAGAGCAATCATCATCACCACCACCATCATCATCATTATCATCATTATGGTGACACATATTTAACAAATAGCTTTGCACGTACGAATTCAACTCTTTCCCTAGTTATTCTGATTGCACAGTCATCCCCCATCGCGTCTGAATTATGTCCCACGACGAGATATTCTTGGACCGTCACCTAGCAACCAACCAGTTCACCTTCGCGTTAATTAACCGCGAGGCAATGCGTCATCACCTTAGGATGTTTGCCATCCTCGTATGTGTGTTGACCAAGTTGACACTTTGCCTCGTTAAAGTCGAGACACGGCGTTTGGTGTCAGGTCAATATCACATCTCTGAATAATACAAATAGACGTCGCCTGGTTTTTAGGCCGTTTACATCAAAATTAAACCTTTTACACATAACTCGGCAGCAGAATTTCCTGGTAAACTCGTGGATATTACCAAGTCGTGGTATTTGATATCGCAATGATAGTGAAAGAAGGAAGGCATATAAATGTGTAGTCTGGCTTCATCTACAGTTTTATTTACAAATCCTTCTGATCGAAATGTTAGATTTTAATGCTAATTCCAGGATATTGTTGGAGTGTACTTTTTATGATTACTGTTTGTACTTTATCATTTATAACTTTCGCCAAACGTGCAAATATTTCTATAATATTATTGAAATGTACGTGAGAAACAGCAGCCATCCGCGCCATCAATAATGTTGTTTGTACAGGTCAAATCGACGATTACGTCTACATTCTCGCTTCTACTGGCTATAATTAATGGGACAAAGTCGGCCATTTTTCATGAATTTTGTTTGATGTGAGATACTGCTTATATTGTTTGACATGTTGAAAGATAATGAATGGATGACCATGCATATATTCGACCCCGGGTTTAGACAAATTAAATGAAACCATCGCGAAAATCAAATAAGCTGTATCTTTTGGCTATTTTTTCAGAACCTTTGTTTCGAGGTTTCCCCACACTTTCTGCATTGAATCTCTAAACTGTAATTTAATGCCAAGTATTTAGCATATCAACACAACCTATATAAGTATAATCTCCATTGTTATTGTTGAAATTTGTATTCAAGTCCGGACTAGAATTCATTTGTAAACAATAAACAATGATCACTACACACATACAAGCTGTGTTGACAAAAAGAATACTCGAAATTTCAGCATGACAAACGAATTAGGGTCAGACACGGTAGTTCATATACAGAAGCAGAATACTGAAAAACTTGCCACAAGTTACAGCTTATGTCCCTTTCAGATAAACGAGTTCCGTTTGTCATGCAAGCGATGTAACTACCCGCGGTATATTCTGTCTATCTTTCAAGTGAACCTTATACACTTTCGTCCTTGTCATTTCAAAGTATTCGCCCTTCTTTATGCAGGTGTAAACCTGGTACATCATATCGTCGCAATCGGTTGATAATACAATAGAGCCATTGGTTTGGTCGTCGTGATGCAGCGAGAGAAAGGAGGTTGCATTTCTGCATCACGACACGATTAGGATTCTGCCTCAACGAACTCTGCTTTCGTCAGTGCAAGTCTCAGAAATAACGATACAGTGTTCTCACAGATAACTCACCTGTAGGCAGAAAGATAATGAAGTATATACAAACGATGACACCAGTGACCAATCCGGGAGCACAACACAGTCCCCAACAAAAACGAGCATCTGCAGTAATAACATGACATCATTTGAAAGGAACTCACTTGACTTGTGATTCTTAAAAAGACATACATACTACATGTGTATATCACCATTATGAATAGCATTACGAAGAGAAGCCTTCGCGTGAATGAAATGGATGTGTGATATAGGATAGTACCTCTGATTGAACGATGATATGCCACCGGTATGACGCTATATTAAACTTCCCAGCAGTACTGTAGACTACACTGTATGTATGTATGTATGTATGTATGTATGTATGTATGTATGTATCTATCTATCTATCTATCTATCTATATATCTATCTATGTGTGTGTGTGTGTGTGTGTGTGTGTGTGTGTATGTATGTATGTATGTATGTATTGTATATATGTATTGTATGTATGTATTGTATGTATGTAATACATGTATGTATGGATGTATACAATCGCACTTTGTGTTCTTCAATTTACAGTGCGTTCGACAAGTCTGATATCGTCCTTTCTTTCCTCGTACTAGGCATTTCGACAGACACGAGAATTTATGCATATGATGTCGTTGAACGGTGTTATGAGTTAAATGTTCGCATTAGGCTTGGCTTGAAGGAGTGAAAATTATAAATACACTTCTCACTCGTAATTATTTTAATTAAATTGGAGTAAACAGCGTGATTCGTTGCCTGGTGATGAGCGAGCGAAAGTTTACACAACGTGTTTGTACTTGATATGCGGCAAACAAGGTTCATAAGCCATATAGCAACTGAGTTACGTATTGACATTTTTTCACTGACCGAATGTTGAAGTAATACGGAGGTCAAAAATATAACACTGGAATTGAAACAAAGCATGCACATACAGTATTTTGGGTTTGCAATTTAACAAGTCCAAGTGCACATGTAAGCCGACCACCCTACCTTCAATTTCTTGCATGGCCAATCGATAACTTGTGTTGGACTGCACGTCCGTCGCACCTATCTTTCTCGTGTTTGATCTCACCATGCTCGCAGAAACTGAAGCACAGCCCCACCGCTACTCTCATGTCGTTCTCCGCGTACCCGTTTTACGACGATGTCTTGTAGCACAACGGGTGAGCTTGTCCTGGGGACGGCGGTTAGCGTTGAGTCACCGCGGCCGCTAACCGCGCCGGTCGATAAACACAGCAGAGCAGATGGGATCCGTATCCTGGAAATTTCATCAGGTTTGATCCATCCTCGCGGTGACCCAGAAGCAATTTTTTCACGCGTTAATTGGGTTATTTGAAATACGAGATCGTTCCACGGCTGATATATTAAGCGCCGGTACGAACCTATAGCTAATCCTTTGACAACGCACGCTGAGGTCAACTTTCGAGTCCAGATCGCTGTATAACTTGGATTCCGTATGCAGATTTATCCAATAAATGTATTGTTCGCGTGAAATGGCGTCGCTTTGTGTCAAGGCAACTTTGAATGCGTTGCAGTGTTCACAGTTAATATTTTATTCATGATTTTCGAGTGACGTCATTGATTTCGATTGCCTCAGGTATGGCTTTCCCACTTGAAGAGTTAATTACTGTCTACTTTCATTTAGTATGAAATAATAACTCTATATCTCTGAGTTCATAGGGTGATTGCTTTGGGATTCAATATTAACGTTCATATTTCGATGTTATTCATGGCTTATCGGCATAATTGTCTCGAATGCAAGTGTAGAGGAATGTTAAATGCTCTGATCACTTAGCATGGAAAGGGAAAATATAAATTCGGCGTGACAAATGCTGCTTTCCTCGTAGCATTAATATATTAATTTTATCCCGAGGTAAGCGTCGTATTCCACTACAAGATAATATATTTTCAGATTTAAAAAGCGTCTCATTTAAAGATTAAAATCAAATGAAAATGGCATTTATACTGCATGACAAACCGTATGCGATGTATGCAGTCCGAATCTTTTCATTTGAATATGTTCACGATACGGAAATACGCCATTTTCTGAATTCTTGAGGATTATTTCCGTGCTTCCGGCCCCGTAAAATATTAATCCATTCAAAATTATTCACCTACTCAAGTGTTGTCCTTTTAAATATTGAACATTTTTCCCATCTGCTCATAAATATCGTTCATAGCGAGAGGTGATGAATATCCAGTCTATTCTATACCGTTTGCTATGTCAAGGAATTTTTAGATGGGCAATAGAAATTTAAAATTATCAGTTTCTTTCACTTGTCTGCCTGGCACATCGCATTCGCTCATTCCAATGTACACACAAAAACGCAAGCGTTTGTCTGTCTGTCGGTCGGTCGATCTGTTTGTATATGTATGTATGTATGTATGTATGTATGTATGTATGTATGTATGTATGTATGTATGTATGTATGTATGTATGTATGTATGTATGTATGTATGTATGTATGTATGTATGTATGTTCTATCTATCTATCTATCTATCTATCTATCTATCTATCTATCTATCTATCTATCTATCTATCTATCTATCTATCTATCTATATCTGTAACATGCATACATGCATTCTTACATGTTTAAACTTGAAGACATGACAACTTGAAGCCTAGGCGTTTTGCAAATATTTTTTTTTGAAAGTAAAAAAATATTGAAAATACAGTATTAACGTGCACTTCTTTGTCGACATGACAGAATTCAACGGACCGTACATGCAAGCATATAAGCCTTGATTATCGTAGAAAGCCAACAATATTTGACTTATGACAAAAACTATTGAAATTAATATAGTATATTCAGGGTAATAGATGCATGGCTGCAAACAATGCACGGACTGTCTATTCATAACAGCAAACACTTAATCGTTATAAGTGTCGGTATCTTACGCAGGATAAGAGGGTGGCAAACTTGTAGATGTATAAAATGAATGGTGTGGTAGACGGACTATCATAACTAACAATACACCTATGTCCCTTTCATTCAATCAGAGGACTTCTAGGATATTGAAGTTAATGCCATTCGACATTATGATATGTCCATATGCGATCTTATCTATTGATAAATTCAGACATTAATTATGAATGAAGAAGACTTGTGTATCCGCCACATCATCAACGACATTGGAACGAAATGGACTTTAATGGGCTCCTCAAATTGGAAAGCAAAATCTCGATTGTGTTTTCTTCTTCTTTTTGTGAGATTAAATGTGATACGTGAAAAACTATACGCTTTCAACTCATCGATGATCTGAGGCTCCGTCTCACGAATCTGAATACCTGATCGTTGTCTGTTTGTTCAGGCGTCGGCAATGTTTTCATAACACTCAACGATTTGGATGTTTTCGTGACACATGGTGAAACTCTACATTGAGTGTAGATGAATATATGTATAACGTTATGACGGCAAGGCGTTCATGGGTTAAAAATAAAACAGTTATAGTAGAAGGAAAAGAATAACCAAATCAAAAGTAGAATTGTCGGATCGAATATATACAAAATTGACAAGAATAGGGACTAAATCATAGTAAACAGCATGTTTTGGCATATATGCAAGTTCGAAGCTAAACATTCGCCAGGTATGTTGCTCAGTGATTGTGAGACAGAATGACGTCACCATTTTGACTTTGTAGAGGTTTGAAAAGGCCCATACAATTGACCTGCTTTAAAGTGTGGATTCGATTGCTAGGGAGCGTTCAGTCATTACGGCCGGGGCCGGGGCGGCAGAATTTGGGTATTACCTTAAATTTGCTGCAAAGGATGGGGGTCATGTATTTTTTCAAACAGCTTAGGGCGGGGACGGGGGGTACATGATTTTCATGAATGTTCATCCCGTCAAAAAACAGTGTCAGTGTTAAAAAATAATCTGGGAAATAAAAATTATTCTCTGCGTGATTTCATTCTCTTAATTCATTTCACTGTAAATCTCAACAAAAACACATTTATCTATCACATGAACATCTTGCCTTGGCAACTTTATACAGGCTTGTCTTCTTGTAGATGGAGCTCGTTAACGGAAAATGAACATTTCCTATTAGCCTTTGGCTGAGGTAAGGCAATGGATGGTCATCTGTTAAACTGTAACCTGGCATGCATTGAAAGGTTCTCCTAACTGTTCTGTTATACAAAGCACAACTGTTGATATCTGACTAGTTTTCAGGAAATAGATTAATAGATTCCCACTCCGTCGATCCCACAATCCCAATGGCCAGAAATGTAAGAAGTACAAAACTTACCTGGATAAGTAAACACAAAGGCTGGAATATAAATGAAAAGTTTCGATGACCTTTTTTTTTCATGTCGATTAGAAATAATTAAGAAATACATAAATGTAACTTTTTGCACTATAACTCTTAAAATGACTGTAAAATATGTGTACAAGCTAAGAAGTAAAGTATCCTCAGCCTTCACGTAGCACTATGGTACGTATTGTGGCCAGAGTATTCCAATAAGAAGCATGTCTTTGATCAAGCACCATTACCGTACCAACTCACTTTGCTTCTCATTACCCCAGGAGAAGTGGGTACCTAAACCTGTAAATTGGTTATTTGACCCCTCGCAACATTTCCCTCTGAAAAAAAATGCATCTATGTGACCAGATATGAACTGAACACGCTCACGTGTGTAGTAGTGAGTCAGGGCTGTCATTTACTTCAACTAGTCTTTATCATAGAGTGGTATGTGACATAAGCATAAGTAGCAAATTTCATTAATGTTTGTGATTAGTTACATGATACGGTAATTAGCGGCTGAAAAGTTTCATTCTTAAATGTCATCGCATAGTGCAGAAAGATGTCTGTAAGATTATTATGTTTTTAGAATAAAAAGTCTGATCTGAAAAACACATCATTGATGATAAAAATTGTTGTTTGGAGAAATTGCTTCCTTAGTTTGATACAGTGTAGATGCTATTAGGTTTGGGAGTGTTGCCCTACTATTCATTATATAAATTTTCCTCGAAATGTTTTTGTAGAAGAGGGGTAGAGTATGGATTTGTTTGTGTAAGAGCAATACCTAAAAGCGTTAGTGGAGTAGAAAGTGCGCCTTCATGTTTGCAGTTGTAGAAGCTATGGTTATTTTCTCTCAATCTTTGGCTGAATTAGATATGCATTGATTGTAACTTTTATCTTATCAAAAACCACAGTGTTTAGTATATTCCAGATAGTGTATTTAACCATAAGAAGTAATACAATACATTATTTCTGAGTTTGAATCATCAATGTCTGCACCAGTTATTGCCATTTTTTCAAGTCAGTGTCTTCATGTAGTCCACGCTCTTTTGTTAAGAACAATTTACGTTTATCCCATAGTACGTTTGCATATCTGCATTGAATAATTCCATGTTCCATGGTCTCTTCGTCCCCACAGATGTGGCATTTCCAATCACTAACTTTGAAAATTTTTGCCAAACTTTCTGTGACTAAACGTCTATGATATAATCATCCAGTTTAGGTCATTTACCACTGAGAATTTTGTCTGAATTAAAGCTGGAACAAGGACTTTTTATAGTTATCCCAGTTGATATTCAAACTCTCTGTCCAGTCACACTCCTTTTTTTTTTGAAAAAGATAAATTTATTTCAACATAGTCACAAATAAAACAAATCTACATAACTGTGAATGCATTAAAATTACAATACGTCTTGTGTGAAAAAACAAATAATTAGCTGTTTGATTACAAAGATCATCATATGAATGCATTCAGGACGCATTCTTCTCCTTCCAGTCTTACAAGGCTTGAAAACTTTGTGATAAAATCCTCAGTTTTGTTCATCATCTTATAAATGAAATACAATGTATTCATCCATGAGGAGAGATGACATTTCAATTGCATGACATAGGATTGAAGGGAAACTTTATCCCATCAAGAATATTCCAAACTGTATATTTTACAAAGGAAGTAATACAGTAAATAATGTCAGATGTTGCATTATTATCATTTTCGATTCCTGCGATTGCTAATCTTTTGATATTGATATTATTATCAAAGTTGTGGTTTCTGACAAAGAAAGAAATACATTTCTGCCAGATTTCTTTAACATATTTACACTCAAATAAGATGTGTTCCAGTGTTTCTTCTTGACCACAGATATGGCATTTCCCATCACTTAAATTGAAAGTTTTGGCCAAGCTTCCTGTGACTAGGCCTCGATGGAAAATCTTCCAATTTAAATCATTTACTGAATTGCTGACAATTTCTGTTGAATTAAGACGGCTGAATAGAGAAGCTTTGTAACTGTCAGTAAGACTTAGATTCTCAGCCCATTTTTGACCAATCTGACCTCTGACTGCATGCCATTTCTTATCAACTAATTCCAATAAAGTGACTTGGTTTTGACCTCACTTTTTGTCAGACCATAATTCTCTAAGTCTAAAATATCATAGTTTTCTTCATTTTGGATGTTTGAAGAGGTGATTTGTTTCCAGGAATCTGGAATATAGATGGTACTTACAGCGCCCTCAAAGGCCAATATGGTCAAACTATCGTTTTACTAACATATTCCCACTCCACACAGCGGTGGCGCTGTCACTAGCCTCTTTCACCACAGGATTGGGGTGACAAAGGCATGAAAAATCCAGCATTCAGTTCTCAGCAGTCCTTTCTTTAACTTGATCAGATTGTACCATCAACATTGTTCTGCTGAATGTATCACAGCACCGTCAAATGTCTGTCACGTCAATACCTGCACGTTTTATTGAAATTGGTGAACTACTTTCAGTATTGTATCACTATTCAAATTAGCATTTAATTGGCATGATTCTCCAAATATTATCACTTCTTGGGTATTACAATTTATATGGGAAGTTTCATCATATTAAGAAACAGTAAATTTTGGTATATAACTCTATGGTCATCATGCGTCCCATGGACAACCATGTAACAGAAAAATTAAAACTTTGATAACTTCTTTATTATGCATACCACGCCCACCAAAATCAAATCAGTTCTTGCCATTTAAAATCTAAAGCTATTTATGAAATTTCGTTGAAATTTGTCCTGCCGTTCTTGAGATACCGTGTATAAAGACAGACAGACACACACATACAATGGAAGTGAGGCCCGATGGAAATGTGGTTGAATGTTACAGAGTTTTCAATCAACCTGGTAGTATATCAACAGACATTCCAGTATTTGTGGTACAAGAAGTGATGACGGAAATTGCCATGTAGGATTTGGTCCAATGCCTGTTGAGAAGTACACTACATGTGCATCATGTGTACAAGAACTGAACAAATACTAGACTTGCTCGAAGTCTTTGGGCAACATATTAATTTGAAAACAGAACAGCCGACTGTCACGTACGTTAGAAGTTGGCTGTGGCATAGATCGTGGGGAGAACGGGATGGCCACACAAGCCAGTAATAATAAACTGCTGTCGAGAAAAGCCAAGCGACTGGAGACAGTCTGAACAAATATCAGATTCATCACAATCTATCAACCAAAGGGAACAAGGGAGACAAAATCAAAGCAGTTACCTGTGATGTATTCGGGTGACAATAGAAACACATTGAAACTCACAGAAAGATCTAGACTGGGTTCGAGTCTGTGACTTTGAACGTATGAGTGGGTTGAATGCAATGGGGATTCACTTATTTCGACTGATGCACAGGAAGAATTTGTTGGCCAACCCCGGCCATATTAACTGAACGCTCCCTTATGATGCCTCTTTCATTTGAAACGATTGTACATTGAAACAACTTCAAGAAGTAAACAAATTCTACTCGATCAATGACTCTCTACGTAATTTTCACTTATTGAAAGAAATAGACCTAGATAGATCTTCATGTTATAAAAGGAGTGATTAGGATTCTGAAATTTGAATACTTTTTTTAATTGTTTAGGGGATGTTCCAAGAGATTCTTACAACTTTTTCCACAAAATTTACAGACTTCTTACCAGACCTCTTACTGACTGTCAAAATCAGTAAGGTAATAAAGACAGTTCATTCAAAACTAACATACATACATACATACATACATACATACATACATACATACATACATACATACATACATACATACATACATACATATCAACAATTATTTATTGAGGATGCATGATAAACATTATGCAAATCACAATGTTTATCCCTGAAAAATTAACGGGACAGAAAGGTTACTTATTCATGTCCTCACATCTTCTTTGCCATGTTCTGAAAGAGCCTATAATAGCACCAACACCCAGGTAACGCGCCAAACATTTTTTTTGTTTGATGAGGAAGGCCAATCAATTTCAATCCAGGCACTACACGTTTGTGAACTGATCCTAAATTGCCGACGACTATGACAACGACTCTACAGAAAAACCCAAGATTATTAATGTCAAGAGAGAGTGGCATATGCTTATCAAATTTCGCTGCATAATACGTGACCATCAAGTGGAACTGAGACCTCAACTAGGAAATCTTTATGACTAGTATCAAACATATCAGGAGTTAAAATGTTGTTTTCTATGACAATGCGAGAGCTGTCATTCACAGAAATTTGCCAGACAATCAAATTAACAAATCTATTTGTGTTGATCTTGATATATTCTTTGGTATTTTGTACATCCATTCAATACATGTGAAACTGTGTCATCAGTTGGGTGATAACACAAAGTTCCTCGTTTATTATATTGTGTCGGGTAGTATAGTGACAGCAAACTGTTAGATTCTAACAGTTGTAATCTGCCTCTGATAGTAAAACTAATAATACTATCCTTAAGGCAAGAAAGAAAAAATATACTGTTCATCGGACTTTCCGCTTCTCCTTTGCTCTAATTGGATTTTTTTTATGATTTCGGCAAAATTCATACTACTTTAGTACTGCCGCTGGCGGCGCCCTACACTTCGTGAGGTTTTCGCGGGCATGTGGGATCTGAATGAGACTTCGACGTAACTACACTGAGCTCTGTCAACACGTTGTTGCGACGTCTGCATTTGCAAATTACGACATAAACTGGGTCAATGTTTGGCTGAAGTTTCTCCGTTTTGTCGAGGTTGGTACACCATAAAAAAATATAAAAAAATTCGCTCGCAGCTCCTGAACTTGGTCCAAAAAATCCGATTTTCTCTGGCCTTAACTTTAAATTTGAAAGAAAGTAATTTGAGAGTTTATGATCAACCTCACTCGCTTCGCGGACTATTCGGCCCTGTGACAGTTTTTCTTTCCATTCTGTAGCAAACCCAGCAAAATGACTTTGTTTGCACAGTGAGTATGCTATTTTTGAGTTTGTAGTTGTAACCGAAACTTCATCACCGACAGTTATTGTTAGAGTGTAAATCGATGTCATCAGTTTCTATCCTTAAATGTATTACTTCACGTACATACAGCTCTTTAAAGTTAACTTTAAAGTATTTTTGACATTCGTGTATAGTCCAACGCCAGCAACTGAAAACTTACTTGTTGTAATGTAAATTTTGCCGTTATTTTTCAGGGCCATTTCACCTATTGTACATTACCAAATATGATATCTTGTTTAGAATGTAGCTTGCGTTTTCAGGTTCTGCAAACCCCTATGCCTACACGACAGTGAGACTAAAGTACGGTTTCTTTTTCTCTTGTACTATTTATTTTCAGTGCTTTTGGAAGGTATACAAATCAAGGTTATCTTCATGACCTGTACTTCCATGGCCATGCATGTTCATCATCACTTGCAAAGAAAGTTGTCTTTCCCAATTTTTAAGGTATAAGAATGTATGAAATTGCTCCAGACAGTGTTAAATTTTCCAATAATTTCTCATTTATGGAGGAAGGGATATTCTTTCCCTGCAAGTCTAATCAATTTGTCTCTCTTTGCTGCTGGTATATATTATTCCAAAGAACTCTGCATTCAAATAAGATAAAATATATAGTTACTGTTTGTTTGTTTATTACTGTGCCTGTTTGAGTAGGTGAGGGTAAGTTACACATTTTTCTTTTTTTTTAGTAGTCACCTTTTTGAAATAAAAAACAGGACGTGCTCTGACGGTCGTGAGAAAAAAATGAAACGTGTAGCTCGCCACCGCCTCTGTGGCCTACATGTACGGTTTTGAGGACTTCTCAAAATCACTATGATTTGGATGAGGGTACTTCAAATTTGTCCAGGTAGTTTAGGGCATTTTATCAGAGAATTATATTCTCGTTTCTCTTACACCCCACTCACCCCCTACGCCCTCTCCATCGAGGTGTTACTGAATGCAGCCAAATGGGGGCGAGAGGGATGAACAGCTAAATAGAGCTGTAGAAGGAGCCCGGGGGATGGGACAAGGTTTGTGATCGCGTCAACCTCTTACGCTGGCAATTATCTACAGCAGCCGCAAAATGTCATATTAGCTATTAACGTAGTTGGCCTGTCTTGTTTAATAATCATTGGGTACTTTTACAGTAAGGTAACAGAAAGGGGGTGAAGGTTCATATAGTTTCTGGTCTCTTCATATCGAACGATTGAGGGCGCTAGCATTGTAACACTCAGTCTTCTGCACACCGTCGATTACGTTCCACTCCCACTCACGGATCAATCAGAAGTAGTAGCTGCAATAATTGTAACCGGCGCACGGCCCGTGGGTTACAATTGCAGCTACCAGAAGTGGCAGCTTTATTACAGACAAGTAGAGGGAAGTATACTGTAAAATTTTAATACCAGGGTGCGGAAGCAAATGAAATGAAATACTCACGTCACCTGTGCATGTCGCCCAGGAAAACCAGAGATAAAAACCTTTTGATAAGGGAAATTATCTGAAAACCTGTTTCCGAAAGCAATGCATACCACAGGCGGGGTAAGGGAGACCTCATTATTTACGGCCTAGGGGTCGTAGGAACGTGAGGGGGTCACTCAAAAAATTGAAAACTTCAAGGGGTGCTCAAAATGTGGAGAGGAAGAAGGGGGTTACTCAATCTTTGGTGCAAAATAAATTAAAACACCTCTCAGACTGCACCATTGCACACATCAATTTCTCAAAATTTTCGATGCGAGAGGGGGACACCCCCTCCCCCTCGTGCTCTTTCCCTTTGGGTCTTCTAACTGATTTAGTAGTAAAAAACGAATTGAAAACACCTCTCAGATTGCACCATACTGCACCATTGCACACATCAGTTACTCAAATTTTTCACAGGATCAAGAAAAATGAACTGTTGTGAATTTTACGCAGAAACATATTTTAATCGACTTCAGGCTTTTCATTGGAAGCTGGAAGCTGGAGAAATGACACAAGAAGGTCACAGATTGTCCATTCCTGCATATTCTTTGGTATTCAATCTCTGGCAAACTGAGAACTGATTTTCACAAATTGTATTGTCATTGTTTGGTTGTTGAATATTGTGACTCAAACACTGATCATGCACAAATGTCATATTAAATATATTGCTCAATATCATTTTCAAACGATTTCACCGAGTGCAAAATAATAACGTCTCAGATTACACCGATACACCAACCAATTTCTCGAAATTTTCGATGCGAGAGGGGGACATCCCCTCTCGTGCTCTCCCCTTAAGGGTGTTCTGACAGTTTTACTTGGTAAAAAAGCAAATTAAAATCACCTCTTAGATTGCATTAGACTTCACCATTGCATGCATCAATTTCCACACAAGATAGAGAACATCCCCCTGACACTTCCCCCTCAGCCTCTCGCGTGTTTTCCCCATATACTTTCAAATTCTGCCCAGTTAGATATCCTAGTCAAAACCCTGTCATGATACCCATCTAAATTAAACAACATTATTTGGTTGGATACTGGTTTAATTTCGCTAATATTTACATCGAAAACATCACGAGATTTCTAAAAGTTAACAGTATTTGCGAATAGAGGGCCTTTTCGCAATTTGCGTAGTTATGTTGTGAACACTTGTCAAGGAAGTGTTCGAGGGCTAAAGGAAACTCCTGCAAGCGAACGCGCTCGGGTCAAGGGTCACCGCCACACTAATATTTGTATATAATATTTACAGTAGGCAAGATAGAGAGTGTTGCTATCGCATTTACTGAACAATTTTTAAGATAAAATGCAGCAGGTTTTTATCTGTTTTTGAATCATATAAAATCATAACAATAAGCGATGAATTACTATCAATTATTAATAATAATTCTGAAATGCATAGTAGATTGAAAATTGAACTTATATTGTTTTTGAAATGCGTGTGTTTGAGAGAGAGAGAGAGAGAGAGAGAGAGAGAGAGAGAGAGAGAGAGAGATCAAGCGATTCTGTGAATGTATACTTATTTTGCAGCCTTTATTTTCTTGACAACGATTATTTGAACCGTATATCTTTAGATTGTGTTATGTTAAGTGTAAGTTTCAAATTAACAAATAATTTTTTTTTATATTACAAGATGCTTCGCAGAACCCTGCTGAATGAAATGGTTCCCGATTATGTTGTGTAAGAGCTTTGTGCGCTTCCAAAATTATTGAGAAGGAAAGCGTCAGATCCAAAATTGCTGAAGTGCCTTGATATAATGGGTTAAGGTGAAATTCGTCACCAACATCGATATCCAAAAGAAAATACATATACTATCACAGTTTTCTTTGTAAATTGTAAAGTTGGTTCGAGAGCCATTTTTATACAGCAAGATATAAATGGTCATCCCGCCTGGAATAAGCAATACGGACTAGAAATTTACACATTCCCAAAACAGTAGTTGAATGGTATACAGAATTAGCTTGGAGACCATGACGTGATTAAGCCATTTATGACTGTGTATTATTAATATTTAGTTTCTAAAATACGGAAATAGTTTTAAACTTTCTCTCGATTCCCTTCCACGGTGATCTTTAATTTGTTGTTAAAAAAGAAAAAGAAAAACTTATCAAATAATTAAATACTTAAATAATTAAATTCTTGTTCCCTGGCATCTCATGTGTCTGTGGGTGATGTACACAGGGCAGAGCTCATATAAATATGATTAGAAATCATATTAAAACTTCTGCATCTTGACATTCATTCAACCATTGATTCTGCGCCGCTTTTGCGAAAGCATACGAAGCAACAAATACATTTTTTTCAAATATTTAAATCTAGGCACCCCTCCCTACATATTCAAGTAGATGCAAAAAGTATACTTGTGTAACTTTATTATTTCTGGATACAGTATATTTCTGGTATCAATGATATTGCATTGAACGAAATTTCATATATTGATTTTGCCTGCATTCATTTTTTCTAACAATTTTACAACTCCAGTAGTCGTACGAAAGTCGGCTAACGGAAAGAAGTACGGTTTAGTGTACGACGTCAGAATGCATATACCATGCATCCATCTCCCACCCCTCTACTCCTCCCGCGCCAAAGCTTTAAGTGCAGAAACACTGAATACATTACCTCATCAGGTCAATGGTTAGAGTGCCGATACAACTTTTACTTCATAAATAAACAGGCACCCAGGCTCTTGTCACCCAGGATATTCTCTCTCTCTCTCTCTCTCTCTCTCTCTCTCTCTCTCTCTCTCTCTCATATCGATATCAGTTCACTTCATACACATGACGCGTACTATGACCAGTCAGCAAGGGTTAGAAAATATCTTGGTGAAAAATGCAAAAAATTACGAATCGACGTTGGATAATAAAACTTTTTGTCTCACAATTGTATAACTTCAGTGGTCGTATGAAAGCCGACACGCGAAGGGAAGAGCGGCTTATTGTACGACGTCGACTGCAGAACTGTGCTTCATGTATCCTCACGGGCCCACACCGCGACCCTTCCTTCACTTGCCACGGTGACGTGCATGACATGAAGTGTAGGCCTACGTATCCAATAGTATAGCCGACGACGTAGTTGCGGTCCAGTCTCCATGGATACTACTGCAATTTTATGTTTATGTTCGCGGAAAAGTTGTTAAAGCAGAATAATTACGGAAAATTCAAGCTTTTAATAGCAATATGCAGGTAAGCTTACGCATGCTGCAGTGCCGATCTCGATTGCAATCACACCCAAGGGCAAATACGTCAAATTCTGAGTCGGGAAAACCTTTGGTGCAGATTGACAGAATTAAGACGGAGAGCAGCCGAGCACGTCACAAGGTGAAAAACATTGTCGACGGGCACTGCATGTGACTCTTGGCCTACACGATGCAACCGTGACTGAACTGTATGACGATCGAGGGATCGCTTCCTTGGGAGGCAAAATCAACATCAAAACTGTCCCCCTAAAATGTCAAGTTTGCCCCCTAATTTTGATGAATAGGGAAATTGCCCCTTTCAAAGAACATGCAGAGAAAACATTGCTGGTATCTAACGAGTGTTTTTCGGGCTCCGATTAACCTGTGATTTTGTTTGAGCGAAACTTGAGCTACCGGTATCATATCTGCCGTCGATGACGTTCGAAGTTTTGAAGTATGAAGTATGCCTCCACTTAAATGACGTAATTTTAGGCATATACATGTAGCAAAAATGAAAAGTAGCATTTCTGGAATAAATATATATTATGTTGCAATGCATCATGGGTAATTCATTTACGTTTAGAGGAAACATATTAGTTCTTGTATCCAAACATAGTTTTTTCTTTAAATTTAGAGTTGTTTTCTCTCTTCTAAGGACTTAAGAATGATATTAACGGCTTAAAAGACTATTTGAGCATAGTGAAAAGTGAAAAAGTCATTATCGTTTAAAAGTATATAATCAATGACGATTCGCATAAGAAAAGTCCACTGGAGAGGGCTGCACAGGAGTGTATACTTGTTTATATTATGCAAAAAAAATCTAGTGAGCCAAAATTTTTTATCAGTGAATGACACAATTAAAAAATGAAATCATATTTTGTTGATCATATATGGACATTTCGACCATTCAATGATGAATTTTCGAGTGTAAAATAAATGCTAAATTATTTTAACTATTTCGGTTTCAAAGCAGAGCATAGTGGAAGATAAATTACGTATGACGAAGTTCTAATTATAAGCTTCTGTGGACACAAACACTGTAGACATACAACGATGAAAAAATTAATTAAAATCCAGTATGTAGAGCATATAGGACCCAAGTTTTTCAACCCAAATAACGTACATAATCTGGAGGAAATGCTATTTACAACAGCTTATAGCACGGAAACTATTCTGTGACCTATTTATCCTTTCTCTAACTTTCTTTGGCACTAAATTATAAATTATCTTTCGATGACGAAAAATATAAAAGCTTATGATGAACAACGAAATAGATACAATGCGAAATCGCGAAATCACAAAATGACAACTTTTCCACAACCCCCAAATTTTTTTTTTCAATAAAATCTAATATTTAAATAATGTCCGTGACCACAGCAGTTGGTTTACTGGGTTTAATGAACGGATTAGGTACGTAATGGAATATTTTGAAGTGACTTCAATCACGGTCGAACTACAAAGTGATACATGGCGAAATCATGGGCCGCCATGAAAATATCAGTATGAACACGTACTCCCACAGTCACTACAGTACCTGTTTAGTCAGGGGAGTTGTGAAGCTTCACAAATGTCTCTCGAAATAAAGCCATAACATTTTGGAATTGAGGTTTTAATCTTCAAACACTAGCTGTCGAAACGCCGGGCAGGTCATTGGTCATTGGTCAACGCGTCGGTCCCTGTTGGCGCAGCGCATCGATTTGGGGTAAACGTTCTCCGAGACCACGGCCTTATCAGATCTGCTTATTAGGTGAAACGAAAGGAAAACGGAAATAAATTATTTGTCATGCAAATTTTATAATTTTTATAAGTACAATTTTTCAAATACTGGCACTACTATGCATTTCAGAATTATTATTAACCCTTTCAGGCCTGAGTTTTATTGTCATCATATGACTCACAAAAAGGATCACAAACCTGCTGCATTTTATCTTGAAAATTGTTCAGTAAATATGACAGCAACACTTTCTATCTTTCCTACTGTAAAAATTATATGCAAATATTAGTGTGCGGTGACCCTTGACCCGAGCGCGTTCGCTGCGATATCACAGCTACACATGCATAAAGAATCAACATTTTCTGTGAAATTCCAAAATTCAATTTCTTGCACACAATCATTTGTAACCACCGTAGTCTAATCAAATATTTTAATATCAACAATCTGGGATACATAGAATGGAAGAGGGTCCATTATTGCTAATATTTTTTCATTTTTTGCAATGCCAGACAGGGCATTGTAGATCTAGGAAATAGCAGGGGCCACAAGACGGTCGACTGTGTACTCGAAGGGGTCACCAATCCAGGTCAACGTTCCATTGCTTTGTTTAAATGCAACATTGTATCTTTTTCTTTCCTAAAATATCTCAAAACCAGACGGCGATCGATAAAACCAAGAGCAATAATACATACGCTTGGCCAGAAACTTTAAAAACTCATTGGCCCTGAAGGCAAGATTAAAACTGGTTCGATCCTCTGGTCAAATCGAAATATAATTCTTTTTTTTTTACCTGCGCTCAGTATAGGGGCTTAGAACATTTGATTGAAAAAATAATAAGACACCACTTCTACATCCTACCATCAAACTGGGTTTTTTTTCACCTTTTAATTAATAACTTTGCCATCAGAATTGGAAAGCCGCTAATGCAAACTCTGAGTCATCTAAATATCATTTTTAAAAATGATTTTTTATGTATGTTTGATAATATATTTATATTATTATGTACTTTGCTTGAAGTTGGAAGTAACATGTGCATTTGTGCACAAGAAATTAAATTTTGGAATTTCACCGAAATGTTTATTCATCATACTTACATGGTAGTCTAATGATGAAACTATGAATAATTTTTTTCCAATACAAAAATAGGTAAATCTGTGTATTTATGAACTCTTGATTATTCGTATCAATGTACCTAATTAGACTAGGGCGTTAAGGCAGGGGGAGCCTATAAATACCCCCTATCTCCCTGGGGATTCATAATCCAACATGAGTGGCACATTGTAACAACGTCAACGAATGCTCCCGAAAATCTGGATCTTTCAACAACCATGGTGTAAATTAAAGCACTGTTCCAACATATTACGTTTTGTGAATACTTGTGGCATCACCTTGTTGGCGAAATTCTCTCATTTTTTCCATTTTAAGTTGATTTTTTATGCCAAAACTGCTTCGATGCTGTGTTCGAAGCGTCCAACAAACAATAGATGAAAGCATTCAAACAGCTGCCAATCACGAGGGGACGCGCAAAGGTGCAAACGATCAAACATTTGTTGTGTACATCGGATCGATTACGATGTCAACAATGAATAAACGATTCTTACTACTGAACGAAAAAACTTGACCAACGGTTACTGAACACGCGCCTCAATGAATTCAGACACAAACGGACTACTTCATGGTTTCAAGCAGATTGCCTCTCCCTTTTTGTTCGTTGATATGTGTACCTGTAGGCCTATGAATGGGTGATGTGTGTGTTGACCTGCAGTACGATATTTTACGATAGATCGCTTTTGGAAGTATGTTGTGGCCTAGCCCTGCGTACGATGCCGTGTGTTCCCGGCGTTATACGGCCCCCCACCACAGCTCTGCTGATTACCATGGACAAAACCGGCAACATGCACAGGTCCATTAGGCATAGGATTTGTGATAATTTTTTCCTATAATTATCATAAAAAATAATTATGAATATTAATAAATTATTAATATGAATGTTACAGAATATTAAAACTTTTTTACACACAATGTCGTCTACTTTGTGTAAATGCCATCTGGACACTCCATTGTTGTGATAATTATGATTATGAATAAATTATGATTATGATTAATAAAGTCATATTTTATACATTGTAATGTGAACAACCCTCTGGGAACCCTCATACAGTTTCACAATCTATGCCAAAATATACAAGTCACAACATTGCCCAGGTTCAGTCTACGGCGAGAGTTACCATTGCCCAGGTTCAGTCTACGGCGAGAGTTACTACACAGTGTATATAATGAGAAGGTAGCCAGCTCCACTCGACAGTAAACTGACATACCCATGAATTACCTCCGTTTTCTTCACTTCTGCATGTTGATTCTCAAAATTTCTCCCGGTGTTGGCAAGTCCATAAATCAGCCATCAAATCTACCCAGTTTTAGCCACTTAGACGGGAAATTTGTGAAGTTTGAGGCTTCGAGAAGGTATATATCGCCAATGAAATGATGCTGCCTTAGCGGAATCGACAGCATCCGGGATCTTTTAGGGCCGTTTGCGAAATTTGAATGTAGCCGCCAAGCGGGGCCGAGGGCGGAGCCATGATTTAACGTTATTAGATATGCTGACATAATTGATCGTACGGCCAATGAACGCTCGTGACCTTTGATTAGACCTCTCATCAGTTGACCCGAATGTACATGTGTCTGATCAACATCAAAACGTGGAATGAGTTTCATTTCTCTAGTTGGACGATGTATTTTTCGAACTTTATAGCAGTTGTAAGGTTGCTCCAAAGCAGCTTACTGGGTATGCGATCAATGGAGGTGGTAGCTTCAGCGAAACGAGGACAGCATCAACTGAACAAACACCGCAGTAGGCAGCTCAATAGATTGCTGCGATCGTGTTTGCCAGCATTATATACACCTTATCCATATTATTTGATGACACCGTCATCACGTACGTCCATTACAAACGTCCAGATGATCAAATTCCGACGACAGTGAGCACACCGTCATCAACTGTGACCGACTCCTCTGCCCCTCCTCCGCCAAACACATCAGCGACTAATCCGTAGCAATTAAATGTTTCCACTAGCTGTGATATTTGACCGTGGCGGTGACCTTTGATTTGAACGAGTTCGCCGCTGCGATATCACAGTTAGGTTTCCACGGTATCCACCTATTCCCGAAGAACCTCCGCCATGTGCACATCGTACCCACAAATACCTTGAATAGCAAGGAACACGACTAACACTTCCAGGCTTACAAACGTGCTGACATTTTCTTGCCCGTTCTCGTTTCAAAATTTTAGTGTTTTTTCCGTGTGTAGCGTCAATTGTTTTTTCCAAAGACACAGAAAGTCCTCGCTTCAGTTTCTGAGTGTGATAAAACTGCAGAGCTTCGGTTAGGATTTCCAAATCTGCGTAAGGCTGTTCGCAAATTGTTTTTCTATTTGCGTAAAATGTACCAAAAATGCGTACAACATGACTACATGTAAGTACCTATATATAACAACTGTCTACGCGATATCGAAAACCGGTTCAAAAGTCAATGAATAAAGTGTTCAATAAACAACATCATGCATCAGTGACAATGTTTTTTCTTTGATATTAGTTTCACAATTTGTTCTGTTCTATTTTCTGTCGACGATTTTCATTTCTTACTAATTATTTAGACTACAACTTCCCACTATTGCCTTCGCTGCTTGACCTATCATCGCTGCTCTGAAGTCAAATTCACTTAGTCTCGGGCCTTCCATGGTTATCGCCATCAGATCATTTAGATCAGGCATAGTCACTTAGACAGCTACGTTTCCATGTTGTAATCCTGTTTTGGGTACTGAACCCACGCGCTCACACGGGACAGATGAGACTGGAATCACGGCTGCAATTATGGCCAATTTTGCAATATTCTGGAATAAGTTTGCAGACCGGCATAAAACTATTATTTTTAAGTCTGCGTAGCATTAACTTAAACTTGATATTCGACTAGGAGATCTTCAGGGTTTACAAGTATAGCATTGGGCGCAGCGAGCGAAAAAAACCCATTTTTTTGCAATAACGACGAACTCTATCGAACTTGTTACATTTCTATTGGTACAGACTTGAAGGAAAACGTGATTGACAGGATGTAGGACAAAATATTGCTAATTATGAACATTTTTATCAGCAAACAATTTATTTTTAGTCCTGGATAAACTTCACATTGAAGGGAAACTACGTGTGCTCATGTCTTTGTTACAGAGACTGCGCTTTTTAATGCGTATCGGATTACGCAGACGTCATTTTACTTTGCGTACTTCAAAGTAATAACATGCTTGAAATACGCAGGATTTTGCGTTAACGGAAGCTCTGTAATAAACTATTGATAATATTATTAAAATTTCAATTTTTCTCAGTATTTTTTGCAAGACATGGATATATTTGTCTAACATATTCATAAAAAAGTAACAGGTCCTCGTAACGCCAGCACGCGCACGCCTTTTCAATAAAAAAGATATCGATTTCAAGGTACATTGTGCTTTGTCTGTAAAACACGTCCGTGACTGCGTTTTTAATATTTTGTTGGGCAGCAAAATAGACGACAGTCAACGCTGCCTGTATTTTCATTGTAAATCTCTGAAAATCACAAGTTCAATTGGAAGGTGACTGCGTATTTGTACGTACGTACGCTGTTTTGAGGTCTCCTCGCCAAGTCGCTGAACTTAACATATTTTCACAATGTCAACCGGGTATCTATCATAAACAAACGTATCTGCAACCCGTCATCCGTTTGTAATCACACATACATAGCTTGGACCGTTGACTTGAGGCATCTCCATCCTTGGACAGACCATAAAGTAATCGTACAGTGTAAGTGTAACTTTCATGTGTAAAAAAGGTCACGAGCGTTCATTGGCCGTACGATCAATTATGTCAGCATATCTAATAACGTTAAATCATGGCTCCGCCCTCGGCCCCGCTTGGCGGCTACATTCAAATTTCGCAAACGGCCCTAAAAGATCCCGGATGCTGTCGATTCCGCTAAGGCAGCATCATTTCATTGGCGATATATACCTTCTCGAAGCCTCAAACTTCACAAATTTCCCGTCTAAGTGGCTAAAACTGGGTAGATTTGATGGCTGATTTATGGACTTGCCAACACCGGGAGAAATTTTGAGAATCAACATGCAGAAGTGAAGAAAACGGAGGTAATTCATGGGTATGTCAGTTTACTGTCGAGTGGAGCTGGCTACCTTCTCATTATATACACTGTGTAGTAACTCTCGCCGTAGACTGAACCTGGGCAATGGTAACTCTCGCCGTAGACTGAACCTGGGCAATGTTGTGACTTGTATATTTTGGCATAGATTGTGAAACTGTATGAGGGTTCCCAGAGGGTTGTTCACATTACAATGTATAAAATATGACTTTATTAATCATAATCATAATTTATTCATAATCATAATTATCACAACAATGGAGTGTCCAGATGGCATTTACACAAAGTAGACGACATTGTGTGTAAAAAAGTTTTAATATTCTGTAACATTCATATTAATAATTTATTAATATTCATAATTATTTTTTATGATAATTATAGGAAAAAATTATCACAAATCCTATGCCTAATGGACCTGTGATGCAGTAACCAACATGACCAATGACTCATGTGTAGGTTTGAAGGTAATTGTACCGAATCTGACATTTTCAGTGGTTTACATGCCCGGAATCCACCTGCAAAAGAAAGTTAATAAATTAATGTTGGTATCAAAAAAAATGTGAATGAGCTGTAAAAATGTAATAAACTAAAAACTTTGATCTCATTCCTTGGTAAGCCACTAAACACGACAACGGGGAAATTCCCTGTGCTACACTTTACGTTGTAAAAGCAGTAACAATCTTGCACAGCGCCCTCTATTGAAGAAACAAACCGAACCCCTTAACTCGTTGATGGCATGTATAGGAATTTGCAATGATCGAAAATGCCGGCTGGTTTTCGCCGTTTTTGGGCGGTTTCTGCAGAAATCTGAGACATATTTCATCCCTGTGCTTATTTTAGGTCGTTTACTTGATGATATGGGTCGTTTATGGTGGTTTATGGTGGTTTGGCTAATTTTGGCTAGTTTGGGTCGTCTCAACCTTTGTCAATAGCCATTTTCTAACTGTATTCGCCGAAATCAACTCGATTCCGATCTACATGTATGCAGCCTACCCAAACCACTCAACCGCTCACAGACTGCGAAAAAATGCTCTCGTGACGTCCAAAACCGTTGTTTGCTCGCGATGCACGGTCAATGGCTCATGCAGTGGACGGGAATATGCATTGGATACGTTCATGTCACGATTACATGTATACAGGTGCCCATGAGCTTCATTATTTCCTGTCGGGTCGGGGCGATGAAACTAAATCGTGATTGATTCATCTCTGTCGGATTTGACCAAAAAGAGACACTTATCATAGATTATAGCATCAAATGTTGACCGTTCAGACTGAAACATGATAAAAGGTCTGAAGATCGCCGTGATCGGTGATGTCTTTCTTCTCTATACGTTTTTCTGAGCTAGTTTTTTACTAAATTGTTCGAGTATTAGCTGACGTTTTTTTGAAAACTTAATCAACTTTTCTTTCCCAACCAGGGCACAACATTACCTTTTTTACTTTCATGGTAACCTAGGATGAATTAAATCGCAGATTAATAGACTCTTATGTTCTTCCTCGATTGTCTGTGACTGATTTTGCTATCCCAATATCGATATTGCGTTCGCACTCGGGTGTCTTGAAACTTACGTCATTCACTGAAATAGTTTTCGGACAAACTCAAGAAATTCGACAACTACTAACGAATAGTCGGCAAAATTTACAGAGACAAGCAATAATAATTATGGTCATTTTACCGTCTTTTTTACCATTTTTGCCGTCTTTAGATAAGCGGACTCGTTTGACGGAAACAGTATATAACGATCTGAGTTCCCATATTTTTACCCTACCGTGCGAGTGTAGTATATTCGAATGAGTGAGATCATAATCTTACGCTGTTCCGAGTGGTCTGGAGATTTTTTATAATATACAATAAATTGACCTTATCAAAATTACTCTGTTTTACATTGCTTGGATATTGATATTTTTCCGTACGTTTTGACTGTTGATTTGAAGTCTTTTGATTCTCCATTGGCAGCAGCACATGTACGGTTACAACCGCCATGTGATGACCAGAGTGTGATTGTAAAGTTGTCGGGAAGTTGTTCAGAAGAAAATCATTTTGTATTTAGAGGCTTCAGTTCGGGATTTTTCAAGATAAACAAATCATTATACATTTCCTACGTCTTTGAAACGGGGATTACGGTAATGTGATGAATGTGATGAAAATTCTGTGAACGTCTTTGCAATGTGTTCCCACGATGAGTGTGAACTGATTCTTTGGTAGTAAAATCGTCAGAAATGGTCCAGTGACCGTGATAAAATAAACACAGATGCAAAACCATTGCGAGGAAGATAGTAAGAAATTCACATTGCAATATTTGCTGTCGTATTTCTCAGCAGGAATAACCCATTTTTACACGTTGTGTATAAGAACAGCAAGCAGGTGTTCGGCGGTCTATTGCTTCTATCATAATGATCTTGATCGCAGCTATTTGGCGAGAAGACAGCGGGTACTTATATTCTCGCAAAATTATTGATATCATGTCTTTGTGTTAAAAAATTTTCGATCGGAGGCAGCTCAAATCAACAGCCGTGATATATTCGAATCTTGTTCTCACTGGACACCGAACTATCTGCTATCAACAGTATACACATATTGACTGGCCATGAGGGCAACAGCATACGTCTGTACCCCGAGGGACTGTGAGTCACCCCCAAAAACAGACTGTTTCCCTCGGCCTACGGCCTCGGGAAACAGTCTGTTTTTGGGGGTGACTCACAGGCCCGAGGGGTTAAAGACGTATGCTGTTGCCCTAATGGCCAGTCAATATGTGTTTTGTAACACACCTCATCCGTAGTCATACATAAGAACGTACCATACACAAAAGTTGTCTCATTTTGGGCCACATATGATATGATGTAATATGTTGGAGTGGTTCAGCAAGAAAAAGTTTTTGCCGACAGGGTCGCAATACTTCTGCAAAACGTTCAATGCACCTTTGATTATCGTCTTCGTTCGTTTCGAGTCCTTGTTTGAAACCAGAGCATTCAGTTCTTCTTCAGAAAGTAGGATACACCGAGAAATTTCTCGACTATCGTTTCGCTCGTCCGTAGACGGCATCTTTGTTTACATTCCAGTTCGCGCATGCGCCAATGTTTTTTTGACGTCAGCGGGCATCATTTTTCGGAACTGATGCCTGGCAGGCAGCAGTTCCGCGAATGATGCCTGATGACGTCGTTTACGTGGATCAGCACAAAAAGAACGCATCCCACGTGACTGTCAATGGCGAATTAGAACACAGACTGCGGATGAGGTGTGTTACAATACGTTATGTACCATCGGCGGTAACACATTGGTCGTAATCTTGTCTAATTCTGCCCTGCCGTTTGTACCGTCCAGAAATTTCAAAGCTAGATTTTTTCACCCTGACATATAATACAGCGACCTTGCACACTAATGATCATTCCACTGTTTCTATTGGGGTTTGTTGGTTTTTTAATTTGCTCCGTGGCCCCGGTGAGATTTTTTCAATACGATACACAGTTTGAAATTTTTTCAAGGTAAATTTAGTATATTCCCAGTTTGTGGGGTAAAGTTTTCTGGAGTGAAAGTTTGAGTTGACGCTGATAGAGTAGACGTCGAGCCCGGCACAGTTGACTGGGACCCGGTCGGTTTGGGGTCGTTTAGTCCAGAAACCTGCAGCAGAGTTCTGTATGATCACCGTTCGGCATTTGGATGATTTTTTGGTCAAAGTAATGCAGTAACAATGTATGCCAGATTCTTTGTGTTGTTTTTGTCACAACCGTCATACGCGTATACGGACGGTTTTCGATTAAAAACGGTATGTAGTAATATCCAGTGCTCGTAAATGCGTGCAAAATTTATTCAGTGACTGTTTACGCAGCAGTCGTAAATACGACTAGGATTTACCACCACGTAACAACTGTAAACACCGCATCAACAGTCCATACGAAAATTTTGTGCTGAATCGAGAGAGATAACAATTGCGGTAGAAAAGGTCAGTCCATCATCCGTCAAAGTTGTTGATCGGAAAAATCTTCACTGTTCACAAACTACATGAGTGGCTGTTATAGTTGTACACGTAGTTCTGTGGGCTTTCCACTGTCCTTGTTATGAGCTATGTTCAAGTGCGTCAAGCTACGAATATTTTCATGTACTGACTTACAGACATCGGTGAAGTACCGGGTACATTGATTTTGTTCAAAACCACTGCCTGTTTGTTCCTCGTATTGTTTTTTGTGTCCCTAACGTCGACTGGCTCTATGTGCGTACAAACATAGCAGTCGGGATTAAGATTTCCTGGATAAATAGATTTATTCCGCCTCTGACGCAAAGATACACACTGTTTTACATGTGCCACTCCTAGGCCCTGGGATCGATTTCCATACCTTTAACGAATGCATATGTGTGCAAGAAATTGGATTTTGGAATTTCTCTGAAATGTTGATATTACTTGGTAGTCTAATGATAAAACTATGAATAATTTTTTCCAAAACAAAAATAGGTAAATCTGTGTATTTATGTGCTCTTGATTATTCATATTAATGTACTTAATTAGACTAGTGTGGTTACCAATGCATTTGTGTGCAAGAAATTTGATTTGGAATTTAACTGAAATGTTGATTTACTATACATGGTAGTTTATGAGAGAATCAAGATCAATTTTTTGCCAATATAAAACTAATATAAATAATATAAACTAATAATATAATATATAAAACTAATAATAAAACTAATATAAAACTAACAATATCTGTGCATTTATAGACATTTGATAATTGATATACACTTTGCAATCGATATGTTTTTGCCTCTTGTCTTTCATCAGTTTGAACTGTTCAAGGTGTTTAATGTAGGAGTATTACCAGTGCATCTTCTTTGCCTGTGAAGTTTGTCGATTATGTATTTAAAAGAATCGATGTAAATTATCGGCAAACATCATATGCTTTGCTTTGAAATAATAATATTTTACAATGGTTTAGAGAGAATGCTTCGTTTCAATGAAGTTGCGAACATGTGCTAAAGCTTCAAATTTACACATAACTGCAATATATAACGAAACATGTCGTGAGCATTTTCAGTTCATATTTGGTTGTATATCTATGTTGGTGACGAATTTCACCTTTTTAATCCATCATGTCAAGGCACTTCAGCAATTTTGGATCTGACACTTCTCAATTACTTTGGTAGCACACAAAGCTCTTACAAAATATAATAACTATTTCATTCAGCAGGGTTCTGCAAAGCATCTTATAATAAATGGCAAATAAATACAATGTATTAACAAAATTAATCTATTCTCAAAAACATACTCTAGCAAATGTGGTTTTAATGAAAGCATGAGGATGTACAAAGAAACATGCAAAACATATTTCAAAATAATGGAATGAAATTTAATTTCAAAGTAAATGAATGGGTAAATCCTGAGAATGTGTCATTGTTTTCATAAAAATCACCAGGTAAACAGCATTGCTATCTCGTGTATACTGATTGACATGTTGAAAAGCATTGCTTCAAGCATCGAAGGTAATATGAAGCTTTTTTCATTTTGATACTGTCATGTATTATTTTGTATTGCAACATATTAAACGGCAGTATTATATGGTATTGACAAAAAAAGAATAAAAACACCAGTGATTTTCAAGACAAATTCTTACTGTTAGTCTAAGTCGAAGATAATGAGTGGTCTTTGATCTCTTTCTTTCACTAGAAACGAGAGAAGTGAATGCCATACCGATGAACTTTAACTTTTTCTGATAATTTATATGCATTGTATTCAGCATTTCTTATTGATGCTTTAACTTCAAACTTGTATTGGAAAATTTTGCAGATTTGAATAAATTCTACTTAAGAGAAAAAAATAACATATTGTGATATGCAATATATTGTATACTTTTCATGAAATAGGACCAAACTTACCATATCCCAAAGTTTATATTGAAAATTACTATTATAGCTAACGTCAAATTCTGCCCATTTTTTACATAGACATAACAAATACGGCAATGCTTCGTATGAAATCTGCATTTTTGTAACAGATCTATGTCACAAATATGAGATAAACTTTTAACAGGAATAAAACATGATTTAGTGGCCATTTGGATCATATTTGGAAGGATACCCAGGTATCATTGCAAATTTGCTGAAATACATGCATTTGTCATATCTCGGTACCCCTCCAAAATAATCCAAATGGCTACTAAATCATAATCTTCCCGTTAAAAGTTTATTTCACATTGGTTACATACTTTTTTAACAAACAAATCAGATTTTATACAAGCATTGCCTTTTGTATTATGTGTAGTAAAAAAGGTAGAATTTAAGATAAGCCGTAATTTGTGATTTGAACTTTTGGGGTATGGGTAAAGTTTGACCCTATTTCATGAAAACTATAAAGGACAAAAATTTGTAATTAATTTGAGATTATATAGCTTTGACAATAATTTCCGATACAAACTTTGGGGTATGTGGTAAATGGTTTTTTTTCAGAAAAAGTATAGACAATATTGCATATTACAATATGTCATTTTAAAAACTAATCAATTGCCTTTCTAATCTTACCAAGCAAGCCAGGTTATATGTAAAGGTAGGCTCAGCAGATGACTATACAAGAAGAATAATTTAACAAAAAAGATGCCAGTCTGCAGTACTGTGATTTTGCGTTACCCTTCAAAATATGGCTGTTACAGCTATACAATCCCAATATTTTGTCTGTTAAAACTCTATTTTATATTTCTGGTATGTCTCTGTAGCAAATAAAACAGATTTCATCAAAAAATTGCCCTTTTTATCATGTCTAGCTAAAACATTCGCAGAATTTGATCACGTTAGTTATGACAATACTCTCTATATAAACATTTGGATATGGGGAAATATTTTGTCCTATTAATAAAAACTACATAAGATATGGCATGTTACAATATGTCATTTGAAAGACTAGTTAATTACCTTGCTAATTATACCCTAATGTGGCGGGTGCCACATGTGGGGCAGGATGCGCTTACTATTTTCGAAACACCTGACATCACTTCTTGGTCTTCTGGCCAGAGGTCCATATATCTTTCTTTCATGAATATGATTTTGTTTGTGTACCGTCTATTTACTGTCTGTTCTGTGCTGTTTTGTGTCTATGTTTACAACTATTGTCTTGCGAATTCCGACTCACTGTCATTGGATTATGGATCGGTATGATTGCGGTTATTTAACAAGCTAGGTAATATACAAAAACAAGCTCAGCAGATGACTTATCAAGACACATTTAAGAAAAACGCATTCGAGTCCGCAATACGGTGATTTTGCAGCTGACTGTTACAGCTATATAACATCCCAATATTTTTTCTGTTAAAAGTCTATTTCATATTTATAAAATATAGCTGTACCAAATAAAACAGATTTCATACAAAGCGTTGCGTTTTTTATTAGGCTAAAATCGGTAGAATTTGAGATTAACTGTAATTTGCGATGTTAAACTTTGGGGTATGGGGTAAGTTTTGGTCATATTTTATAAAAACTGTACAAGATATTGCATAGTACAATATCTCATCTTAAAGAAAAATAAATTGTCTTTCTAATGATACCAAACGAGTGAGGTTATGATAAAAAATAAGCTCAGCAGATGACTTACAAGAAGACAGATTTGACGAAATGCATGCGGGTCGCAAAATCGTGATTTTGCGATACACCTTCAAAACACGACCGTAACAGCTATTGCATCCCTATATTTTTTCTGTTAAAATTCCATTTCGTATTTTTTAAGGATCCCAAGGCTTCTGAAAAATACAGGTTTGTTATCCTGTTAGGGTGCACGTAGACTCTCTCTAGCCCACGGTCTAGAATAGGTTTTATCGAAACACTGGTCCGGGAAACACTGGTCCGGGAATCACAATCGTCGCGTACGCGCGTGATTGGAAAGTACGCATTACCAGGCGCGTGGCTTGTCGCGTGTCCCATGCGTCCAGTCACCCAGTAGACTCGATCTTCAATAAACGATTGCTTTGCCAGACTCGATGGTTCAGGCATCGCCAAGTAGTCGATCGCCGTCTGATTTTGAGATATTTTAAGCCGGCCGCACACGAGAGAAATTAGCTGAGCAAAAATCCTCGCGAGGAAATTGCTCAGCAAACGTCTCTCCGTGTGCGGTCGATTTTTTGCGCGTTGCATCACTCTTTTGCGCGTTGAGTAAAATATCCAACATGTTTGATATTTTTTTCCTCGCGAGGAAAATTACTCACCGTGTGCGCTCGACTGAGTAATTTTACTCACTACTTTCTACCTACGCGCATGCGTACAAAATGGCTGCCCCTATGGAAAACGATAGTTATATTAATGATGCAGTTAGGGACGGACCATTAGATCTTGGGAGGGGGGTGGTCAAAAACAGAAAAAAAAAATTTTCAGAGCAGAAAGTTAGGAAAAAAAAAATCTTCAAACTAGTTTGCAAAATAAAAAAAAAATAAATAAGAAGACAAAGGCGTAAAAAAAAATCTGCAAAAAGTCTTTAAAATTTTGAATTTTTTTTAGATTTTACCGACAGAAAGCAACTTTCTGTATTTTTTAGTACATCCTCCCGGCACATTTTTAATTTTAATTTATACATTTAGAGTGACTGTATCCCTTATACTGGAAGTTGTGATTATCTTATCTTTTCAGGACTTTTGTATTCTGATCACTTGAAAATTATGAAATTATAGAACCTGTTTTCTACTTGTTTCCTGCGTACAAACCAAGCAGGTACACTAGGTAAAACATTGAAACTATGGTATGGTTGTCAAGACAGAAAGTTATATTTGCCTTTTAAGATCAAGGTAAACAGATGCAGGCCACATCAGTTTCATTTTTTTCACAGCATTTTATTGCAATGATGAATGCAAGAATGGGTGAACAAATAGAAAACACGTCAATAATGATAAAACAACATACCAAGTCATTATGTATTATTTTGCTTTTAAAAGGTATTTCAATTCTTTTTTCTCAAAAAACAGCCTCAAAAAACAACAGCAACACATGTTTTAACATTCAACAATACACTACGTAGAATGCCATCTATCCAACAAATCCAAACACAAAAACAGACAAAAGGGGTTGAACTTTGAAAGTTTCTCGATAGCAAATACTGAATAAATCTGCATGAATAATCGTTTTTGTGTAGCAAATTTCAAAGAAATTGGACAAGCCCTTTCAGAGAATACAGATGTTTTGACCATGAATGGCATAAATTGCCCTAAAAAGACAAATATTGAAATTTCAACACATCTATACACATCCAATCAATTTGGACATGCTGCTACAGAGAAATAGATGTTTTGATCAAAAAAGGGCAACAATTGCTCTAAAAACACAAATATGCAAATTTAACTATATTATTTAGATTATTTTAGCTTCTCAGCTTGTCAAAATCAATTGTAAATCATGAGATATGCATGATGTTTGGTGGGGTGAATGTAGCCATTTATCCACGCAGTAGAAAGGGAAGCCAGGAAACCAAAATAGTCAATTTTCAAAACTATAGGAAGCTACTGAGGAGCAAGAAGACCATGTTTCAGAGGAAGATGTGTAATCCGAAAAAATGCTCCCAAAGTGCCACCAAATAACACCATTTTTATCTCTATTTTTCAAAAGCTCCAACAGCAGGAGGGGGGACACCCCCTCCTGACCTCCCCCTCAAAAATACTCCCCAAGTGCCACTGAATAACGCCATTTTAATCTCTATTTTTCAAAGCTCCAACGGCAGGAGGGGGACACCCCCTCCTGACCACCCCCCGCAAAAATACTCCCAAAGTGCCACCAAATAACACCATTGTAATCTCTATTTTTCAAAAGCTCCAACGGCAGGAGGGGGACACCCCCTCCTGACCTCCCCCCGCAAAAATACTCCCCAAGTGCCACCAAATAACATCATTGTAATCTCTATTTTTCAAAAGCTCCAACAGCAGCAGGGGGACACCCCTCTCCTGACCTCCCCCCCCCCCAGTGACCGCTTGCGTGGCCGCTTGTGGTGCTTGGCACCACATCTTGCCCTCTTTATCTTCAGACAGCGACGAACTAAAAAAAAATTATAAATCTGAAAATTTACTCTGAAAAAAAAATTTGCACAGCTAATCTCAATTGGAAAAAAAAAATTCAGAAATTTACAATAGTAAAAAAAAATTTTTCACAATTTCATTGTGACCACCCCCCCCCCTCCCAAGGTCTAATGGTCCATCCCTTAATGATGCAGTTATTGAGGATAAATTAGTTGAAATCTGGTCAAGTTATCCCGCCTTATACGACGTTAGATCACCCGATTTTAAGAATAGGGACAAAAAAGAACATCACTTGTAGCGATAGGGACGAAGCTTGGAAAATAGGTAAAATGGGAGATTCGCATATTTATGTTCTTTCAAGTCAAACATATAACTCCGCTCCGGAGATTGAGAGTTCACTCCCCTAAAAATTCCCTCATTTGTTAGTCTCGTCGTGCCGCGCTTGCGCGACTTTTACGTTGATAAACATCTATTTTAGTACACCTAGAACTTCTCGGTTTCTATCGGGGTGAGATAGTAACTGTCTATCCTTACTCTATGCAACCCCGTTTATACATCAATTCTGTCGAAAATCTGTGTACGGTTGTGTGTAGATTCCCAAGTATGCTCGAGCGATCAGAGTAACCGCGGGCTAAATACACGAAAATCATGATCAATGTGATTTTAGCATAATGTAATCCCTTTTCAATATTTAGCAGATATTTAAATTAGATCAATGGATCTTTTATTGCGTGTTAGTTTTGGCAAGTTCGTTTTTGCGTACAGAAAGGCCACTGATTTAGTGAGGCATCTTGGGATATGTTTCCAACAAGGGGGACACCCTCACGAAGCGTGCGCCGCACGACGAAACTTATAAGCTGATTAAACATATGCGAAGACCGTCACAAAATAATTTGAATAATAATAAAGGCACAGCGACATGGTAATTAGCATAATAGGGGCAGGTAAGTATCTTCGGTGGGGAGGTGTCACTTTTTCTTTTTAATTTTATTATGGCGGCGAAGCACTTTGTCACTGTTACGTGCAGAGAAAACGAACAAAAGGGTGAACTCAGCAGTTTCCGTTTAAACAAAATTTATTACGAAAACAAAACTAATTGCTAAGTCAGGGACAGAGTACAAGCTTTAAAAGTGTAGACTACTTATCTCAGCTGGGACGGCAAAGCTCCAGTCTCAGAGTTGTAACAGTCAGTCGGATGAATGAACAGTCCTTTGGCTTGCAGGCTTGAATTTGCACAAAGTCCACAGTATAAATCCAGCGTTGGCAGGGAAGGTCTTGAAAAGTCTTGAGAATGACTACTGCTGGAGTTTAGTAACACACAAGAGACACGATCCCAAAAGTCTGACTGGAAGCTGTGCACGTCCCTTTTATAAAGGCATGTAAGAACAATCTAGAACTTTTATTGACATGCTAATTACTGTTCTAAATTATCTCCCTTACACAACTAATCAACTTTCCAGAACATTCCAAACATGACTAATTGAATTCAAGGTTGTGAGGTCATCAAGGGCAGTGACCTTGAGAATGTTCTAGACTAATTGAACTCAGGTCATGATGAGTGTGGGGGGAATTACCTACATAACACACCCCCTCTTCAAAAAAGAAAATTTTCAAAGAAAAATCTTTCTTTTACAAATGTTATCTTGAAAAGGATTTAAGTACTCAAATTTTGTTTTACTCTAAAGTAAAATTTCTTGAAAGTGAACAACAATAAAATTTCTTGAAAGTGAATAACAATAATTTCTAAATACGAGAGAGACAGTCTGCAATTAAATTGTCTCTGCCTTTGATATGTCTAATGTCAAGATTAAACTCCTGTAACATTAAACTCCATCTTAGCAATCTCTGATTTTTGCCTTTAAATTTCTGCAGAAAAACAAGAGGGTTGTGATCAATATGAACCACTATTGGCTGATTTGAAGAAGTAACATAAACTTCAAAATGCTGTAAAGCTAATATCAAAGATAAACACTCTTTTTCAATTGTAGAGTAGTTTCTCTGAGATTTGTTAAATTTGCGTGAAAAATAGCAAACAGGATGATCTATACCATGACTATCCTCTTGCAATAAAACAGCACCAGCAGCCGTATCACTAGCATCTACAGCTAATTGAATGGCAAAGTGAAATCTGGTGCAGACAACACTGGGGCACTTTGCAGTATGGCTTTAAGTGTATCAAATGCCTGTTGGCATTGCTCTGACCAAACAAACTTTACTTTCTTTTTAAGTAAGTTAGTCAAAGGCTCAGTAATTGTGGAGAAATTTGGACAGAATTTTCTGTAGTAACCAGCCATACCGAGAAAGCGCATCAGTTGTCGTTTGCAGTTTGGTATGGGAAAACTTGAAATGGCACTGATTTTGGCATCAACAGGTTTTACCTCACCCTGTCCTACAGTATGTCCGAGGTAAGTTACCCTTGCCCAACCAAACTCAGATTTGGCAAGGTTGACAGTCAACATTGCTTTGCTCAGTCTCTCAAAGAACTTCCGCATGAGCTTGATGTGTTCCTCCCAGGTGTCACTATACAGGACGACGTCGTCAACGTAGGCTGCACACCCGTCTAGCCCGGATATGACGTCGTTGATCATCCGTTGGAACGTTGCCGGAGAGTTCTTCATTCCGAATGGCATCACCTTGTACTGGAACAATCCGTCTGGTGTAACAAAGGCGGATATTTCACGAGCACGATCCGTCAGAGGGACTTGCCAAAATCCTTCAGTAGGTCAAATTTTGTCACATACTTGGCTTTTCCCACTCGGTCGATGCAGTCATCAATCCTCGGGATTGGGAAAGTGTCTGTCTTTGTTAAAGTGTTGACCTTCCTAAAGTCTGTGCACATACGATAACTGTGATCTGATTTGGGAACAAGTATGCACGGCGAACTCCAGTTACTTTTACTGGGTTCAATAAAGTCATTGTCCAGCAGGTATTTGACTTCTTCCTGGAGATATTTCGCTTTTGTTGGATTCAGTCTGTATGGATGTTGTTTTACAGGCTTACTGTCCCCAACATCAACGTCGTGATAGATGACGTTTGTCCTCGTTGGAACATCTTGAAACAGGTGTTTATATTCGTGGAGCAGTTCTTTCACCTGTTGTTGTTGTTCTGGCTGGAGGTGTGCCAACTTTGTAGACTCCAGCTTCTCCAGGATTTCTGAGTTCTGAAGCTTGACCGAGCCCAGCTTTGCGTTTAGAGTATTTTCACTCAAGTCAGTTTCAGTATCACTATCTTCATAATGTTTGAACTGACTGCACTGACAGGCTGAGTTATAGTAGGATTATCCCTATCCAAATATGGCTTAAGCATATTTATGTGACATAGCTGTTTTTGTTTTCGCCTGTCAGGTGTTATTATGATGTAATTTAAATCACTCAATTTCTTATCAATTAGGTATGGCCCAAAGTAACGAGCATGGAGTGGTTTGCCAGGAACCGGAAGTAGAACAAGAACTTTTTGACCTGGTTCAAACTTCCGTTTTGAGGTGTTTTTATCATATTTGGTTTTCATTGACTGCTGAGATGACTCAAGATTTTCTCTGGCTAATTCACATGCTTTAGAGAGTTTTGTACGAAAATCTGACACATATTGCAAAATATTCAGACAATCATCATCGTCTGATAGGAATTTCTCTTTAACGAGCTTAAGTGGGCCACGGACTGTATGTCCAAATACAAGCTCAAATGGGCTAAAACCAAGAGACTCCTGAATTGACTCTCTAACAGCAAAGAGCAAAAAATGAATTCCTTCATCCCACTGTTTCTCTGTGTCAAAACAGTAAGTCCTAATCATGTTTTTCAAAGTTTGATGAAATCGCTCAAGAGCACCCTGACTTTCTGGATGATAGGCGGATGACCTATACTGTTTAATGCCTAGCTGATCCATTACTTGTTGAAAAATTCCAGACATAAAGTTGGAGCCTTGATCGGACTGGACACATTTAGGGAGGCAAATAAAGTGAAAAATTTGACTAAAGCTCTCACTATAGTCTTTGTCTTTATGTTTCTCAGTGGTATGGCTTCTGGGAACCGAGTTGATGTACACATAATTGTCAACATGTACTCATTTCCTGATCTTGTTTTTGGTAGGGGCCCAACACAGTCTATTAGAATCCTACTAAATGGTTCTTGGAATGCAGGAATTGGCTGTAAAGGGGCCTTTGGAATGGTCTGATTCGGCTTTCCTACCATTTGACATGTGTGACAAGTTTTACAGAAATGTGCTACATCCTGCCTGAGATTAGGCCAATAAAAGTGACTGAGAATTTTATGATAAGTTTTCCTGACTCCTAAGTGACCAGCCCAGGGGGTTTCATGGGCCAGGCACAATATTTCAGCACGGTAGGGCTTTGGAACCACAATTGATGTTTTATAGCCCAATCGTCATCAACCAAAACATCTGGAGGTCTCCATTTACGCATGAGAATACCAGATTTTGTATAATAGGAAACAGAGCTATCTGAAGTTTTACCTTCATCATCTACCCTGTCAAACAAAGACAAAATATCTGGGTCTTTGTGTTGTTCTGCAATGAGATTTGATCTAGAAAATGTCTGACTTTGGTCAGCAGAAGTTTTACTGGAAGTTTCAAATCCACGAGGGATAACGGAATGATCCGTGTCAAACACCTGACTGAGAAAGGTGTCATTTAAGTCAACATCTGTGACATTATTTTTGAGAGTATTTTGATTCTCGGAAGTTTTCTTTGACATGGCTCGAGTAATGGCACATGAAGGAAATAAATCGGGTATCTCTTGTTCAATTGGCTCTGGATCCTGATCTAAACTAGGATTATCAGTCACAAGTGGATTAGTAATGACCTTGTCCCCAGCAAGGTCGTTTCCAAGAAGAAGGTGAATCCCTTCAAAAGGCAAAAAAGGCCTAATACCTAAAGTCACAGGTCCAGAAACAAAGTCCGAAGACAAGTAGACATTATGGAGAGGAACAGGAATGTAGTCATTACAATCTACCCCCTTAATAAGAACTTTAGAACCTGAAAATGACTTTTCAGAAAACGGCAGGGTATCTGCCAACAAAAGAGACTGGGAAGCCCCGGTATCTCTTAAATTTTGACAGGGGTAGCAGAAGAAAAATCACTAGAAAGTGATATAAAACCATCATGAATAAATGGTTCGAAAATACCCATAATGTTATCTTGTGAAGAATTGACCTTGACCTCATTAATTGGGGATAAGAGGGGTTTAACCTCAGAAAATGTGTTGCACACATTATTAGACTCTAATTGAGTTGATGAAGAAATAAAGCCGGTGGGCTTAGATCCACTTTGACCACTTTGACCTTCACGTTTTCTTTTCAATTTGAAACACTCTGACATTAAATGGCCGTCTTTCTTACAATAATTACAAGAAAGTGTACCAAACTGTTTGTCAGAAGGAGATTGAGACTTGGGATCTGATGATGTGGGAGTGTTACTTGAACTCTGTGAACTGTTGTCATTTGATTTTCTACTCTCCTTTGAAAAATTCTTGGATGAAAAGGAGGAGTTAAATTTACCTGCATTGTTTCTGTATGAAAAGGACTGGGATGGTTTGCTGAGAAATGAAGATTTGTGGGTCAACGAATAATCATCGGCCAAACGTGCAGCAACCTCCAATGTATCTGCCTTTTGTTCATTGATAAACGTCTTGATGTCACTCCGGATGCACCTTTTAAATTCCTCAATCAAAACAAGCTGTCGTAATTTGTCATAATTCTGACTGACCTTTTCCGAAGAACACCAACGATCAAACAGTTGTTCTTTTGTTCGAGCAAATTCAACATAAGTTTGATCCTTCACCTTCTCACAATCCCTAAATTTCTGACGGTACGCTTCAGGCACCAACTCATAACCCTTGAGAATTAATTCCTTCACAGAATCATAATTTGAAGCCTGCTCTACTGACAATGAATGTAAATTTCTCTGGCTTTACCCACCAAAGCACTCTGCAAAAGCATAGACCAGGACTCCTTAGGCCAATTCAGACTCTGAGCAATTTTCTCAAAATGGAGAAAATATTTGTCAACATCCTTTTCTTGGAAAGGGGGAACTAACCTGAAATGCTTAGTGATGTCAAACTTGTCCGAAGGGAAGAATTTTCCTGACTGTCCAAGCTCTAAACGTTTTATTTCTACCTGTAATCGCTGTTCTTCTAATCGCAATTCTTTTTCTCTCTGTCTTTCTTCCATTTCTAATCTTTCCTGCCTTTCTTTTCTTTCTGTCTTTCTTCCATTTGCAATTCTTTTTCTTTCATTTCCTTTTCTAATTCCAATTTCTTAAGCTCCAAATCTGCCTGTCTCTCTTTTTCCATTTGTAATTCTTTCTCTCTCATTTGTAATTCTAGTTTCTTGATCTCCAAATTTGTCTGCATTTCTAATTCTAATTTTCTTAGTTCAAAGGTAGACTTGGGCTCATAATCTTTCAAGGTGGATTCCTCAAATTGGCCTAAATCAACCAGATGTTTGGCAATACGGTACTGTATTTCCCTCTTGCGCATAGATCTTTTAACTTCTACTTTAAGGAAATTTGCCAGTGCTATGAGGTTGTCTTTTCTGAGGGAATTAAATGTGTCCTGATCAAGGTCATCCATAAATTCGTCTGGTTTAAATTCCGCCATGATTAAATTTCGCTGAGTTCACAGTATACAGTAGTTTTGAAAAGGCAGACAAAATGTTGTCAAACGGCTCAAAATATTTCGTATCCCGGACAAGCCCCCAATTTGTTACGTGCAGAGAAAACGAACAAAAGGGTGAACTCAGCAGTTTCCGTTTAAAACAAAATTTATTACGAAAACAAAACTAATTGCTAAGTTAGGGACAGAGTACAAGCTTTAAAAGTGTACAGACTACTTATCTCAGCTGGGACGGCAAAGCTCCAGTCTCAGAGTTGTAACAGTCAGTCGGATGAATGAACAGTCCTTTGGCTTGCAGGCTTGAATTTGCACAAAGTCCACAGTATAAATCCAGCGTTGGCAGTGAAGGTCTTGAAAAGTCTTGAGAATGACTACTGCTGGAGTTTAGTAACACACAAGAGACACGATCCCAAAAGTCTGACTGGAAGCTGTGCACGTCCCTTTTATAAAGGCATGTAAGAACAATCTAGAACTTTTATTGACATGCTAATTACTGTTCTAAAATTATCTCCCTTACACAACTAATCAACTTTCCAGAACATTCCAAACATGACTAATTGAATTCAAGGTTTGTGAGGTCATCAAGGGCAGTGACCTTGAGAATGTTCTAGACTAATTGAACTCAGGTCATGATGAGTGTGGGGGAATTACCTACATAACAGTCACCTGTTACAAAAATGCTAAATGGGGCCTATATCTTATTGTTGTATGGCGCCTTTCATTTCGATACTGTGGCATTCATAGGCAATTATGTGATTTTCAGAAAAAGGGGAACATAAACAGAAGAAGAAATAGGAAAAAACCAATCATGAATTTTAGCATATAAATTTTTTTTATATTTATCTCATAAAGATCAGGATAAAATCTGAATGTGTCGCCTTTTCAAGTAAGGGTGGGTGGAGAGAAGGAAAAGCATGTTTGCAGGAAGTATATTTTACTTTTATAAATTAGTTATGGCTTCTCTCATTTTAATAAAAAATAATTTTTTAAACAATTGGCCGAAATGTCAATTTGAATCAGAAACCAATTGGTGTGTACAATAATTAAAGGGAAATTTACCCTGAAAATTAATTTCAACTAATTTATCCTCAATAACTGCATCATTAATATAACTATCGTTTTCCGTAGGGGCAGCTATTTTGTATTGTCATGTGATTCCACGCATGCGCGTAGGTAGAAAGTCGTGAGTAAAATTACTCATTCGAGCGCACACGGTGAGTAATTTTCCTCGCGAGGAAAAAAATATCAAACATGTTGGATATTTTGCTCAACGCGCAAAAAGAGTGATGCAACGCGCAAAAAATCGACCGCACACGGAGAGAAGTTTGCTGAGCAATTTTCCTCGCGAGGATTTTTGCTCAGCTAATTTCTCTCGTGTGCGGCCGGCTACACGGAGAGAAGTTTGCTAAGCAATTTTCCTCGCGAGGATTTTTGCTCAGCTAATTTCTCTCGTGTGCGGCCGGCTTTAGGTATCAGAATCGATACAATGTTGTGCTGAACAAAAGAAATTTGATACAATGTATGATTTGGAACGTTGACCTCGCGATGTGCCCCCAGTTCTGCACGCTATTCATGCGAGCTGGAACTAGCTTTATGATTGATCTTTGACGAAACTTTGATTAATTTTTTTCCAATACAAAAAAAGGTAAATCTCTGATTTATGTATGCTTGATTATTCATATTAAAATATTTGATAAGACTTGGGTTGTTATTAAAGGATTGTTACAAGAGATTAGATTTTTGAATTTCACTGAAATGCAGATTTATAATACACTGTCGTCTATGAGAGAACTCACCGGCCAACTGAAAATTAATAGTTTAAAATATTATATCCCTTTATAAGTATTGAAAATAATAAATCGTAATTATCAAATATATTTTTTCATAATTATTAAGAATAATAAATCGTAATTATGAAATATTGATATCACATAACCGAGTATTTCATCAGGGTTGCGTTCTTTAGGAGAAGGATAACTCGAAAAAAACGCTAGCCGGGCGGCCGATTATGTCATACACAACTGCATACACATACAGCGTTTTATCGAGTTCTCCTTCTAAAGGAAGCTCAACCCGGATGAAATACGAACTCAGTTATATGATATCAATATTTCATAATTAAGATTTATTATTTTTAAGCGTGAAAAATATAATATTTTAAAATATTAATTTTCAGTTGGCCTGTTGAAAAATATGATATTTTTTTGTCAATATAAAACCGACAACATCTGTGCATTTATAGATATTTGATAATTGATATACACTTTATGCCATCGGTCACATATGTTAATTTCTCTTGTCTTTCATCAGGTTTAACTTTTACAGTGTTTCATCCAGAATGCCATAATCAGGTCCCATCGGGGGAGGGAGGGATTTTCCCCTTTACCAGAAAATTTACGGGGGATGCCACCAGATATTGTGTTCTACTTGTGTCTCTTTGGTGTGACTGGCACATTACATGGGGGGGGGGGGCTGCCCCCTTTGACAAATTATTAGGGGTGGCAACATATCGACAGAGGGGAATCCCCCATCCCCTGGCTAGATGAAACACTGTTCAAGGTGTTTAAGGGAGCCGTCATTATTTACGGCCTGGGGGGGTCGGAGGAATTGCTTTCGAAACTCCAAAATTTCAAGTAACCCCCCCCCTGCCAACCATGACGTGTTTGAGTAACCCCCCCTCTCTGCTACAGAAAATTTGAGTGACCCCCCTCCCCCCAAAAAAAAAAATTGGGAAAGTTAAATATCCATACAGTAAAATGGATTGCTGCTGCGACAGGCCCTGTACAGACCCTGATTAAACCCTGTGGTATAGGTCTTTGTCGGAAGGAAGTTCCAATTGCTGTGGCAGGTGCTGATGTACAGGTCTGTATCCAGTGCTCTGGTGACATGCAGTTATTCTGTAGGATTTTTTTCAAGAGGGGGAAGATGTGGTGCGAAAGCACCACAAGAGATCGCATAAGAGGGGGGTGTCCCCCCTCCTGCCATTGGAGCTTTTGAAAAATAGAGGTTAAAATGGTGTTATTTGGTGGCACTTGGGGAGTATTTTTTTCGTATAAAAAACTCAAAGGAAAATAAATCTGAGACAGTATTCCAAAACTTATATTTCAGTTCACTGATTTCAACTATATTTTTGAAACCGAAAAAATAGCGACAGACATACATTTATTCACATTTATTATTTATTATTATTTTCCTGCAATAAAAGATGGGTTTGTTGTCAAGGCATTCAACTGGTTTTAAACTTTATAGCATCAGAATAAGCTTGCTTTACACATTTTCCCCTATCGGTAACCTATACAATGTAAAATATAGAAAGCAGACGTTTCTCATTAATGATCAGGCAAGTATATCAATCTTTAATCAGGAAATACTGAAAAATGTACTCAGTACTAGCCTCTAACATAAGGCTTGCCACGTCGAATAGCTGATCATTCTCGTCTGAAGATCACAATAACGTGAAACACATAGTGTAATGAGATTTTAGTTTCTACTTGAAACCACCTGTATTATGATATATATATATATATATATATATATATATATATATATATATACATATATACATATATATATATATATATATATATAATATATAATATATATATATATATATATATATATATATTATATGTGTGTGTACACAAATACCGGGTATGAATATACATATCTTTACTATTATTGTTGTATTAATTCGTAACTCCACTAAATGCTTCAATACATGTCAACAAAATTGAGTAGCCCCCCCCTTTCTTGTTCTCCACTTTTGAGCAAACCCCCCCCCCTTGTAGCTTTCGATTTTTTGAGTGACCCCCCTCAGATTCCTCCGACCCCCCAGGCCATAAATAATGACGGCTCCCTAATGTAGGATGCCACTGCATCTTCTTTGCTTGTGAAGCTTGTCGATAATGTGTATGTTCAATGTATTTCGTCGGTAATTTCCTATTCAAGAAATATCAAATGAACATTCAAAGGTTTAGCTGTAAAATCATCTTTTGTTAAAAGTGACACTCCCCAAAGATATGTTTATAAAAAATGACCGTACCCCTTGGACAGGTTTCTAAGAAGTGACCCTCCAAGCCCCCTCCGGCTAGCCCCCCCCCAGTAATAACTGAAGGCTCCCTTATCCGGAGGGAAAATGGCAAATGACTATCTACAGCCCTATGCTATGCTATGCAGCAACACACAGCCTGCCATGCAGAGCTAGAATTATCAACTCTGTGTATTCGGAAGAACGTCACACAATATTCAAATAAAACAAGGCAGTATTGCTGAAGGCAATGAGTACTTGGGCCGAGATAGAGTAATTTTGAGGACAATATATACTACTATTCAAATATGGTCTTGAATTTCCTCCTGTCAATTAGGCATTTGATTAACTGGTTATTAAACGAAGCAATGGCATGACAACGGCAAAATATGTCCAGCAACTTTTGTGGAGTTTGAGGCAGGGGTTCTTTATTTATAGTGAAATTGCTTAAACTCCTTAAATATTCAAATTACAGCAAATTTCTTTTGTTCTCGATGGTAGATGTCTAATATTTAGATGGGCATATTTAGATTTCTACCCTATAGTTATCCCTATATACCAAAAATCGGACATCCAGCTCTATTGGCTTGCTCAGAATTAGATATGCGAATAATTAATGAGGTACAATATGTGGTGTCATAAGGTGTCCTATCATACCAAATATGAAGGGTGTAGCACTTGTGGTTACTGAGTTGTGGACAAATATATATATTTGAGGTCAAAGGTCATTGAGGTCACGTGACATTTTGTCAAAATAATTGTATTTGCTAAGTTATTCCTATATACCAAAAATCAGACCTCTAGCTCTATTGGCTCGCTCAAAATTAGATATGCGCATAATTAATAAGGTACAATATGTGGTGTCGTTAGGTGTCTTATCATACCAAATATGTAGCACTTGTGGTTACTGAGTTGTGGACAAATATATATATTTGAGGTCAAAGGTCATTAAGGTCACGTCACATTTTGTCATAATAATTGTATTGCTAAGTTATTCCTATATACCAAAAATCAGACCTCTAGCTCTATTGGCTCGCTCAAAATAAGATATGCGCATAATTAATGAGGTACAATATATGGTGTCATAAGGTGTCCTATCATACCAAATATGAAGGGTGTAGCACTTGTGGTTACTGAGTTGTGGACACATATGTATATTTGAGGTCAAAGGTCATTGAGGTCACGTGACATTTTGTCAAACAAATTATATTGTTAACTTATCCCTATATACCAAAAATCAGACCTCTAGCTCTATTGGCTCGCTCAAAATTAGATATGCGCATAATTAATGAGGTATAGTATGTGGCGTCATTAGGTGTCCCATCATACCAAATATGAAAGGTTTAGCACTTGTGTTACTGAGTTATGGACAATAATGTATATTTGAGGTCAAAGGTCACCAAGGTCACATGATATTTTGTCAAAATGTCTGAGATATCTGCGTGAACCGATGGACTTACTGATGGACTCACGGACGGATATGACCCAATCTATAAGCCCCTGGACTTTATCCGTGGGGACAAAAAACTGTGTCACTGCATCCTTTAGGCAATATGAATACGATGAGAAACTAAATTTTTATTTTTCTTGGCCTTATACATGAAAGTCTATGGGGAACTGTCTTATACATGGGAGTCTATGGAGGTGTAAACTAAAAAGTCCTCTAACACGGCCAAATTCGATCGCATTGTGAAACAAATCGACGTGCATCTGTATGGGGTTGGGTACTATTCTTGTGCAAAGTTTGAAAGAAATTGACCAGGGCATGTCTGAGATATCTGCGTGAACGGACGGACGGACGGACTGACATGACCAAACCTATAACTCCCCCAGGACTTCGTCCGTGGGGCACTAAAAACAACGCAACAGTTATTACAGCTACACCGGCGGTAGGTTCATATCTAGAGCCCCGTACGGTATGCCGCCGTCGCTTGAAAAACAATCTCATAAACCTGGCCATATGGGCAACTGTGTATGAGCAGCTGGATACTTGACTTCCCGGAGAAGGCGAGCTGTCACGTTCAAGCTCAGGATTATTTGTCGATCAAATTTCAGTAAATTTACCTTAACTAGATGAAATTTTGTCTATATGCTGAAATTTCGCCGAAGTTTGACAAAATTGCATCGATTTTTCAGGTTCATATCCGACATTTTTGAGTTTTGAGTGCAGACAGAAATAAGTTTTGAGGCAACATGGCTGCGACCCCATGTTGACCCCTAGCCCTGCGTACGATGCTATGTGCTACAGCTAACACACTGCATCGTACGCAGGGCTAGCGAGAGAGTTGCCGACATCGACGGTTATTTACGAGAAGTGAATAAAAGACTGTCACTTTTGGAAGCAATCGAGTAGCTGAGGTAGGCTGGGATACGACTTGGGCCCAAGAACGCTGAATTTCGGCAGTAATTTGGCTTTTTACGTCAAGTCCCAAAATGGATTTGAAGTCACCGACCCTACGTACGCGTACGGGTCTTTGCAGGGCTGTGGTGAGCTGGGCGATTAGCTGTAGCGGAACACACAGCATCGTACGCAGAGCTAGTTGACCCCAAGTGAAAATGTGTTCGCGATCAAATCTTCCTACATTTTTTTCAGAATTTTCGACAAAATCATTGCTTCTTACATCTTTTGTAAAATATAAAATATTAAAATAAAAATGCGATGTGCCATGTCTCCAGATTTCTAAAATATCGTTCGTTGACCGTTCGACGGAATACTCATTTCGCAAATTGTGACGCAGTTGAAATTCAATACTGACCGCCAAATAATCTTAATGAGACGAGATCATTCTAGACATCCTCCAAATTATCCAACCATTCGCGTTAGAGTTCAGCTCGCTTAGAGGATCATAACATTCTTCGGCCTTCGTTTAGATCGACCCTAATCTCTCCCATTTAGGAAATAAATACACAAGCTACCTTGACAAACTTCGTGCACCATCCAGGACCAAACACACTACAAATCTGTCTTGACGTCATCATCTCCTTACATGGTAATCGGCATAACGTATTTTTTAGCAAAGGAGACACAGAATACGTCGGAGTATTCAGTTTCAAAACGTATTACATTGTGTGATGTTGTCAAAAAAAGGTAATGTTACTGCAGTGGTATAAATTACAAAACACAAAGTTCAAATCAGTTTATTTTGGACTGGCTTTACCCAACATTTCATATTGTTTCTTATGCCAGATTTGACCACGTGCTTACTGGCGACCCCTTTACATGCAAATTTGTGTCAAATGGTGTGTTCTCCTGGAAAAAACAAACGTACGATTTCTATATGAAGGAGGCGAAATTTGCCCTCAAACTCGAAACCACCCCTTATATGGGGTGTACCTAGCTATTTTGAACGAGCTTCTCGAATCTGCAGCTCTATTTCGAAATGATGGTCTGGTTTTCTCAGCTCAAGGATAAGTGTTCGCCATCGCTTGTGGGCATTACTATTCTCAACTGGGGGTACAGTTTCCAGTCGTAATGTTTTTCATTGTGTCCGCGATATAAAACCTTTCCTTTTCACAATTTTACTTCGATTAACGCTAGTCCACATCTTGTCAGCGATTAAACATGTTTCAAGTTTAAATGTTAAATTCTGGTCTCGAGCCCTCTTGTTCGACCAAACTGAAATTACCCCTCCCACTTTGGCTCGTCCAGTGGGTGTAGCAAGGGTCGTGCCATCGCCTAGGAAACGGAGGGTGCATTAATTGTTGCATTTCGATGCACATTTTGATTATATTCAGAAGATTTTGTGGCAAAAACTCAGATAGAGAAGCATTAATATTCACATCTCACTTATTCAAGACTGGCTGAGAGCAGCACTTCCATTCAGTTAACATCATTACGCCATTTATTATGCCAAGAAAGATGAAGCCAAGACATTTTGCCCTCCCTGGTCTCAGCCAGGAATGGTTATACCTTACAGAGTTTTTTCCCACGGAATGAAAACAAATGTACTTGGGCTGAGGCCCAAGTACAATAAGATAAAATAAGATAAAATAAGTTTCCATAGGGTAGTTGGCTATTGTGAAATCTAGTATTTACGTCCACACGTGATATTTATTCTTCACTCAGATATGCGAAGAGGGAAAGAAATCAGTTTTAAAATTGATTTTCAGATGACTCAGAGTTTGTATGCTGTATGTAAACATTCACACAGTGGCTTTCCAGTCAATGGCAATAACCAATTCAGGTGCCGTGCCGATTTTATCTCTTGCCGTTTCGTCCCCGCGCATGCGCTGACTATCCAACAGGGCTTCACTGGGATAAGATCCCGGTGGTGGCAGTCTCGGAGCAGCCGGGTACGCACGCTCATTAGAAATTTCGCGGAAAAGGGGTTGATTTTTGTCGGACATCACGGAGACATCTAGGTCCGTGAAATCGAGAAATAGGGGTACTTTTTCAGATCACCCTCCGAGCTCGAGAATAGGTCTGGTTCTTCTCCCAAGACGCTTTCTCACTCGAGAGAGTAAAACCCAGCAGCGGTCCCTCCAAGCCATGATCCAGAACCGTCCCAGGAGAACCGTACATCACATCGTGAAGTTGATTATAACTACGTGCCCACTCCTAAAATCAGTTCGATTAAAATTTAGTATGTTTTGGCTGTTTAAAAATCCAGTGACCGTCCCTGTGATGGTAAACATTTAGATAAAATCTCCCAGATATCGGAAAAACAAGGGGGTGTTTTTCGCAGTGATTTTCTCCCGGATTTTCCAAAAAAAAGGGGTGTTTTTCAGAGAACAATTCTGGAAAAAGGGGTAGGCTACATTTCAAACTCTGCTAACGAGTGTGGGTACCCAACCATCCAGAGACTGCCACCGCCGGGGATAAGATCGGCAGCTGAAGCTGCCGATTTCGGTTCTGTTGCCGATTTCGACGCTCGACGCAAAATTAAAGTTCACGCTAAACTTTATATCGTATAATCTACCCGTTGGTCACTTTTGAGTGTCTCAATTATGTGAAAATGTATTAGAAGTTTGGGGAAGTGCAGTAATCGGTGTAATTTACTTGGAACATAGAACTGCTATAGCTGCCGATTTCGGCTCTGCAGTTGCCGATTTCGACCCTCGACTCAAAATCCAAGTTCACGCCATGAGAGAAATGCCGAGAGAGTTTGACCGTTGACCTCGCTGTTAATTTTATGCAGGAAATTACAATAACAATGCTTGGTCGAATGACGCAGTGCCTTGAGGTGGGATCGCCAGTGGTATAGGGGGAGGAGTACCTTCCCGATGGTGATAAGTGGTGCGGATTACCGTCGCCTAGGTGACTGGCGTTGCAAATACCTGGACTGAACCCACGCGTGGACTGAACCATTTGGTTTTTTTGGGTGTCGATGGTACTTTGACAATAAAAGTAAAGATGCACAGATATCGAGTTTATTGTCTTGTTTATGAGCGGCCAGTATTTCCAACAGCATGAATACGTGCATTTGCCCTAGAAGAAATAAATAATTTCGAATAAAACATCGCGAATATAACCACATTCCTTAAGCTCGACGTACCCAAAGAACCATGAAATCGCCCGACTTTCGATTGAAGAGATGAGTTTTGCCAAACCGCGTATACAGAAAAAGTGGCAGATGACTTTATTTTTAGAATCATAGACAGTATAGCGAGATGTAAAAAATGTGAAAGAGGCTCCCCATCTAACTATCCTAAATGTTTTTGTGTCGAGTTTGTGTTTGATTCGTTTCGAAAATGTGTTCCTTCATTCTTATCGATTGTGTGTGTTAATAAAAATGTTTGTTTCGCTTTGGATATTTGTAGAGAAGTTTGGATTAGTGTGTACGGTAATGTTTTGTTTGTGTGGGGAAAGCTTAGGGACCGTTCAGTTTTTACGGCCGGGGGGGGCCGGCAAAATCTTGTCGCCGGTGTTCAAAAAATGATGACACCCCCCCCTGCATTTTTCGCGAAAAAATGATGACCCCCTTTGTCAGACGAAAAAATTTGATGACCCCCCCCCCCCCCACTGAAAAATAACCAAAACCCATATGTCAAATTTACCCGCACGGTTTGGATTTGAACTCCGGTACGCGGCGCTCTTTATTCGTGTAGCAGAGATGCCAGTGTACAAACTTCTCAGCCACATCCATGCAAACGTCTGTTAATTAGGACGACTGTAAGGCAATTTTTAACTTCATTTCCATAGACAACTTATGTCCATGGACATTGTATAAAGTAAACTTTATTGGAGTGGTTCGCCAAAGGCAGCCCTCCGGTTAAGAGGGTCATGGGCCATTACGTAAAGTCAACTTTATTCTAGTGGGCAACCAAAGGTGGCCCACTGGTAAAAGAGGGTCGATCATGGCCATTGCATGAAGTAAACTTTACTGAACAGGCCGCTGAAGGCGTCCGGCCGTTAAGATGGTCATGGGGTATTACAATAAAGTCAATTTATTGTAGTGGGCCGCCGCAGGCGGCCCGCCTGTAAAGAGGGTCGATCATGGCCATTGCATGAAGTAAACCTAATTGGAGTGGGCCGCCAAAGGCGTCTGCCCGCTAAGAGGGTCATGGGTAATACATAAAGTATATTTATTGTATTGGGCCGCCGAAGGCGGCCCGCCGGTAAAGAGGGTCAATCATGGCCATGGCATAAAGTGGACTTTATTGTAGGTACTATGTTTTGAAAATGTGGTGACCCCCCCTTTCCTACCAGTGAAAAAGTGATGACCCCCCTTCTTGGATTCCAAAATTATGATGACCCCCCCCCCCCTGGATTTTGCCGGGCCCCCCCGGCCGTAAAAACTGAACGGTCCCTTATGGCGAGACGCAGCCGGACCTATGTTGTTACAAAAGTTGATAGAGTCGCCCTTTGACGCTTGCGTTTCGAAACCCGGTTGTGGTTTCTCATCAGTCGCGGTGTAGATTCTTTCCTTAGTTTGTGTTTGTGAAAATTTATTTTAATGCATTTTAGTGGTCTTGCTCTTCGATTAGCGAGGCAAGTATATTAATTTTTGGTCACGTTGTGAGTCCGTTTGGTGGTTCGGTTTGTTTTGTTTCTTTCTATGTTTCTTTACTTCGGTAAATTTTGTTTTGACTGGTGTGTCTTTTAGATTTTTGCGGAGGTTTGTGAATTTTAGGCAATAAGTACCACTGGGGGTACGGATTTTATGTTTATTGGATCAAGATACTCACAAGTATCCTGGTTGATGTGCTTGTTCTCGTACATTTTGATTCATAGTTCGTTTACTTTGTTTACTGTTTGTTCTGGCTTGTTGTGTATAATACTGAGTGTTGCGTAATTGCCTTTCGCATTCGAGTACGTAATCGTTTGTGTTGACAATGACGAAAACCCGACCCTTGTCGAGGGTTTTTTCCCGAAATTTGTCTATTGTTTGCAAGCTGGTTTATCGCGATTCTTTTAGCACGCGACATGTTTTGTTTCCTTGTTTGAAAGGGTATCTCTAGAAGTGCGAGTTTAGCAGCTTCAGATAGCTTTCAAGTTTTTGGTGTTTGTTGTTTGTGGAGCCCAATTTGACTTTTCTTTGAATTTGTGTTGTTGCGATTGTTTGTGTCTCACGATGTAGCGTAGTCACATTTTACGACTTTATTTGTTGAAATCCTGAGGTGGTTTTATTCTGTTTGGTTTTGTTGGCGTCCGAATTAATTTTAAGGCCTTTGCCTAGTACTATTTTTCGGAGTTTCATAGTTTGAGCGATGATAGGTTGTTGTTGAATTTCATGTTGTTGTCGGCTTTTCTTTGGAAATAGCTGATTTATTTCCACGGCCATTTTTTCTGTCACGTTATTTTTATGTGTACGATTTTTGTTATTTCTTTTAAGTGTTTGTGTGGTCTATGTCATTTTATGGGTTTTTTTGGGTAGTTCTCTTTTTGGAGTGTTTGGTGGCCCTGAAAAGGGCCGCTTGGTATGGGTTTTTGTTAGCGCTTGGCGCGTTTGTTTGGCGATGAGCCTATAGCTTTTTTATGCTTCTTTTCGCCGATTCGATGTGCTTGGTAAGTAGGTGTTTGCCGCCTTCTTGTCACTGTGTGTGCGTACATGGACAGTCTGCATAGCCCTTGAATGTGGTCTCGATTTTGATCAAACCATGGAGGTACCTCCATGATCAAACTTACAATTTAGGAGTATATATCAAAACTGATAAATGATTTATGTTTTCACATGGGTTCACAAAAAGTTTCGCCCCGGTGTTCATTTTTGGCCCAGGAATTCCATCTACCCACCCTTTACAGAGTAGTAAGCTTACGGGGCAAGTAAATATGGATGCGCCGGTGCGATTCAACGATCAACCTCTATATCGCATCGAAAGTCAACAATTTTACGGCACGGACTATGATTTTATAAGTTTATACACAGTCCCTCGTGGATAGAGAGACTGTGGTTTATATAAAATTATAAGGCGCGGGGTATTATATATTGACTGATTACTGTAGCTATAGATAGGCTACATTCAGGACGGGCAGCGACGGGCAGTAATTAGGGACTGGACATAAATTACAGGGGGGGTGGGCCGGTGTTTTTCGAAAAACCGCTGCGTAAAAAATAGTGACCCTTCAAAAGTTCATGCACAAAAATTAGTGACCCTCCCCCTTATCCGTGCATGAAAATAAGTGACCCTCCCCTGTTACTCAATACCCCCCCAAAAAACCCGCAATGTGTTAAAGACCCCCTTCTGACTTGCTATACTTTTTAAGTCACCCTCCCGAAAGGAAGGCAAAATGTGGCCGATATAACGCGTTGTCCAAAAAATATCAAATCATATGTGTGTTATTCATGTAAATGTACTTTGCTTGAAGTGGCAGGTAAAAAGTGCATGCCTGTACAAAAAATGTAATTTTTAGATTTTATCGATAATGTTGATTCACTATACATGTAGTCGACTGTAAGAAAACTACGAACGTGTATTTTCCAGTATAAAACTAGCTATATCTGTTCATATACAGATGTTTAATAACTGATATAGATATACTTGATTAGCATGGGTTGTTTACAAGTGCACATGTGAACAAGATATTTGATTTTGGAATTTCTGTCAAAATGTTGATCCACTATACATGGGAGTCTATGACAAAACTATACATGGGAGTCTATGACAAAACTGTCAAAAAATTTTCAGAATTAAAAATTTGCACTATTTGTGCATATATGGACCCTGAATAATTGACATAATTGTGCTTGATTAGAAGAGGGTGGTAAAATGTGCATCTGTGTACAATAACTTTGTTTTTGGAATTTCGCATAAAATGTTGATCCACTATACATGGGAGTCTATGACAAAACAGTAAAAAAAAATTTTCAGAATTAAAATATGCACTATTTGTGTATATATGACCCTGAATAATTGACATAATTGTGCTTGATTAGAAGAGGGTGGTAACACGTGCATCTGTGTACAATAACTTTGCTTTTGGAATTTCGCATGAAATGTGGATCCATTATACATTGTAGTCTATGAAGAAACTATGAATAATTTTTTTTAAATACAAAACTTGGCAAATCTGTGTATTTATGTATGCTTGATTATTGATATTTATGTTCTTGATTAGACTAGAGTGGTTACAAGTCCATGTGTGTGCAAGAAATTTGATTTTGGAATTTCACCGAAATGTTGATTCACTATACATGGCAGTCTATGGTGAAACCCTATGAATAATTTTTTTCCAATACAAAAATAGGTAAATCTGTGCATTTATGTACACTCAATTATTGGTACTAATGTTCATGATTAGACTAGAGTGGTTTCAAGTCAATGGTTGTGTAAGAAATTTGATTTTGGCATATCACTTAAATGTCGATTTACTATACATGGCAGTCTATGATGAAACTATGAATAATTTTTTTCCAATACAAAAATAGGAAAATCTGTGCATTTATGTACACTTGATTATTGGTATTAATGTTCATGATTAGACTAGAGTAGTTTCAAGTCAATGGGTGTGCAAGAAATTTGATTTTGGAATTTCACTGAAATGTCCATTCACTATACATGGCAGTCTATGATGAAACTATGAATAATTTTTTTCCAATACAAAACTAGGTAAACCTGTGCATTTATGTACACCTAATTATTAGTATTAATATTCATGATTAGACTAGAGTGGTTTCAAGTCAATGGTTGTGCAAGAAATTTGATTTTGGAATTTCACCAAAATGTTGATTCACTATACATTGTAGGCTATGAGGAAACTACAAATAACTCATAGGTTATCTGATCCTAAATTGTTATTCAAAAGTTGTTCGACCTGAAGCTTCCAGTTGTTATTGATGACACTATGCACTATTCTGAACAGTTTGTATTCTGTCAATGTCCTCAAAAAATTAAAAATGTACATACAGCGACATGAACGTTTGACACCGACCTATACCCAATGTATTGTCAATGGGAGAATGATGTCAAATAAGTAATCTCCCAAATTGTTATTGAAAGAGTCATTATAGGGGACAGTTATGCACAATAGTGTTGAATAAGTAGAAATCATGACAACTTAAATCAATGTGGCTGCTTGGATCATCAATACATTGTTTATTATACCTGAAATTTGCGCCCGAAGGGCGCGCCGAAAATGGTAATGGCAGAAAATGAAAGTGCCAGGAGGTATTTTTTCTTTTTTCAGTATTCCATAACGTGCACATGCAATTTCAGCTTTGATGCATGAAAAAAGGTGACCCTCCCCCATAGGCTTGCACAAAATTTTATGACCCTTCAAAAATGCTTGCGCGAAAAATGGCGACCCACCCCCAAAAAACACCGGCCCACCCCCCCCTGTAATTTGTGTCCAGTCCCTTAGTAGGCAAAACCACGGTCCCTCCACAGAGGGACCGTGGCAAAACAGGTGGTTTTCACCGTGGGCAGAACTCGGTGCAATGATACTGAACATTAATAGTTAGCCTGTCACCTTGAAGGTAATGCTGTAGGTGAAACAAGTAAGCTTACTTCAAACGCACGATGGTACAAACATTCCTACCTCCATGGTACAAAACAACACCACAAGTGAAACGTACACAGAAATACACGCGTTCCTGCGTTGTGCCCACCCGGGCCACGCGATTAAAATATGACTGATACTGCTGGATAGTGTTAATTGGGTCGGTAAACAGTCAACTAATAGTTTAATTGACTACCTGGGTGATTGGCAGGTCGTGTCCAACGACGCATATGCAAAGCAGGCCAAAAGACAAAAGCCCCCAAAGTTATTGACAGCTGGGCAGGGGTCACCATGAATACGTAATGAAGCTTCACTACGCAGAAACTGCGTAGTCAAGCCCTTCTTAACCGGTCAAACTCTCTCGGCATTTTCCGGCATGTAAAATTTCCTTCGTACAATCTCGGATGCGTACGCGATCTTGCCAGTTTGCGCCCCATTATCGACCAATACTGTTTCATCTGCAGGAATTTCGGTACAAGTATACGATTTGACAGGCTATGCAAATTTTGCGCTACTGAGTCAAGATTAAATGATCACACAAACAGTATCAACTTAGGGACCGTTCAGTTTTTACGGCTGGGGGGGCCGGCAAAATCCAGGGGGTCATCATAATTTTGGAATCCAAGAAGGGGGGGTCATCACTTTTTCACTGGTAGGAAAGGGGGGGGGTCACCACATTTTCAAAAACATAATACCTACAATAAAGTCCACTTTATGCCATGGCCATGATTGACCCTCTTTACCGGCGGGCCGCCTTCGGCGGCCCAATACAATAAATATACTTTATGTATTACCCATGACCCTCTTAGCGGGCAGACGCCTTTGGCGGCCCACTCCAATTAGGTTTACTTCATGCAATGGCCATGATCGACCCTCTTTACCGGCGGGCCGCCTGCGGCGGCCCACTACAATAAATTTACTTTATTGTAATACCCCATGTGGCTGAGAAGTTTGTACACTGGCATCTCTGCTACACGAATAAAGTGCGCCGCGTACCGGAGTTCAAATCCAAACCGTGCGGGTAAATTTGACATATGGGTTTTGGTTATTTTTCAGCGGGGGGGGGGGGGTCATCAAATTTTTTCGTCAGACAAAGGGGGGTCATCATTTTTTCGCGAAAATGCAGGGGGGGGGTCATCATTTTTTTGAACACCGGCAACAAGATTTTGCCGCCCCCCCCCGGCCGTAAAAACTGACCGGTCCCTTATGAATAAAAATAATTTACGTGTATCTTAGACTGATACTTGTAGACCTGTCTGCATTGAACCGTCAGTCTGAAGTATAAGGTCCTGGTCCACATCGATTGCGATCAGAAAAAGCTGATTCCATCAGTCTTGTCATAGCTGTTGACATGCTGCTCAATGAAAGGTATGCCACAAACATGGTCGCTTAACCTAGTTCAAAGAGGTCTCTAAGTCAATAAAAACATTTAGATGCACACAAAATGTAACAAGAGACAAAACGAATTCAATTTCTAGGAGGAAAGCACAGGGAACTGTGATGTTAAACTGAAAACCCCCGTGTTCCACGTAGTGAAACCTACAACCCCTTGCAAACGAAATGGATGCGTCCTAAAGTGAGGATTCCCTGATCGACATCCGGGCACTTTTGTCCAGTTTTTTTTTTCAAATTCAAGATGGCGGCGAGGAAACGAGGTCGTGCTGCAGCTGCTGCATTGGCAGACAACAAGTTGAATGACGAAGAGTTGAAGGAAGAGTTGAAAAAATACGGACAGACCGTCGGGCCAATCACTAATACTACACGGTCCATATACATGAAGAAGCTGAACCACCTCAAGGTTGCAGAAAAGAAAGAGCGCCAGCAGAAAACGGTCGCAGCGGGGCGAAGAAAAAGTGGGAAGTTCTTCAGTTCAGACGAAAGTGAATCCGACTCTGGGAAGAAAACAAAACCAAAATCAACCAGGAGTACAGCTACAGTTCAAAACAGAAAATCGAAGGTAACGACCGGGAGTGGAGATGGGCCGAGCACATCAGCCAGACCGCCGAAACCGATTGTAGTATCGACTGTGAATCGACGGAAACACATAGTTCAGGATAGGTGAGCAAGCGTAAACATTACATTTCACTAGTACTGTAGCAGTTACAACTACGGCAGTACTAGTAATGCCGATCAGCACACGTGAGGTGTGTGAAGAGTAGGTAGGTACCAACATGTATTACTTTCATACGCTGAGCTGAAAGGATTCAGCGTATTACATGTAGTATACCAGCATGGCATCATGATCAAATCATGCATCCTTATTTTCAAAACGCTCATTAACACGTCGACCAGCTGACACTTTGCATAAATTTGGAGCAAGTATTGTCCTTGTTCTTTCATCGTCATTTGAGAGTATTGTCTGTTTTCAAGTCATTTCATTGTATAGCTATAGATTTCACGGACCACTTCCTGCTGTGTTGCAACATAGTAGTACACAGTCGAAGGGAAGCCCTGTTGGAGCGCTGCTACTTGTACAATGTACTGGATCTAATGGCGGCTGTTAATATACATTGATGCTAGTATAAAATAACCCGGACCCCTCCGCATTGCCATTGTGTAACCACAATTTCTGTACTCCACAAAACCGGCATGACCATGGAGGTAAAAGCGTCTCTTCTACCTCCATGGTATGACCAGACCTATAGGAACCTGGTAGAGCACTCTTTTTACAAGCATTCCTCCAACCAGCCAAGAATTTATATGTTAATGGACAGAAAGAGGAAGCCGTTAAAAAATTCTGAAAACATGTCACCCAGTGTAAGGACACAAGGTTACCTGACTGCTGAAGCAGAACTGTATGATGTCACATTTACATCATCAATAGTAATGATCATCGTGTCTAAAATTCATTGCAAGATTTGTCAAAAATAAAAAGTTGTTTGATGAAGATAGTCTGTTGTGGAACCATTGATATTGTGCTCCAGTCCTAACAAATCACACATCAAGAGCTCTAATCACAAGCAACAAGAAGAAACTCAGGCACAACACTTAAAAAGTTTATGTATTGTGCTAGTGATTCTTCTTTCAAAGCTTTTAGTCGAAATTGTGTGGCAGCAGACCTAATGTTATCACTTTACAACATTCGACAAACCTACATATAAGGTTTTCATTTGTGCTAAACATGTAGTCCTAAACATATAATTGCCGTAGATATTTATGTGAAGCAATTGTCTCACCCATATCAATACAGTACATTTGCATTGTATACAGAATTATAACCCTTTGAGCACTGTAATTTTTCCCCCCAAAAAATATAAAGGCAACATTTTGCCAATTTTTATGAATTTTTCTGTATTTTTTCCATGATTTTGGACTAAATGGACATAAAGTTTCATGGGCTGCACTTTTTGACCAAAATTGTGGGAAGAAATCAGAAAAAATTGTCTACATGATCTGAAACAAATTGTTGCCGTTATATCGTATAAAGGCAACAAAAATCGACTTTGGCACTCAAAGGATTAAGGATGGTGTTTTTGAGATTTTTTCATTCAATTTTCTTACCCCATGAACTAGTATTCTACATGTAGCTAATGTTCTGGATATAATCTAACTTGTGAGAGGCTCAAGATAGCAGCCTATCTACAAAGGCTTTTCTAAAGTGTGCTAAAATTGTTGTACCATGGTGGTAGTACAACAAGTATGTAAGTGTAAATCTAGCCCATCCCATGTTCCACCACTTGGGTCAAGGGTTGTCAGTGCAAATTATGGGATTTGTAATTTCAAAATCACGCAGTGCGTTGTTCATCCCATAGGTATATACTGTTACAAATGCAGTAAAAATATACACAAAATACCGCACAAACAGCTTAGTATATAGGAAAATTTGCAATGCAAGTGACAAGTTTATTTTGATCACTGGCAGTGGAAGTTATGGAATGATTAAATAACCTGCTGAGAATAATCAATAATAAATTATAGAATTAATGTTTATACTTTGCCTAAAGGTTTTTACCAATGCATAGTAGAAGTCAATATTTATACAATGTACGTTTTTAATTTGAATGCCTTGATGCCCTCTGACAGGAAACATTTTACAAATTGTTTTGAAATCTAAGATTTCAATGAAAATTGCGATATGGCAGGCATTATTGTTATTAAGGTAGTATGCACCTCGAAAGTGAAAGACTTAAACTTTTGCTCTAACTTTCCTCAAGGGATCTTTCAATCATTCTCTTTCAAAATCAAGAATAAAAATAGGGGGTCACCATGCAAATTTTTGTGCTAGAGAAACAAATTACACAAGATTTACCGATATTAGAAATTCAAAATGGCCGCAATCCCTGTGTTAACTCTATGGAGAAAAATATCAATTTTACAATTTCAAAAAACTAAGCCAGTGAAAAGTTTTCTTTCACCAAGAGCTTTAAAATGAACCCCCACATGTGGTATATCAGAAGAGAATTGTAAAGTCTGAGAGTCTGAATGTCTCAGGGAAAGACACTTATTTTTTTATGCACTTGCCCTTCGGGCAAGTGGGGGTTCAGTTCACTTGCCCGAATTAGAAAACCACTTGCCCAGTATAATTTACATGTTTGAAAAAAGCTAAAACATTGGTTTTTCATTTCACCCACTTTATTTTGAAAATTATCATGTTATCATGAGAAAATGTCAGACATTCTCATAGGGTCTCCTCATACTTCTAAGAGTGCTAGACGGCTCATTTATATTCAATTAATTATTAGAGCCCCACTAGCTGTATCTTTTAGCATTCTTTATGTGATTTTACTTCTGAACTAAAACAAGTTTTTGGGAATATGCTCTTTGAGGGGTTGGAATACAAGTATTGAGTGAAACTGCAGTGAGACTGCATGTGCAATTTTGAACAAGAAAAATAATAAATGTGTGCCCAAACGTAAAATGGCACCCAATGCAAATATAGCAAAAACAGTGTACACCGTGCATATATCATTTGAATATTCATAGAAACAACAGAGTAGTCCAATGGAATGCATAGTGTTGAATATCTTCAACTGGGACACATATGCTTTGTTTTCTTTGTAGTATGGCGGGCAATCAAAATAATGGTTAAAATGTAAATTTACTTGTCCAATTTTTCAATAAAGAATGTTTTGTAAAGCAGTAAAAGACTATATCCTGTAAATGGGTAGAATTTAAAGAAAACCACAGAAAATAGGAAGCCTTTTTTAGATCAACAAATTTCAAGATTTACAGATAACAGTCATTTCAATTGTACCTTCAAGGTATTTTTGCAGTTAAAAGTTTTAACTTATCTATACTGAAAGAAAAAATCTGTAGCTATAAAGGTATGTTTTGAAGCTTCTGAAAATAATGTACTTTTTGTCATGTTTTACTGCGCTTATATCATACACCAGCCCTATGAAGTTTGGATTACCATTGCACTATATACCAGTATCCTAATTTTTCTAATAACCTAGGTGGTCTTTATCGCTCATGCGCAGACTAAATAGAATTTAAACCAACAACCTAAGGCGTCCGTGTTTACGTATTTTGGAAGTTGAATTTCTCGATGTTAAATTCGATCCGATTGACAGTCATTTTAGAATGGGAAAATTCACAAACAGAGAGGTTGGTTGCCACGGACAAGTAACTTTTGGCTTATTGACCTGAAAATTAAGTCAATGTTCATTGAAAATTCAAAGACTGGACCCGTTGACACCTGAGCTTGCTCATGCTTTCATTGCATGCGGTCTTGCCACGATGCCACTCACTGTCACTCAGAGTACGTTTTAGTAAAAGTCCCATTTATTGTGGTTATTTTTCACCACTGGACTTTATTTTTACCTTATTATAAACGCTCATACAAAGCACAAAAACCGCTGTGTGTTTTGCTTTTTTACCGTATCGACATGTTGTGAGACACCGTAACCTCAGAGTCAATGCAATGAACTTTGGTGAACCATGGAGGTAGTAGCTACTACCTCCATGGGTGAACGTACGCTCCACCAGCTGAACAGCTTTTTCATATGCAAAATCAGCGTACGGTATTTAACCGGTGGTATTGTTTGAACTGCATTTTATTGGAAGCGATTATATGATTCTTTTCTTCAATTCTTCATGCAATTTTATGAAAATGGAAATGTTCACAGTGACATAATATGATTATTTTTTGTTGTTTAAGTCCGTGTTCCCTCGCCAGAAAATCGCTCTCGTGAATTCGATTTCTAGGTAATTATTTTTTTCACTTGTCCCGTCGGGCAAGTGGCATCGGAGGTTCACTTGCCCGAACGCGACTTTCACTTGCCCCGGGCAATCGGACAACCCTTAGTGTCTTTCCCTGTGTCTGTCCCCGAGGTGCGTTCTACCTTAAAAGCACAACAGTTCTTATACTATCAGAGCGTAGGGCCATAATAATGCTTTTATCATTGACCAGATTTACTGGGTACCGACTTACAGGGTAATGAAAATTATATGATAATGATGATGATCATAATCATATTATCATCATAACCAGGGATTATTTTTCGTAATAATCATCACTGTTAGTGCTCAGTTTGTACTGCAGAAGGGCATGACAGACAGGGTTCTTTCGGCCGTATACCTGGAGGTGCAAAAATATTGACACTCTACACATGTACCAGCACCATAAAGGTTTTATAGTATCAACTGTTCTGTAACTGTATAACATTAGAATATTTTTTTAAATAATCTTTCATGCATTTTTTGATGCAATATGACATTGACATCACAATGTCATTTATTGTCTGGACATATATGGTATAATTGACTCTGGTGATGCAGCTAAATCTGTATCCCTTTGTTGATTAACACAGTACAGATAAACTCTTTATTTCAGCATCTCTCTCTTCATATGTTACTCTTGTTATCACTGAAAATGGAATAGTTCTCTGATATGTAAAGGAGCCCCAAAAATCATCATATTATTCATACTTGAAACAGTAGTGTAGTAAATTTTGCTTAGCAGATGATAATTTTTGAACCGTATGAATCGTTTGCATTTAAGGTAGTGTGTGCCTCAAAAGTGAAAGACTTAAACTTTTGCTCAAACTTTTCTCAAGCAATATTTCAACCATTCTCTTTCAAAATCAAGAACAAAGATAATCTGGGGTCACCATGCAAATGGAGAAACAAATTACCAAAAATTTACCAATATTTGCAATTCAAAGTGGCTGCTATCACTGTGTTAACTCTGTTAAGAAAAATAAAATTTTTGATTTAAAAAAAACTAAGATGGTGAAAGTTTTCTTACACTAAGAACTTTAAAATTAGCCCCCACAAGTGGTAGTTCACAACAGAATTGTAAAGTTACAGTCCCATTATCTGTTCCTTAGGCCTATTCTACCTTAACCTGTTCACCCCCAATTCCCTGTAAACAGGTCCACACTTACCATTGATAACAATGGGTTTGGGCCAAACCATGGTGGTGAAAGGGTTAAATGCTGTGAATAAATCAAAACTAGGTTGGATTTGACGTGTTGATCAAATTCAAAATACAATGTATCAGCAATTGGACCGGTTACCAATATTGGAATTATGATACTACATGGATGTGAGGGCGCTTTGTCCTAAAGCATTACAATTAGATATAAATCAGTGTAAAGTTAAGTGTATATGGTAAATGTACATGTACATACTGTTCTTGATCAAAGTATTCTACAGAGATTTCAGCTCGAAACTAACACTATATGTGTCCCTACTTTCTGTTCTGCAGATTCTCTGACACTGACGAGGATGAGAGTGGTGAAGACGAAGTAGACACAACAAACGTTGGCACCAACACGTCATGGAATTCCAGTGCAGACACATCAATGAACCGCTCCTACAGAAGACCACCAGTGGCCAAGTCTGCCACTCCAAGGACCAGTACTCCTATCAAATGGAACAGGAGCAGACATTCAGAAACTTTCACACTTGACAATGCAAACACAACGCAAGAACAAGTTGTGGACAAAGACATATCAAAGGCTGGTAATGTGCCCACCGCAAGTAATTCAAGTGCCTCCAGTTCGGCTGTCAATCATGTCGATAAATACCATGACGACAACGAAGATGTCTTGCAGCATGAGTTTGCTACACAGGAAGATACCACTGCTTCACTGGGAAGCAAGTACGCACACATCGTATCTGTAGGATTAGTAGTGTTGGCTGTAGGTTTCTTCCTGACATTAGGTATTGTGTACTTGACTGTTGGCAATCAAGACAGTACAGTTATTCAAGGTGAGTATATTCAGATATTCAGAGTCAAGTACTTTGGTACTTCAATTAAGTTTACATTTATATTCGTTTGCAGTAATGTTGCCAATGTTCTGCCACTAGAAAGGAAAGTTATGCGTAATATCAGTAGCAATTTATGCGACTTCTTGCAGTCACTGAATTTTTTTCACAAAAATGGAATTGTAGGTCTCCTATGAAGTTCAAAATATCTATCTTCATTGTGTTTTGTTTAAGGGCAGAAAACTGTTACTGATACATTTTCAAATTGTATGAATCCAACCATACCACTAAAAACTACAACAAAAGGTGATGTGTGAAAATGTAGTCTTTGAAGCGTTTTATTATAGATCATGTAATTCCTTGGCTGTGATAATCCGTGCTTAGCTACTATTAAGAATAAATCATACCGGAGTTCCTGTGCTATTATAATCTGTTCCTCCTGGCCCACTGTATCTGTCACACTCAGGGCAGTCATTTTAGGTAGCAGTAGAAATATCTCAAATGTGCACCCTCCAACCCATGTTGTTTCTGTGCCCTCCAACCAATATTCATTTTGAATTCCATGACTCAGAGTTGAAATTTTATTACAATCATAGAGTTCATCACACTAACATTATTTCATTTTTTTTTCAGATACACACATGCTTTGTTCCAGCCAATCAACAGATGACAAGGTAAAGATAACTTCTCACTTCCTTTTTCATTTTCTGCTCCTGTTTTACTATCCTCTTTGGCAATCTTGATTCACGAAGTCAGAATAACAAAAGATAAAATCTGGAAGTCATCCTGCTCTTTTACAAAAACCTCCCAACTTTCTCACATCAGGGTTTTTATGTCACCTCATGAGATCTAAGTATGTTGGATATTCTGATGGGTTCAACCAGAGAAGAAATAATTAAATGTCACAAATTTCCAGTGCAGCTTTAAATGTAATTTTGATTTGATGAGTAATACATTTACGTATTTATTTACATTAATGCACACAAATATCACATGGCTTGTAAAGTCTAACTTAGATGCCAAACTACAGTTCAGTCAACTTTTCTGTCTATCCCTTTCCATTCTTAAGACCTGCAATATTGAAAATAGAAAAAAACAAGAATTCCTCTCTTGGTGGAAGCCTGAATCTAATAAACACTAGTAAGGTTCAGTACATGTTTAGGGTACTTATTGTTTGTTTGATACATGTGTAAGTAACAGAAATAGCTTTGATGTTTTGATTTTGATTATTACAATGGTACATTACTTTCTCACTTTTCAGTCTCAAGATTATGACTCATGTTTACATAAGAGTGTCACATTGGCTTGATATGCACTAGCATTGTAACAGAGGTGGTACACAAATCTGCTATTCTGTCAAACCATCAAGATGTAGTAAATCCAAAGAAATCTTGTGTACTGGACTATTTAGCCTTTTTTCTTGAATTTCACCTTTGTTAATCATTCCAGGCGAAGTGCAGTAGCAAAAGCATTGAAAAACAAGCACTTAAAGTTGTGAACGCTCTGTATGATAAGCTGTCTATGATTGCAGGTATGTAAACATATGCACATCAGTGTTCTCCCCAGGATTTTCTTGAACATGATCGGCCAATTTGCATAACAATAACTGTGTAAATTTTATGTTAATTATGCAATACACAGGTCACTCCACAGCATCAGAAAAAATCCCACAATAAAAGGATAAAGTAAAATCTTTTATGCACTTTAAGCACTTCATATATTACATCCATATTTTCATTCAAAGTCTTCCAGTTCTCTCTAGAATAACATTCAAAATCAGACGTTTTATGTGATCCTCTGTTACTACCGGTACATGTTTGTCTGTAGCCAGATTGCTATTCTAAAACCATGGACGTCTTTTTTAAACGTCCATGGCAAAACAGTCACACGGACAAGTTCATACGGGACTGAATATTGCACTTACAATTCTGAGTCAGAGGAGCATGCCTGCAGTGAAATATGTTGACTTTAAAACTCAATTCATAATAAAGAGAAGCCCGAAAATATTGATACCAGGTATTTTCAAGAACAAGATTTGAAATTGCATCGACTTCTACTTCGACAAACGTACGAAACTTTGACAACTGCGTAGCGTCGGCCGCGGCCATGCATTGTGTGGAGCACACTTGAACACACGCGACCTTTGAACCTATACTGTATACTAGTACCCTAACCGTACGTACATAGCTGCTGTATTCAGATGACCACACGAATGATTATTTTAGCTCATGTAGTTCCTTTTTCTTTCATTTCATGGTGCCTTGAATATTGTAAAACGGGTCATGGGTTTTGAAACTGGATCAAGTGCAATTGTTTCATAAAGTCAATCGAACAAATCCATGCAAGTTACGAATGCGTGACACGAGGTCAACGTCATGTTGACGTACTGCTACACAGATCTCAAAATGGCTAACTCGGACACGCAACGATCTGAACGCGCAGCAGTAACATACATTTTTGCATCTGATTTTTGTCTCAATCAATCGTACGATTTCAGCCACTTCTGATTGAAATCACTTTTCCTGACCTTCGGATTCTTACCAGTGCGAGACATTGGTGGCAACGGCAGTTCAACCAGTTGCCTATAGTATATGCTTTGACCATCGAACTACCTCCATGCTTTGACTGAGTGCCCGCTGGCAAAGATGCAACACCGAGCCTTTCGTTGAGTATACTCCATGTCCGTTGTATAAAATGGCCGTTATCTGTACGATCGGCAGCGTAACACATTTCATGCTTTTTGAATTTAAGTTTCAGTTGTCTTAGCCGATGTTCATTTGCAATACGGCCCGGCCTATTTATTCTCCTCACAGACAAGCGGACAAGCGCGACTTTGGGTGCTTTGCACCCGATAACCCTGCCTCATTGTGTGTAAAACACCTAAAGCATCGACATGAAAGGAGAACAGTCTAACCATTTCACACATTTTGGCGATGGAATAAACCTTTTAATCATCGGCACGTCGTGTTATCGCCACATTAGAACCGTTTCACACTTGATACGCTCGCTGAAATAAAAGTGATAAAATCGCCGCCGAGAAACATAGGTCTTCAGCCACTCAGAATCAGCGGACATGAAACAGGGTCGGCATGAAAAATAAAGGATCGGGCGAAAAAATAAAGGATCGGGCGAAAAAAAATAAAGGATCGGGGCCGATCCTGTTAAACGGCCTGGGGAGAACACTGCACATATCAATATTGTGTATTGTGTATTGCCACTTAAAGGAATCATGACCTTGAAAAGTCTCCCAGTGTCAAGTCAGTGTATGAACTTTCACTGCTCAGGATTGTTCATATTCTCTTATGCTGCAAGTTCAATTTACCAGTGAGTGAGCTGTATATTGCTGCAATATGGAAGAGTTTTCAAATTTCATCTGAAACTACAGTAAGATCTATTAACATCAATCTATAGTTGCTGGTAATAAAGCAGGTGACAACCCCTTTTTGAGTGTGCAGGTAAATTTATTCACATAAAAGACTTCATTTTCCTGACGGGCAAATTTCAGTGGAAGGTAGAACGCACCTCGGGGACAGATATTCGGGCCTTCAAATTTTATCGATTTTCTTCTGACCTACCACTTAAGGGGGCTCATTTTGAAGCTCTTGGTAAAAGAAAAGTTTTCACCGTCTTAGTTTTTCGAAAATCGAAAATTTTATTTTTTCCCATAGAGTTAACACAGGGATGGCGGCCATTTTGAATTTCAAATATCGAGAAATCGCAAGTTATTTGTCTCTCTAGTACCAAAGTTTGCATGGTGACCCCTGATTTTTATTCTTGCTTCGGTAAGAGAATGGTTGAAAGTTTCACTGAGGAAAGTTTGAGCAAAAGTTTAAGTCTTTCACTTTCGAGGTGCATATTACCTTAAAGTGCAACCAAAACTATCAAGGAATAAGTTTCAGAGCAGTGTTACACTGAAAGCATATAAAGCAATGGAGAGAGTTGCTAATTCAGATCAAAAAATTGTTGCCATTGTTCAGTTTACATGTAGCACAATCCACAAAATACAGAAGCAGCTTTGATTTTGTTTGTTTGGTTATGCAAGTTGGTGATCTTCTTGTCATACAAATGTAAGACTTGCATTAAAAGTGATTTTATCATTACATCATATGGTAGATACCAGTAGTTGTTGTTCAATTGGTGTACAAAAGAGATGTACTTTTGTCCTTTGTGGTTTCAATCAAATGGTTAAATGCACACAGAATGTTGAAACATCCATTGCTTGGCTTGTAAAGAGTGGCATACAGTGTTGTCAACAATGTAATGTAGTCCTCACTTGAAATCCATTGTCAATGGTAACTATGCACACAATTTACCTTCACGGGGGAAATACTTGGTATTTCCTCATGTCTTACTTGATAGACCAAGAAACTAGTTGATACAAGAGCACGGACAATAAAGAAAAACTGAATTTTCTTTCAATTTTCCCCTTGTTCTTCAGGAGAATACAGGTGCAGTTCAAAGCCTGACCTGAGCAATAACATGTCTTATGCCAGTGCTAAACAGCTGACATCACAGACTCTGGTAAGTTTCGTAAACATTTTACTATTGTTCAGGTTTAATATTAGACAAGTTTTTATTACCCAGTATGTCAGATTTTCCTGCCTAATAACTGTTGCCATATATTCTTGGCATCGCTGTGGCATAATAGACCTGTGACCGCACAGAGTATTGCTTTCTATTGTTGCCAAACTGCCTTTGTGAACAAGGAAACGCTACCCCCAGTACATTTACATGTACATGCAAGTTGGCAGGGTACCCAACAACTGGTGGCAAAGACCAAATGTGGGCGGCAAGCATCTTCAGATGGATGGCAGACAAAAACAGGTTGGAGGGCATCTACATGTAACCCCCATGAAGAACACAGGTTTCTTTGATCAACTTGTTCAGATAGAATATTGTTAGGAACAGACACTTATGCTACTTGTGTTGACTTGTTCTGAGGTTTGTGGAGTAAATAAATAAACTCTTCACTGTACATGTGTAGTGTTTTTGAAAATCAAAAATTTGGGTTTTTTACTCACATTTGGTATACCAATGTGAGGTTATCATATAAGCTGAATTGATTTGCATGTCTGTATATTTGTGGGTATGTGCGGATGTATGTCCGTCACACACAAAGGCTCCCATACTGCCAAAGCTACCGTTTCAGTATTTGGTGTACAGGTAGATGTAGGGGTTGAGATGTGAATTTGTTCAAATGAACACATCAGTGTCAAAAATGTGCAAATGAGGTAAGAAAAAGCGAAATCCTGCAAATGTGCAGGAGTGGAGGCATGTCAATTAAAGACAGGCTAACTCACTGACTTGACTCATTTCCTGTCATTGTTTATGAACTGTTACATATTAACAGACCTGCTGAAACCATAGACAGAAGAGGGGAGGAAGACCATCAGTAGAGGGAGGAAGACCGTCTATGGTCAAATAAGAGGGCGCTAGCTGCCTTTCTGCTATGCATGTTGCTAAAGTTGACATCCAGTACCTAAAGTTTCAGACCTTAATTACTTTTGTCATTCTTGTTTTTCTGGTTTAAATATTTCTTGTTGTTTTTTTGGTTGTACCGTGCAGAAATCATTGTCATAACATCAACGTAGAATTTTCCTGCACTGAACAGATAGACACAACATTTATTGTTGATCTTTGGTACCCATACTGGTATATACCAATTTTGATCAAATGTGAGCGACACCGTATAATTGCGGTATTTTTTCTAATTGAGTTAATGTAAGGATAGCAGCCATTTTGTATTTCAACATGTCTTGACTATCAAATTTGCACCGTGACCCCAGTGATATTTATTCTTGATTTGAAAGGGAGAACTAAGTTACCGCAATAAGGAAAGTTTGAGCGAAAGATAAGAGCTTTCAATTTCAGGGGCACGTACTATAAATGTCTTGCATTCACATTGTCAAGACATAATGTAGATGCATTAATGTTGAGTCATGTTCTCTTTCCTCGATACATGGTCTGTATGTCAGTTTATCATAATAATCCAATACCTGCTCATTTCAAATCTGAAAATATTTTTATTTCATATGTTCTCTGCAACCAGTAAACACATATTCTCCTTGCTTTTTGTCTTCCCAGTCATCACAAGCAACAGAGGAAGCATCACTGGACGTGAACAAGGTGTTCAGTACTGCTCTTGAGCAGATAATGAATAATCCTGATTGGGGAATAAGGTCAGTGCATGGATGTACATGCTGTTAGCATGTACCAGCAAGACTTTCTTTATGCTCCCCAATGAATCAAGTGTAACATGATTTAATAGGATGCATCGCTATGCTGGGTGACTTCATGCGAGAGTCTTGAATGAATTTCAAAAGAGGGCTGTGCAAGAGTACTTCAAATGTGAAAAGAGGGCTACCCTGGGTTACTTGAAGTGTAAAAAGAGGGCTATGCTGGGTGACTGCAAATGACAAAAGAGTTCTGTTGATGGAACTGCCGAGTTAGCATTAATTGAAAACAAATATCTTGGTGATGAACTTCAAAACCACATTGGGAATGGGCTTATGGAAATCAATTCCAATGGCTTACATTGTATCTCCATTGTAATAATCTTCATACAATCTTGTCTCCACAATTAATTTGACCTTTTTTTAACCACAGCAGGAAAGTAGTACGCAGTCAAAGGTTTAATATTAATAATCCGTTCATAAGATCATTGAGTGCATTCTCTGAACATCCCTAGCCGTGGTAACTGCATACATTTAATGAAACCGGTGACATTGTGTTCACCATATAAATGAATACTGTGAAGATAATAGACAACAAGTTCATATCTGACTTTTTGAGTAGAGATGATAATTTGTCTGTTACAAAATCAATTATTTGCATGTGTGTTCCCAAGCTCTGATATGTCCATTGTGTCAATGTAGCACATGTTTTGTTGGCATGGGAAAGCTGATAGTATAATTTGTATGTGATTTCTTCTATCTTGTAGACTCTATGACTCCGATGGATCAGCTGCTAACTCCACAGATTCAGTCAAATGGCTGCAGTCTATACATCCACACATGTCAATGATATGTCGGATCAAAGAATCTTTCACTGACGTCTTCTTGAAAGTGTTATCAGTCATGGCAGGTAAGATGTTTCCGTTTGATAATTGTGTTTTCAAAAGATTTCGTCCAGATGTACACTGAAACAAAGATGGCCAACTGGGGAAGAGTGATGGAATTTTTCTTTTAGTTGTGAAACTTGTAAAAAATGGTGGTTTATTTCTATGGTGATAGTAACAGCCATCCATCAAAATAATTATTGTCGCTATTTGGTGAAACAACAAAATCCAAAAGATTTTAACATTCAAATTTACTCACACAGATATCAGGAAAATGCTGTCTCTAACAGTTGGGATTCTCGTGACTTCTCTGCAGGACTGTACATCCTGGTACTTGTGTTAGTGTGAAACCATCAGTTCCAGCAGACACTGTTTGTCAACTTCATTCACTTAACTTTATACTGAATTGCCATTTAAGCAGTCATTCTATCCTTTCTTGCAGTACATATCATCAAAAATATCAGAATGTAAAATCATGTAGGGAATATGGTAATGCTGTAATGTCAATGACATCACAACTTGCACATCAATGCTTATTTACTTATTTTATATTCAAATTTTCAGTGATCTTGATAATTTATGGCATCTGTGTTTACGTGAAGTATCGTTGGAAACAAGAGGAGAATGAACAAAGGGAAGTTTATGAAATGGTAGAAAAAATCATAGGTTAGTAAAGATTTTATGCAAAACAATGTTTCTGTGTAGGAATAGAAAAGATGCACAGTGTTCAACAGCCTCAGTACACCCAAGAAATCACACAATGAGGAACAAAAACACCCATCTGTACAAACATTTGGAAATACATATTTCCATGGGAGTTTGCACAGATGGTTTTGTTTGTACTGTGGTCCATTCAAATTCTTGGTTCATCCCATTGACGTGGTTCTTCCCAAAACTTACAAAAGAATGGATGACACATATAGCTCATGAAGTTAAATAAATTACCTAGTAGAGATATGCTTAAGAATTCCTACAATCCTTTATCATGGTTGCTTTGATGTATCAGAGGAAAGTCCAGGGAAATGAATGGGAAACTACTGTTACTCTCACTCAGCCACTCAATAACACAAACACAGTTGCATCTGCAAAATTATATGACAAACTCAAGTGTCAGCGAACTAAATATCTCTAAATTACAAAATAGTGGCATACCCATATATTTTCATGATTTGTATGATCTATAGTGACGAGTTTGAAATGTGTACTTTCTTTCTCACTTACAAGATGTGTTAAAAACTCACCATGATGCGTGTAAACGAGACAAAGACTTGCAACCATTTCTTGCCATACCACATGTCAGGGATATGTTGTTACCGCCAGCAGACAGGTACTGTGAGCAGTTTCTCTAATATAAATAGTTTCTCTGATATAAGCCTAGAGTGCACAAAATAGTAAGTTAAATCCCAGACTTTGTCATGACTTTGGCAAGCTGTTTTATTTAGTGTCATGCTCATTTGTACATAATAGTTAACAGTCTTGTGCCAGTGTCAACTAAGTGTCTCTTGTCAAACTTTCTAAAACATGGTACTGATATGTAAGTACCTCTCCAGTTTTCATACTACTGTCATTTCAAGGTTTCAACTACACATCATGTAATAGAAAGGCAAAGTGAATGCTAAAGTTGATCATTTCTTGAATGTTTCACCAAAATCGCAATTCACCAATTGTAGATATGTTCACCAAATATTTTCAAACACAAAATGTTGAATGAAGTTCATTATAGTATCAGCTAATTGTTGGGCTGGCCATATTTTCTGTCTTTACTGGCAGGGTCAACTTGTATTTTAAGTTCTCTTCTGTGCTACTTTCCAGTGTAAAGTTGAGTTTAAGATTAACACATAATTCACTGCATAACATGTATGTATCTTACAGGAGGAAATTACAGCGACTGTGGGACAAGGCAGTGAAATTTCTGGAATCTAGTGAATCTCGCGTCAGAGTAGAGAGTCAATGCATATCAGGTGAAGATTTTGCCGTGTGGAGGTGGATACAAGTTATGCATGTAAGTGCTTCTGTTATTGGATGTTAATGAACATACAATGTAGTAAATCAGTGAAGATCTGTTGTAGTGCTCTGTAACTAATTTTTTGTGACAGTCAGTTGTTTTTCATGGTAAGACCCAGTGCTATATAGGCAGAAATTGGTAATATGTAGAATTCGCATCTGAGACTAAGATACTGACTCTCAAATTTTTCAATACTATGCTGATTTTCTACTTGTGTGGACTTATTTTCAAGCTCATGGAGTACCATTGAATAAACTTTTCACTGTCTTATCCTGTCACAATTTTTCTCTCAAATGGTATTTTTTTTTCAAATATGGGTAAATATTAGGTGTATAGTAACAACATTTGCACAAATGAGACTAGGTGAATAAGGCCAAAGTAAGTAAATTCTTTGTTTTGCGTCCACTCAAAATTCTGAAAGGTACGCGGGTAAGCGGCTAAAAAACACACACAGAAAATTTAACACAAAATCTGTTTGCCTTTATTGGACAATTTTTCTCAAACTACATGAATACTCCTGTCACAGTGTGACACACTGTATAATCACTGTATGCATTTTCATAGCAAATGGATCAAAATAAACAGTCATTCTTTGACGTTTGCTTTTCTCTTATTAGTTTTAGATTTCTTTCTTGTGCATTCAAAGTGTCCACATGTCAATACCATTGCACAGCAACTTGACAGCCTCATCAAATTACTTAAATCTGGACAGTTTGAGGAATGGGTACACTATAACAGTATACAGTAGCAGTCTTTTGTCCTCAAGTTCTCGTACGTTTTTTTCAAGTTTCTTGTAATGTCTATGCTCTAATGGAATGTCATAGTTTTGCTGAAAGGTGTCTGTTTTGAAAGAAAACACCAAACAGAAATGGTACGTAACTTGTAGCCTCTGCATTCAATTTTAGAAAGATGGGGCATCAGAGAGAAGAAGAAATTGGTGATATAATTGACAAAAGTATTCCCTGTAGCTTCCTCGGGACCATCGGTAAAACCAGCACCTTTCCTTTTCCATCAAATAAAAGAAAGCATTTCGCAATTGTCAGTCTCCACACACAGACTCATCAGACCCAAATTTAGGTGGAAGCTTCACATCTATATTCCTTACACTTTCAAAGTACCACACCCCAGATTGATTGAAAATATGAAGTATCATGGCATAAATGGAAATATTCTACAGTGGGTCAAAGCATGATTGACAAATACAAAACAGCAAGTAGTCATAAATGGAGCATCATCTGAATGGAGAATACGTCACAAGTGGTGTCCCAAAGGGTTCAGTTCTTGGACCAGTACTCTTTCTAATCTACATCAATCATACTGGCGTGGAAATTAGTTCTGAACTCAAAAATTTACTGACAATACCAAGACATATCATCCCTTGCGAAATTGTAGTGATCCTGAAATTCTACAAGCTGATTTGGACAAGCTACAAAAAATGAGTGAACACTGGCGGACGCATATCGGCAACAACAACCCTTCAATAAATACTCAATGAACAATATTTCACTGGGACGTACAACTGAAGAAAATGACTTGGGCGATCTACTTCATTCTACCTTAAAACCTTCAAGCAAATGTGATAAGTTTGCAAAAAAGCAAACAGAATGTTGATCTCATCAAACGATCATTGTCGATCAAATCAAAAAAATGTCATTCTTCGTCTTTACAAGCAACTTGTGAGACCACAGCTCGAACATGCAGTACAAGCTTGGTCACCATGGCTACAAAAGACGTAAAAATCTAGCACGGCAAATAATACCTAAACTCCAACTGTTACACTACAATTATCAAAATAGACTTAAACAGCTTGGTTTAATAACACTTGAACAAAGAAGAATTCGCGGCGACATGATTCAACTCTAGAATTAGTTATCAAAGGCCATGACCACTGTAACCTTTCACTTGAGTTAGCAGCCGACTCGAGAACTTGAGGACACTGTCCCAAACTTTATAAACTAACCGTTCGACTTAGAAAGTACTTTTTCAGCAAGAGTTGTGGACACCTGGAATAAATTACCAGCCGATGTCATTAATGCAGAAAGTGTGACCTCCTTCAAGAGCAGCTACGACCGCCTACTACAAGTTTGAACTTTCACAGAGGATTCTAATATACTTTCACATACCCAAACTGAACAAAAAAGTACGTAAAGGCCTTTCGTTTGCAGGACTGATCACTGGTTTATTATTGCTTCAAGTTAAAATGGACGAATTAACCAAATTTTTGGCAAACCTTAAAGACCAATTAACTAGGATAGGCCTCGACACTTTCCGATTTTTCCGTCTGCCATACTCTCTGAGTCGTGGTACCCAAGTCCAATCGGCCGACTGTATCTCTCTCTGTTCAAGTCCCGATTGCTTGCAATGACCATGCCTTCAAGTTGCCGTGCAAAGGTTTCCTGTTTTTCAACTTCGATTATTTCCCTGCTGTCATCCATTTTTTATCGTGACGACAAAGCCACAACAGGCAAAGCAACAACAGACAGCGAGAACGTGAGGCCCCGGCGTGAGGCTGAGAGTATCGACAGGTGTAAATGTGTAGAGATTACTGTTTTACGTCACCGCATGACTGCCGTAAAGGAGTGTTTCGTCGCAAAGTTAAAAGCCACGACTTGTTTTTGCGACAAATAGCGCCACCAACGGCTAAATTTTGAAAGGAAAGTTTGTGTTTTTTTCCGAAAAATCTCCAAAAACCTAGGCGAGCGCGGACGCAAAACAAAGAATTTACTTACTTTGGCCTAACAATGTATATGTATCATATCTGTTGTTATTTGATGTAACAAGAGTCAGATCTGATGCAGTGCAGTGTCCTGCCTGTGTTTCAATTCTCATTCCAACCATTTTCTTCATACACAGCATTTAAACAATGACACAAAGACAGCTACAATAGTAGCAACATATTTTTGCAATGCTGTGTCATGATACAGCCTACTTTCAGCTATTCTTGTCTGAAGTTGAACTATTTCATGTTGCCTTTTTTCAAACATTCAAGTAGCAGACTATATCCTGTCACAACACAATTGTATTATTTTATTGACAGGATGAATATCCTCACAGAAAGCAATGGCAGGGACAAGGTGAGTGTACATCTACACCTGATGAATTCCAGGACTTTCACCAAGGTCCAAAGCACACATCATTTATTTTTGCAATCGGATACAGCAGGGATTGGCAACGTTGTGTCCCCAAACTGAAATTTCTGAAATCTTTGAGTCCACTTGTGAGTTTCTGAAAATTTCCTTGAGTCAGCCCAATGCAAGTATACGTATTATGTACAATGGTCATGAGTTAAAGAGAGCTTTCCTTAGTGTCAGTGGCACTTCAATTTGGATTAGTGTTGCACTGTTATGAGCAAATCAGGTGTTCAAAGATCCGACTTCCCTGGATTTTGTACTTGTAAGTGTAATTTCCAAATATCCTTGATCTTATAGCATTGTTTGTGGCAGTCAAGTCAGTTGAAATTTAGTTTACTTTCTCAGTAAACCCATGTTCTTGCAATAAATGTAAGAGTAAATTATAACATGTGTAATGTTCCTTTGCTTTTCTTTTCATTATTGCAGCATTTGAAAACCTGGAAACGGCCGTGAAAACTCTAGCATACAGCCCTACACCGTGTCTGAAGATTAGAAATATGTTTGATCCCACTTTGTAAGTGTACTATCATCTGATGCCAGCATATGGCCAATATCTCAAAGTGTAGGGAGTAATTAATATAATAACATAAAAACTATAGTTTTGTATGTTTCTTGCCTTGAAAGACTTTCTATAAATACACAAGTAACATACAAAGACTTTAAGTATATACTTTAATTTTTATCTTGGTTTTTATCGCATTCTCATTCCTCATGCTGTCCTCAGGACATGACTCTTGAAAATCCCAAGGTGTTTTGAGATGAGATTAAACCACATCATTGGTTATATCTTGACATGTGATTATTATCTCACGTGAGGTACGTTTTGTAATCTATTATTTTTGTAGAGAACATGGTGATATGTGGCATGTTGGAATTCAAGATGCTATCCTGGAGAAGTGTTGTGATAATGATGGAATTGTACATATTGCTGTTGACAAAACTTCTAAAGAGGTATGATACAACCCTTTTCAGAATTAGAGCGCGAAGCCACTGCAGTGAACTGCAATAAAACTGCTCACACTAATTAGTTTCAGCTGTAGCCAGCTGGCAAAGTCGACAACATTGTATGTCCCATGCAGACAGTTTGTCTGGGGAGTTGAAATAAAAAAGATTTGTACATGGCCCAGTGCATGGTAATGTTACATTATATCTTAATCTTGAACACAGGGTGCCAATAGTAAACTCTCATTTACAACTCGAGCCTCAGACAGAGCTAGTTTTGCCTTTGTACAAGCAGACTTTTTGGTCTTTACCAAGTAGCCTTGTTCAACACCAAAGTGGCCACGGCTACAGCTGAAACTAATTAGTGTGAGCAGTTTTATTGCAGTTCACTGCAGTTGCTTTGCGCTCTAATTCTGAAAAGGGTTTTATTTGTCAGCTTAGATCTTCCAATTGTTCTATCAGTGTGTTCGGTTGTAGTAGATTCAGTGGTATTATAACACACCTCATCTGCAGCCTTCAGCCTCGGAAAACAGTCTGTTTTTGGGGTGACTCACAGTCCCTCAGGGTACAGATGTATGCTGTTGCCCTCATAGCCAGTCAATATGTGTATAATGCTGTCATGATTTGTTAGTCCCCACGGACACCGTCCGGGGGGACTTATAGGTTTGGTCATGTCCGTGCGTCCGTCCGTGCATCCGTGTGTGCGTGCGTGCGTGCGTCTGTGCGTCCGTCCGTTCACGCAGATATCTCATAGACGCCTGGAGCGATTTTGTTCAAACTTGGTTCAAGGATAGTACCCTACCTCATACAGATGCACGTCAATTTGTTTCACAATGCGATCAAATTTGGCCATGTTAGAGGACTTTTTAGTTTTCACCTCCATAGACCCCCATGTATAAGGCAGTCCATAGACTCCCATGTATAAGCACAGGCGACCCATAAAGTATTACTGAGATTTTCACACTAGTTTTCACCTCCATAGACCCCCATGTATAAGGCAGTCCATAGATTCCCATGTATAAGCACAGGCGACCCATAAAGTATTACTGAGATTTTCACACTAGTTTTCACCTCCATAGACTCCCATGTATAAGGCAGTCCATAGACTCCCATGTATAAGGCAGTACATAGGCTCCCATGTAGAAGGCCAAGATAAATAAAAATTTAGTTTCTCATCGTATTCATATTGCAAAAAGGATGCAGTGACACAGTTTTTAGTCCCCACAGATAAAGTCCAGGGGGCTCATAGATTGGTCATGTCAGTCTGTGAGTCCATCCGTTCACGCAGATATCTCAGACACTTTGACAAAATGTCACGTGACCTTGGTGACCTTTGACCTCGAATATACATATTTGTCCATAACTCAGTAACCACAAGTGGTAAACCTTTCATATATGGTATGATGGGACACCCTATGACGCCACATATTGTACCTCATTAATTATGTGCATATCTAATTTTGAGCGAGCCAATAGAGCTAGAGGTCTGATTTTTGGTATATATGGATAACTTAGCAATACAATTTTTTTGACAAAATGTCACGTGACCTTGGTGACCTTTAACCTCAAATATACATATTTGTCCATAACTCAGTAATCACTAATGCTACACCTTCATATTTGGTATGATGGGACACCTTATGACACCACATATTGTACCTCATTAATTATGTGCATATCTAATTTTGAGCGAGCCAATAGAGCCAGAGGTCTGATTTTTGGTATGTAGGGATAACTTAGCAATACAATTTTTTTGACAAAATGTCAAGTGATCTCAATGACCTTTGACCTCAAATATACATATTTGTGCATAACTCAGTAACCACAAGTGCTACACTCTTCATATTTGGTATGATGGGACACCTTATGACGTCACATATTGTACCTCGTTAATTATGCGCATATGTAATTTTGAGCGAGCCAAAAGAGCTAGAGGTCTGATTTTTGGTATATAGGGATAACTTAGCAATACAATTATTTTGAAAAAATGTAATGTGACCTCAATGACCTTTGACCTCAAATATACATATTTGTCCAAAACTCAGTAACCACAAATGCTACACCCTTCATATTTGGTATGATGGGACAACTTATGACGCCACATATTGTACCCATTAATTATGCACATATCTAATTTGAGTGAGCGAATAGAGCTAGAGGTCTGATTTTTGGGTTATAGGCATAACTTAAAATTTTTTTGACAAAATGTCACGTGACCTTGGTGACCTTTGACCTCAAATATACATATTTGTCCATAACTCAGTAACCACAAGTGCTACACCCTTCATATATGGTATGATGGGACACCTTATGACACCACATATTGTTCCTCATTAATTATGTGCATATCTAATTTTGAGCGAGCCAATAGAGCTAGAGGTCTGATTTTTGGTATGTAGGGATAACTTAGCAATACAATTTTTTTGACAAAATGTCACGTGACCTCGGTGACCTTTGACCCCAAATATACATATTTGTCCATAACTCAGGAACCACAAGTGCTACACCCTTCATATTTGGTATGATGGGACACCTTATGACGCCACATATTGTACCTGATTCATTATGTGCATATTTAATTTTGAACAAGCCAATAGAGGTAAATGTATGATTTTTAGTATAGAGGGATAGACTATAGGATAGAAATTTTTTGACAAAATGTCATGTGACCTCGATAACCTTTTACCTAAAATACACGATTATGTCAATAAATAAGTAACCACAAGTGCTATGTCCTTTATATTTAGTAGGATGGGAGACCTTATGACAACACATGCTTTACCTCGTTAATTATGCCCATATATAATTGTGGGCAAGCCAATAGAGCTAGAGGTCTGAATTTTGGCATATATGGATTAATTAGCAATACAATGTTTTTTTTCAAAATGTCACGTGACCTTGATGACCTTAGACCTTGAATATGCATATATATGCATAACTCAGTAATCACAAGTTCTTTACGCTTCAATTTTGATAGGATAATAGACCTTAAGATGTCACATCTTGTACCTCATTTATTATGCACATATGTATTTCTTGGCTGGCCAATACAGCTAGAGGTTTGATCTTTTTTCCCGATTTAGAACCATAACTTAGACATGCCTCTTGTTTCAAATTTGGAACAATGACATAGACCTATGTGTCCATAGATCTGAACATATACACTTTAGTGATACTTCTTAATGACCTCATTTCCCTGCCCCCTCAAGACTAATACTCCTATTACAAGTGGGGACTATGTCATTGTCAATGACTTGTTCTTGAAAAGGTTTTTCATTTCATATTTGAAGGAGAGATTTCTAACTCCACATGTGAATTATTTGTATTTTGACAGGGTTGTGTCTACATGAAGTGTAATTCACCAGAATCGGCAGGGAAAGCTTTTAAAGCATTGCATGGTTGCTGGTTTGATGGTGAGTTGTCAAACACAGTGTACGGTATGTGCACTATGGTGTAGACTGCTGTTTCATCATCCTTGCCCACTCACACAGTTAAGTTCTTTCAATGTTGAAACCTGCCATGGATCTTCTGATAAAGTTCAATACTACATAGCAAGGTTGGATTGATATGAAATTCTCAAAACACAATATGTGTGGTTTTGATAAGCAGTTCACCAAATTTTCCCACACTCGGGTCCACTCTCACTATTGAAAAAGATTGGTTTTAGCCAAACCTTTGTAGTCAAAGATTTAATGGGTCAGATTAACATGACATTGGCCTCAAAGCTAGATTCAGTCAAATTCAAAATGTTTCATTTAATTCTTTTTTCAATATGCTTACTTCCTCACAGTGAAACCTCTCATTCATTTCCTACCTGTAGTTTTTTTATTGCACCCATCTCCAAGGTGTAACTTGAAAGGTTGTGTCATTGTCATTCTCAAAAATTTTAAAACTTTGATCCACAGGGAAACTGGTCACTGTGAAATATCTGCGTTTGGATCGCTATCACCAAAGGTTTCCAGCTGCCTTGAACATGAACACTCCACTTCCTACCGGCTACGGTGCATCCGTGTCACCAACCCTGTCTACATCATCACTATCATCACACTCTATGACAACCACATCACAGTCTTCATCAAATACAGAACCACAGCATGTGAGACACAGGCTCTATCCATCACTTGAAGGATTTGATAATGACCAAGATGCAACATAACTGATTGCAAACAAAAAATATTCGTATAATTATTAATAACAAAGATACCTGCCAAAGTATGAGATAGACTGTTTTACTAGTTAGAGTTAGAGCAATAGCAAAAGTTATATTAATCCTTACACCATCACAATATGTGGTCCTGTGACACAAAGTGTGCTTGGACCTGTCCATTATGAATATAGGGTGCAAAGGTCATAAAGGCAGAGTAGATACATGTACAGTAGAAATTGTTATAAAGTGAACATACAGGGCTTGAAAAATAGGGTAGTTTGTGATGAAATTTTGATACAACTTGTCAAAACTGATTCCATTCCAGTCGGACCTTTGCTCAACAGAGGTTAAAAGTAAAGTTATCATCGAATTGTTTTTTGAGTATATCATAATATTATTATCAATTCCATCAAATGTAATAAAATTTGTGCTTTTCTGCATGGATGGACTGCAAATAGATGGTGTGTTCTGTCACATTTTACCAGTCTGGATGTCGGTCATGAACACCAAGCAGCCAGTGTTGGTCAACAAGATTCCAAGACCAGTAATTTTCAACCAGTTGTGTTCAACAAAGACATCCTGTACATTACCATTGCCTTCAGTGTCCTTAACTTACTTGCCATGTTTTTTTTGTTTAGTTTATAAAGCTTTGTGAGGAAGAAGCAACTCAAAAACTTTGAAGTTTTTTAAGCCAAGCTAGTTAACAAAAAGAATGCAGTTAGTAAATACTTTCCAAGTGTTTGTTATGTAGATGCAATCACAAAGAAAAACATAGTTGTAGAAGGCTTACTTTTTTCAGAAAAAATCCCAAAATATTAAAGTTTGCTGTAAATTCAATAATTTATATTAATTTTTTGCAAAAAATCTTAAATTTCAGAGATATGTCAGCAGATTATATTCTTTATATTTCAGTCCAATACATTCATTCTGCCATCAAATAAAGGTTATGAACATGGAGGGAAGTAGATCACTTTTATTGCCAATTGTTGTCTTCATTGCAGTCAATGCATACAATCTTATCTTCCTTGTATCTTGTGAGAGTACATTTTCTGGTTTCACTAGCCATATCACTGAAAATACAGGTTTTTTTTGGATGCAGTTTCTTTGCATGAATGCATGTATGTATGTAATACACCCTTGATGTAGATAGCTCTGTCGTTTTGAGTTACAACTCAAATACACCATGTGACAACAAAATCACTCCCTGTTGCTTGTGTACAGTACTATCTTCAGACAAAAACAGCACCTTTTAATGCAGTGTCAGTGTCCAGTTCATTACCATGTCATCTCATCATTCCAAGCTGTTTCTTAGTAAATGTGGGTAAAGCAATTCGTCAGCGCAGACCAAAAAAGACAATGGAAAACGTCACCATAAGACATGATGAAGACTTTTTGGTTTTTCTCACAGCCACCATGTGTGGACCATGATAAAGTGCTTATCCTAACGCTAGGAAGTTAAATATTAAACACTGTTACTTGTTTAAAAAACACGGCAACATTGTAACTCAAAATTTGTACATGAGGGGTAAGATTTCATCAAAGTTTGATAACTTTTTTAGATTGTACTTTACTGTTTTTTAAGCTACTATAGACTATAGTCTATAGAAGCTATTGGGATGGGTATCCGTCCGGCGTCAGTCTGTATGTATGTATGTATGTATGTATGTATGTCCGTTTGTGAGGCGTCCGTCCACTCAAATATCATGAGAACCGCAGTACTTACTGATTTGATATTTGTTGTGTAGATGAAAAATATGATTTTGAGAAACTATTTTTTTTAATTTTTTGATATTGTTGAAAATAGGCAAATTAATGCCAAAAAAGGTGTTTTTGGTAAAAAATCTTCTTCTTCATAACCGCTGGTCAGACAGCTTTGTTATTTGGTATACAGGTCCCTAGGGTAACCCAACTTAGATTTGTTCAAATTGTGATGAAATATGCAAATGTGTATTTTTAAGGAATTTTTTTGTCAAAATTTGACTTACATTGTATGTAATTCTTGTACTGTATAAACCCTATCAATTCACCCAGAAAAAAATAATTAATATGATTTTAAATAATTGAATTAATTAGGAAATCATCAAAGCCAAAATAATTTTAGTGTAGAATTATCAGAAAGTTCAACTTTTTTGACAGTTCATAGTGAAATGCTTACCATCTTGGAGGATTAAAACATGTAAAGGCAACTTTCCTGAATCCCAACTTTGACATATTCTGTACCGTCATTTATTGTGCCCTGTATGTTATCTAAAAGAAATTGCTCAAAATAGTCAATAAAGATAGAGATAGAGAAAGTTTTAATTTCCATTTATGGTTGACTTGGTAAGGATAAAATAAAATTACTTTTTTAGAAAAAAAAGAGTGGTCAATTAAAAGAGTGGTGAAAGTGATAGGGTTTTTATGGTAAAGCTGGGCTGTAAGATTCCTCATGTGCTATTTATAGCAAACATGCAATCTGTGTAAACAGTGCAATGCAAGTTACATGATTTCTTATAATGCTTTTGATGACCTTGAACTTCTTAAGTTTCAAACATTTGTCTCTTCAGTGTGCTTTCTCTGAGTATGTACAGTCTCAACTTATTCAACAGAACTCACTTACAATTGTTAATCAAAGATATCCAACTTCTTCATCAATACATGTGTCACAAAAGGTTATTTATTTCCTACATAACACAGGAGCTGTTCAGCAGAGCTCTGTCAACTGTTGAGTTGCTTGTTCTTTCAAAACCGCTGGTCAGACAGCTTTACTATTTGGTTTACAAGTCCCTAGGATGACCTAAGTGAGATAATTTCATACAGTGAGGAAATACTTATTTTGTATCCATGTCTATAGTAGCTTCAGGGACTTTGGCCCTATGTTTTTTAAGCTTTGCAAAATGTACTTTGCTAAAACACCTTTGTGAAATCAGCGGACAGTTCCGGAGTAATGATATAACACTTTGCATCATATTATCAGGAGATCAATTGCAATACCAATGAATTTGTAAATCAGTGAGAGAAACAGTGTTTGTCTTATCTATCAGTACAGTCTACCGCAGGTGAAAAAATGAAAGAAATGCCTTTCCATGTGTAAAAAAGTTTTCTTTCTAGTTTCACATTGTTTCAATTTTGTGTGACTTGTTTTGCAGCCTAATGGATGATTGATATGTTACTATTCAAACTACCCAATGAACAATTCAATATAAATTCAGTCATATGCTACCCCATGTGACGAATTCAATATAAATTCCATCACATGTTACACACGTGACAAATTCAATTGAAATTGAGTCACATGCTACCTATGTGACAAATTCAATATAAATTCAGTCAGTTATTGAGTTTGCAGCCATAACCTTTCACTAGTATGGTTTATGTATGTAGTCTTACACCAGGCAGCATTCTAAATGATGTCGAACATAAGTTTTGTTTTAAGTAGCAAACAGTCTAATAAACAACTTTGCTAACTCCTGCATATTATTTTTTAAGAACATTTCACCAAAAAGACATGGTACTTTATGCCAGCCTGAAGTTGCTCTGTCCAAAAACACGTTTCTTTTGAAAAAAGGTGTTTTGTTTAAAAAGTCCATGCTTATGCATGCATCACATGAAAATATTGAAATGCTGGTTTTTGACGTACTCTCCAAAGAAATGAAATTGATTACTGGTCATCAAATGCCAGGAAGTTGTAATGTGAAATGGAAACATTTTGAAGAATTATTTTGTTTCCTGGAAATCTGTGACACACTCATTGTTTTTAAAGATGAGATTTGTTAGACAAGGAAATAGGGGATAGATGTAACATTGATATATGCTATCTGAACGTCAACAGGAACCTGCTTGTACTCAGTGCAGAGCACAAAAACTATTTTAACGAAAACCACTATGGGAAAAAATGTAATATTTGCTCTCAAGGTTTAATCAATGCTACTTCATGACTTGCTTGATCTTCAGTCTAAACTTCCTTTACAAGAGTTCAACCTTTTCAAATATCCTCAAGAAAAAATTAAAAAAAAACATTTGAAAGATATGAATTATAAATGTCAATAAAGCATTTAACTAAAATTTGTTAGTGTGTCCTTTAAGTTGTGTTTGAGCTGCTGCATGTATAGAACACAGAAATACAGGCATGAAGTGGTCATGTTGAAATTCAACATTGTCTCAAAGATAACCTTTATGCTATTTACTGATCTCTCTACATTCCAACTAAAGATGGTGCTTTATGAAAATATAACACCAGAGGTGATGTATTGTTACAATTATAAACATTTTCATTTTCAGAATTAGGTCCACAAATTTTCACCGAATTAAGGTATGCTTGGTGTATATCTAACCAAGATATCTTTTTTGTATATTGTTCAGTTTAAGAAGTACGTTAGGTAAATTATTGTCTCTCTTGTTTAAGGCATTCAAACATGATTTAATAGGTTATGCTGTCAGAGTTCTGTTATACACTGTGTATAGTCAATGATGAGGATGACACTGTTGGTGTCACTAGTAGATGTTAACAAGTCTTTGTTTTTGTATGCACAACTCTGAACTCTGAGGGCAATGGTTACAGGTGAAGTGCGTGATCAACAATTATAAAAATGCACAGTATTGGTTTGTACTCATTGTTACATCGTTGATTCAGTGCAGTGTTTGTAAGTGCTGAATTATCACTGTTTCAGATTTGTGACCAGGATGACATTTCATCCAATCCAAAAGATAAGGATATCATTTTCATGGATTCTATGGTGAGGCAATAGGGAACTTGGGAACCTTGTTTGTTCATTTATGCATGTTTGTTTATTTGTAACACATGATTATTTCCACATACAACAAAGAACCAGTAAAAGGTTGTATTTGTGTTCATATTTATAAATAAAGAACAGTGTTTGTTTGTTTGTTTACAAATATAATTGATTATTAATACTTTAAAAAAGTTTCTAATACAATCTCACATATGAAATACAACATACTTGAGTGCTTACTCCTCATGGCAAAGGCCAGGTATGCTTTATTTCATATGTGGGATTAGAAACTTTTTTAAAGTATCATTTATTGACTGTATTTGTAAACAGACAAAGCAAACACACCATTCTTTATTGACAAATAAAACACGAATACAACTCTTTATTGGTTCTTTATTGTATATGGAAATAACCAGTCATAACAAATAAACAAACACACATAAACAAACAAACAAACAAGGTGCCTGAGTCTTGTATGGTGGGGCTATTCATCTTCGATAGTTTTGTTGATGCGAGACTCACTATCTCAAACAAAGAGCAAGGGGACAGTATTTAACTAGTTTTTTGGTGCCTTGTATCACACTTCGAGCAGTTTAGGAACGGCAAATGACTCTGTGGCTGATTAGCCCGCCCTCAACATTGAATGATCATTTACGTTCGTTTTTTATTCTCAAAATGGCGTCCTTCAGGAAAGAGATCACAACATTCGTCCGCAAACTTTTCGACAAAACATCAGAACTCAGGTAAGGATATTAGTGCACAATGACCCTTCTTAAACTTTTGGAGCTCGTACAAAATCTAATCAGTATGATGTGACCATCGTAGAATTCCGAACCTTTTATCCTATTGTGTTTTCGCATTTGGCGGGAAAGTTCAAGTTGTGTACTACTATGGATTGGTGTACTGACTACTGTACACATGAGATATGTCAAATTGAGAGTCGTGGAGGTTTTGTGATGATTTCCTTTTTAATTACTAGTTGTATGCGGACATATAGTTTATGAAACACATGTTAGCATCGTTTAGCCGTGTCGGTCAGGAAATGTCCAGATTGCTTTAATAAAACTTTCGATTCGCGGCGTAGTGTCTAGGGTACCCATGGGTGAGGGAGGGGCAACAACACATTTATGGGTACACCTTGTAAAATCACTCCGATGAGACCACACATAATGCTCATACCCTGCCCATGCAAACCCCACAGACTTTTCTAACACTTGATTGCCAGTGACAGTACTCTTGGAAATACTGAAATGAAAGTTTAACATGAATCACAGTCGCTTGGTGGGGCAGATCGTCCATGTAGCCGACACGAACACGAAGTGTCTGTTACCGGCTACCAAAAACTATGAAAAATAGTAAAGAATGAGCTACAAAATCACTATCAGTTTTAAGTTGCAGGTAGAATAAGTCTGTGCCTTTGTATAAAATACTATAAAAATAGTAGAAAGTGAACAACCAGCTGAAAGTTAGTTGAGGAGACCTTAACCGCATATCATTTGCATCTCATTGTCGGCTACATGGACTGTGTGCCCTTGGTGGGCTATTCAGCTCTGGGACTATTCGACCCATAGACGAGTATACAGAAGCGAGAAACACCTCAAGTCAGGAAATGAAATGGCTATTTCGTATAGGGATTGTGCCACCATGTCATCTTCGACGTTCGATTTTACCGTGAAAAGTAGCAAGTTCATCTATCATGTAACCGTCGACCGTTCCCTATCATTCTCAAAATTCATACCTGGTACTTAATTTGCTTCACAAACGCTCGTTTCGTGTGATTTTCGGCCGAATTCGACGGACACATCGCTAAAACATAAGCGTGAGCAACATTCCGGTCACCTCACAGTGGACGTTGGGCACCTCCACTTTACTGACGTTAGCGCCGTGTACCCATGAGGGGTGACTGGAAGGTTGTTCATGCCTTATGTTTTGGCGAGGTGTCTTCTGAACTCGGCCGAAAATCACACGAAAATTCATACCTGATACTTCATCTGCTTACAAAATGCTCATATCGTGTGATTTTTGGCCGAATGAGGGGCTGTAAGAGGTTTTTGCTCTCTAGTCTGCTCTCTAGTCTCATGTAATTGATGGGCTTTAAGGCATGAACTTTGAGAAGTCTATTTTTTATTTTAAATGTTACATCGTACCATTACTATCCCATTGTCACCAATAACTGAATCACCATGATAATTACACTGTTGTTTTGCTAAGTACTGTTTCACAAATAGCAATTATATCTTGGATATTTATTTGCTGGTTTACGTTTTGCATCTTCAAATAGTGTATTTATGAAAGTCATCTATGTATCAACTCAGCTATTAACAGTATTTCATTGCAGCTCTATTACCCTGAAGGATGTCAGATGTCGATATCTCAAGTATGTTGGCAAGGACACACTCAAAGATGATGAGAAATCAATCTTCAAGGAGACTGTGAATGATTTGTTTCTTGAAAAATATCAGGTAATGTTACTTATTTGATGGCAACAAGTTTGCAAGATATCATGCCGTGTATTTTCAAAAAGATGTGCAAATTTTGGTGATATGTCTGTGTACAGGTATGAGTGCAGTGTTTCATCTAGACAGGGGAATGGGATTTCCCTCTCTGTTGGCATGTTGGCATCCCCAAGTAATTTTTCAGGGGGGACCATCTCCATGAAATGGTGCCAGTCACGCGTTAGAGATACAAGTAGAATACATGAACTGGTGAAATCCCCCTAAATTTTAAGGTAAAGGGGAAAATCCTCCTTGTTGATGCCATTCTGGATGAAATACTGTGAATGTGGGTACCATGTGCAAGAAAAAAATCCAAGATCAATCGTCACTTGCCAGTATTGGTAAATACATTGGCAGTGGTACATGCAAAAATTTCAGTCCCAGTAACAGCTCTCTGCAAACACCACTGTATACAGCAGTACTGTCAATGCAACTTGTATACTGAGCTGAGAGTACAGCCATGTACATGTAAAATCTTTGCTGACAGAGTCAAGATCTGTACCACGTAGTATTGCACAAACTTTTACAGGGGCTGTCTCAGGATGGAATATTTTTTGGTCATTCAGAATTACACATGGGATTTAACATGGCTATGAGTTACAGCTACATGCACTGTATTATCACTATGCATGAATTTGATGAAGACATCAATGAACACTAGGCATATTCATTCTGGAGTAGAACAAGAAACTTTACTGTGTGAAAAGGACAAAATGATGGCAAATAAATATTCCATCATTGCAACTACCGGTAGTTCTGTAACTCTGCCCTTTGTAATTGATCCTACCACATCATCTCCATACATTTACTCCACCATTATGAAAAGTTCTTCCATTGTGCATTCCTTTACCGTCAGGAAATGAAAGATAATCCTGGAAAGCGGAAGGAGAGGAAACCGTCTCCCAGGAAAGCAACTCCCTTGAAAAGAAAACACTCAGAGGAGAATGGAGAGAGCCAGGAACAGAGGTCAAGGGTCAAAAAACCAGGTGATGATGGTGACAGAAAGTCAAAGCGTAAGAAGACAGACAGTAGTGATGAGGAAAATATCAGTGTCAAGAAAAAAAATACAAAACAAAAGAATCCAGGTTAGTTCTGTCACACTGCCATGTTTTGCATCCTAAATACTCTTTGGCTATGAAATATACTGTCAAGAGATATTTGCAGGATTTTAATTTCTCATGGTAAGGAAGAGAGTCCACACATTTGACTGTAGATAGTTTTAGAATGGAGACAAAAAGATGTAATTTTCAAATGTCGCAATGAATTCCTTGAATATTAGTTGATTCACACCTACAACACTGATATTTGTAGACTTGGCTTTTTGTCTAAGATTGTCAACTGGTGTACTTTACCAGATTGGCAAGTTACTGATCTGCATTTACCTTGGTTTTAATCAAAAGACAGGACAGGTACAGGGTAAACATGTTGTCATAGTTCCTAGTGTGCCCACCTGTTTTCCCAAACTTTAATCACTCCTAGGTTGAATGTTGCAAGACCCATGGGGGATTTTGAGGTTAGATAAATGATTTGAGGTTGTATAGGAGTTATTTGAAGGCAACTGGACATAGTTAATGTAACTTACAAGAATTCTGTTGCATACACCTACCAAACTTCCCTGGTTTGTGCCATAGCTGGAGGAAATAACCATTATTTGGCTTTATCACATTGAAACAGTTTGTATATCTGTAAAGTGTGCAGTTATTACAAGCAACTGAATTTCCGTTGGACTAATTTTCCGTTGGACTTGAATTCATATATCATTATTTAAACAAGACTTATACGTCCGACACACATGCACTGATTATTTGCTGTAGGACGTACATAGAACTATATCAAAGTTGCATTTTCATAATTACTGTAACTGTGGTTCCAATCACAGGTTACTCTTTTTACATTCATCACTGTAGGTTTTATTGAATCTGAGGAAGATACTCCAGTTAAGAAGAAAAGTAGAGCAGGTTGGAAAAAGAAATATAACACCGAGAGTGTGTTGACAAAATTGTCCAAAAAGAAGAAATCTGTCGTTTCGTCTTCTGAAGAGGAAAGTGATGCAGAGATGGAACAAGATGACAAACTTCGGGAGTCAGATAGCAGTGATCAGGCTGAGGGGTCTGAAGGAGGAAAAAATGAAGAGCTTGAGGGGTCTCATAGAGCAACTGATGATGACAGTGGTGAAGAGTCTGATAAAGACAGTGATGTTGAGGGGTCCTCTGAGGAAGGTAAGGAAGTTTCTGAAGAGTCGGAAGATGAGACAAAACAGGAAGTTGAGTCTGAGGAATCAGGGAATGAGGAAGATACAAAGCAAGCTGTCAGTGACTCTGATGAAGACATTGTAACAAAGAAGAAGAAGTCAGAGAAAAGACAAGTTGTCCAGGAATATGGAGAATCAGAAAATGAATCGAGTGATGAAGCTGAACAGGAGCCGAGCAGAAAAAGTGATTCAGATCCGTTAGAATCTGACAGTAGTGTAGAAGAAGATATTGTTGTTAGAAAACAAGATCGGAAAAAGGATAAACAGCAACATAGAAGTATTAGTCAAGGAAAGAGAGAAGCTTTGCCAGAGAAAAAACGTCACTTGCAGAAAATGATCCATGAATCTAGTAGCTCTGATGAACAACTTCAGCTAGTGAAAACAAAAATTGAACAAACAAAACGGAATAAAAAAGATAAACAAGATTCAGATCCTGATAGTTACAGCAAGAAAGAAAGCAAGAAACAACGGAAGAGAAAAACGAAAGAAATACATGACAGTGACATTGGCAGTTCAGATGAAGAACTAGAACTTGCATCCAGGGGGAATGATGCAAAACAAGGAACAAAGGCAAACTCAAAGAGGGAAATTTCAAGGACAAACATTAAAAATAAACAATCAAGAATGAAAATGGGACAAAGCAAAGCAGCATTAAAGAAGAAATTCAGTGACTCTGATAGCAGTTCTGATGAAGAACTAGTGCCAAAAATGAAAAGGAAATCAGAGAAGAAGCAAAGTCCCACAAAGGAAGAAAGTGATGACAGCTCAGATGATGAACTGCTCAGAAAAGGCAAGAAAAGTAGTAATGCATCTGAAAAAGAATCTGATTCTGATGGCAGCAGTTCTGATGAGGATTTTGTACCCAGAAGGCCACAGAAATCAAGCAAGAAGCAAAGTGGAACAAAACAGAAAAGGCCAACAAAGAGAGAAAGTAACGATAGTTCAGAAGAAGAGCCTCTTTCAAGGGTTAAGAAAAGGTCAGTTGGATCTGAAAGCAAAGCTGATTCTGACAGCAGCGCTGATGAAGAATTGACGAGCAAGAATGTGAACAAAAGAACGCACAGGAAAAGTAAGAGTAGAAACGACTCTGATGACAGTTCTGAAGATGAGTTTCAACCAGAGACAAAGTCAAAAGTTAGCCCTAGCAAGAAAAAGAAGACAAAAAGTGGGGTTAAAGCTGCCAGTAAAACCAAGGTAATGTAAAGTTTGTATCTCTGCTTATGTCTTTAGGTAGGCTTGTTTTACTGAATACACTTTTCACAACGAAACTCTACCCAGAGTTGTGTTAACGTCAGGCACAACCTGATGGTAGGGTCATTTCTTCAACTACTGAGTTATGGGTATCTGAGGAAAAGTACCGTATATTTGTGGAGCAAGTGTATTTTGAAGAACTCATTTTAGAAAGGAGTGAATTTCAAAATCTGCCATCATGTGTTTTAATTAGTAATTAAAATTTTAACCCGTGTCATACATTAAATCACAATCTACCAATATTTTTCCATTGAAGTATAGCTGAGCTTTCACTGTGCTTTGAATATGCAATCCTGTAGAAAAGGTTTGATGAGGAAAAAGGAGAGAAATTATTGCAATATGTGTAATTGTAAGTAGTGGTTGTAATGATTTCATCTGTTTTCAGAAATCAAGACAGAGAAGTGGATCATCTGACAACAAAGAGGAAGACAGCACTAAACTGAAAAAACTGAAACGATACATCACAGCATGTGGGATGAGAAGAGTGTATGTCAAGCTGTTTGAAAACTGTCCTAGGATGAACGATAAGGAGAGAAAATTGTTAGATGAACTTCATGAAGCTGGCATTGAAGGTGAGGAATATTAACTTTCCCATCATGCTTCATTGTTCAAATACCTGATATACTTCTTGCGGTCAATTTTATCAGCAAAAGAACTGTTTGAGCTCTTCTGACTATTGACTTACTCCAAGTCTGTGGACATTTAATTATCAAAACAGTAAATTGAAGGAATAAACTTCAGCAGATCGTCGCGTTAGTGGTAGTCTGTTGCATAGATTGTGGAGTGAATGGCCCAGCCGGTAACTGCTGCCGCCCAGAATAGCCAAACAATGGGGGCCAGTCTGTTCTTACTACTACAATAGTAACATTTATAACTGCTATTTTTATTAAATGGGATTGATTTTCTTTGGACAACAAGTGATAGTAACAGAAGTAATGCTTATTGATTGGTAGTAGCAGTAGGTCATGATAGCATCAGTACTACTAGTATTATTTGAAAGACTTGTAAGATAATTAAAGGGACACTGTTTTTGTTTTCATGTTTTGTAAAGGTGTACCAACCCTTGAGAAATGCAAAGCATTGAAGAGACAGCGTGAAGAAGCAGCGGAACTTGCTGAGCTCAACAAAGATAACATCATCCAAACACCAGAGACAGGTGAAATATTTGTTTTGAATCTGTTTGTAAAGGAAACCATGGCTGATTCCAGGGGAAATGAAACTGACCTTGTATTTTTATAATCGACATTCTAAATGGACAGGCTTAAATTTAAGGTCAAGGTGTGTTGATTGACCATGTAACCAGTGTTGGCAAAACAGATATAATACACAAACTTGAGACTGGAAAATATTGTTTGCAGTTTCATTGTATGGTAGTTCTGTGTTGCCCCGGGAAGCTCTTTACTGCCAACAAAATTTGGCTAGCATCTTTGAAAACCTAGCCGTGACCCTGACTAAGCCTCGTTCATCAGCAGATTTTGCCTCCGTGTCTGACTGACTGGATGGTAGACTTAGACACACAGTGATGAGGATGAAAGGGTTAAAACTTTTGTAACCTGAATACAGTAAAATATTGGCCGACCAGCGGGAGATAAAAGACTCGTTGAAAGGCAGAGGATAAAAACTGCAACAAGTTAAAACAAATACAGTAAAATACTAAACGACCAGCTGGAAATAAAACACTTGCAAATCGCAGAGACTAAAAACACACAGACGTTTCGGGTGCAACCCTTCATCAGTACTGTATTTGTTTTAACTTGTTGCAGTTTTTATCCTCTGCCTTTTAACAAATATTTTACGCCCACTGGTCCGTCAATATTTTACTGTATTCATTTTCACTTGCTGCAGTTTTAATCTTCTTTTGAGGTCATTTGCAATTTTGTTACTAGAATTTGGTTCAACCTTATTGTGGTCTTTTGCAAAGTTGGGCTTCTATATTAGAAAACAGGGGTGACAGCATAAGGCAGCAGAATAACTTGTGAGGTGTAAAACTAACCAGCAGCTATCATGACTTCATTCATTGCCTTTGAATAAAAATGCACATGGTATTGTTCCTACTCAGGGAGAGCTAGAAGGAAAGTGTACAGTTTATACCAGCGAGGGAGCTGTCCAAGTCCAGTCTCTGAAAGGCGAGGTGGAAGGATAAAACGGATGGCCAGTAGTGATGATGAAGATGATCATGATTGTGGTAACCAAGACAACAGTGATGAGGACAAAGATCCATTTGCAAACTTGAAAGGAATTATTTCAGATGATTCTGATAGCGACTGATTTGAAAAAAGACACAGATATGATGAAGCTGTCTGTCAAAAGATTTTATCTAATCAGGAGATTTTAGTGAAATATTTGTTTATTCTTGCAAAGTATGTTGTTGTATTTTTCACACCATCAAATGTAAGGTTAAGTAATAAAGTACAATTGTATTTTCCTTCTCTGAGTTCCTTCTTTCTTCACACAATTAGGAATGTTCCAGTTCAAAGTTTACTTGTCATCAGTATATTTTACAGAGATACAGAATCTCTCCATTCGGATTATTTCATTGAAATTTCATTTATCAATGGATTGCACACGAAATATTTCAGACTGGGATTTATTTCACTATGATCATTAACATTTTCAGTTTACAACGCAAAATTTGGAGAATGGTCTTGATAAATTAGCTTCAATGTGATGTTTAATAGCCTGATTTTCATGTTCAAAAATGAATGAAGCCACATGTGTATAGTTTGAAGCATTGTTCTTGCCGTTTTTAAATTAAAGTTCAGCTTTGACTGAAGTTCGGATTTGCCGATTTTGCATAGTGTGTATTAGAAATATAGTCTGCATTGAAAAAATTCTCCAAAAAGATAGGTAAGACTGACAAGACAATACAACAATGACTTTGGAATCAAAAGGAACTTTTGATTTCAATTTTCAATTTGAACGTTTACTAATTCAATGAATACTGTATTGCAGTGAGAAACACAATCTACTCAACTGATGGAAACCACTCTGGTGTATAAATTTAATACCATCTAAGGTTTGAATTTTATTATTGTTGTTATTATTATTCACACAAAAATACCCCAAGAGAACAACAAGCAGAAAATTACTTTGTTTCACCATGTCTTCTATTTCACTCCACTAAATTTGAAATCTAAAACTGCTCACATTATCAAAGGCTTTACTGTCAATTGCATATGCCAGCTGAAATTGGGACCCATCAAATGATGGCATTTAGCCATTTTGTTTTCTTGTATATAAGCGTAAAAAAGGTTAAAATTTTCAGATCCCTCACACATTTATAGATATCAAACTTGGTTTTCATTGTAAAAATCAAAAAGCACTTTTTCTCATGGAGTTTAAAGATAAGATCTTTTAGAATTCAAATACCAATAAATACTAGATTCTTTGCTTCTCTGATCGATACAAATACTATTTTTCTGGATCAATATTTGCCTTTTGCCTGTTTTAGTTTTTGTAATAATGAACTTGTTAAAGATTTCAAAAAAGGCGATAAATATGAATGAAAAAATTAATGAATGAATGAACATGGTCACTGGACAATCTTATTGAATTCACATGTACAGGTGCTGCCAACTGGTAACTTCAGTTAATTTTGCAAAATAATCACTAAACATGTTTCTTATGCTGATATACTGATTTTACTCATTTTTGACTTTGACCTCATATTGACTTTTCCTCCCCGTCTGAATTTTTTTTTTAATGTGCCGATCCGATCAAAAAACGGAACTTGTTAATAACAAATTCAGCTTTGCTGCTTCTTTTTTTTTTTTTTTTTTTTGAAAAAGATAAATTTATTTCAACATAGTCACAAATAAAACAAATCTACATAACTGTGAATGCGTTAAAATTACAATGCGTCTTGTGTGAGAAAAAACAAATAATTAGCTGTTTGATTACAAAGATCATCATATGAATGCATTCAGGATGCATTCTTCTCCTTCCAGTCTTACAAGGCTTGAAAACTTTGTGATAAAATCTTTGCTGCTTTGTTTTCGTTGTGCCTTTTACGACGGCGCCCTCTATCTGGAGTAGGAATGGACAAGGGACTCCACCGATGAAGACACTGAACGAGAGAGCGCGAGAGAAATAAATATGTCTCCGTTTAGTAATAGCAAAGACATGAAGTACTGCAGATTACGTTCTTTCAGCTGTCACTGGTCTCCGGGAATCAGTGAAATGACAAATTTATCAGCACCATCATCGAATGAACTGACCGATCAAGATCGAGAACGTACTTGAACTGCCGATGAATATTGCCTCAGGTGCCGCCAATTGAGCTATTCGTGCGAAAAAGGTGTTCGTGGGCAGTTTTCCCCAGCGAGTTGGCAAATTTCAAAACTAGTCAGCGGACGGGGATAAAAATTAATATTAACTGTGGGCAGGGAAGACATTTTATTATTTTCAGTGGGCGGGGAGAAAAGTTTTGACAGTGGGTTACCGGAAAATATGTAAGGGAGGAGAAACTGTGGTTGATAGAACTAGAGGGGAGATTAAGAGCCCAACAATGTTCCAAGGTATACTGCTGGCTGCTCGCACGGTTTTTCATTGATCTAGGTTGCCTAGTGGGCGTCTAGTGGGCAGTGGGGGATTTCAATAGTAGGTACAAGGCAGTGGGGAGCGGGCAGACCACGGATACTAGAGGGCAGTCGGCATCAAAATTCGGTTGGAGGACACATTTTCCGTGTATGCCAGTGGGAGGGCAGTTACGAACAGCTCTACTTTCCCCTCCAAATTTAGGTCAAGGTCAAAACAGTCAAAAATCAGTAAAATCGATATATCAGCCTTCAAAGCATGTTTTGCGATGATGTTGCGAAATTGATGAAATTTACCGGTTGGCGGCACCTGTTGCCATGAATGCACTGGTAACAGAGATGAGAAAACTAATTTAAGTCACAAAACAAACCATTTAAAAGTTCACAAGTAGGCTCATTTCCATTACCAACGTAGATGACAGTGATTAGTTCAAACAACTTTGAAAACTAGGTTCAATAAACTTTGTGTTATTGTATATCTCTTGTCTGTCATTTCTTCAGTTGTTTGGCAACTTTCATATTCTATCGCTCGTTCATTCATTACACGTTCCGTTCCAGGTATCTTATGGATGATCTTCAAAAACATTAAAAGTATTATTGCCATTGCCATACTTTTCTACTGGCAGTGAACACAAATACGCCGACCTCCACTTGACTGTCTCTGTTTACATACGTGTATAGGTGATATCGATTTTGATTTCCTTTCAATCTTGCAGGTAAAGTGCCAATTAAGAAAGTCTTATAGTTCGATGACCTTTTTGGCGACGTCACCTGTGATTTAGGTTGTCAGTTGCTCTACAATAATTCTGCGATACAGATTGATAATGAATCGGACAATTTTTGCAAGACCACCAACTCGATACATGTCCTTGTTATAACATTCTAGAATGGATACTGAGTTTGCATGTGATCGGTATTGCATATTGTCTATGAATTTTGTTAAGTTTGGTTGAATAATCCGTTTTTTGTTAATGTAAACAAGATGGAAATTTCTTCAAAATCTCGATGGAATAATTATACTACGAAAAATTGTGTTTATGAGCAAGTACATTTTATGCATAGGAATCTGTAGACGAGCATTTCTATGGCAACTGTTGTGAGCACCGTGTATGTAAAGTTGATAGAGTGTGCAACGGCCATAGATGACCACGTGATTATCACGTGTGTCCCAGTCTGGGTATAAATTTAACACTGCCGAAAATGTACACATGTATTGGTCAATCGGCAATTTCGTACACGGGTGCTCAATTATGGAACTCGTTGCCTAATGTAATTACAGCTCAACTTCCAGGCATAGCTTTACAAAGCACTGAGAGAGTATCTGTTACAGCAATACCTACAGTGAACTAGTTAAATCACAATAGTCGTCACATCATTGTGTAAGAATTTTCAGGAATACCTCGCTCTCATATCGAACTTGTATCATATAAATATAAATAATGCTTGTAGAACTCTTTGTATAACAGCGTACGTGTTAACCTAACTAATTTAAAGTTTGTAAATGGGCCAGGCTCGACTAGCGAACAGCTATATTTTCTGGCTCCACATTACCACTGAAATGTAAATTTTGTATTTGACTTGTGAAGTGTACTACTACTACTTTTCATGGTAATAAACCAAACCAAATAGCAGAAGTTTGCTGGTCGAAAAGTCTAGATAAACATTAAACATCCCCGCGGGTCTGTGAATTCATGGTATTTAAGTACATTATATTGGAGTAATCTAGTGAAGTCGTTGATAATCAAAACTGGCAATATAACAGCAAACAAAATACTCACGTGTCTGTGAGATAACGTCGATGCACACGATTTTTTTTAATTTTTTTTGGCGTATTAAATGATGATCTGAGAAATCAAATATTACCGATTACTTTAGTGCGTTTACACATACGAACAAATTTGCAATAGCCCAATTTAGTTGAGTTTGCGAGATAGATTTTCCCCATAAATATACCTAGCTACAATCTCAGTACAACTATAATGTTGTAAGCGATTTTCTTGTTCAGTGTTTGCCAATTAAATCTATCATTCTCTCCTCTAAAAATATCCACCTTTTTTCGTATATGGGATTCATAATAATGCTATAATGATAAAGCGACATGAAATTTACATGGTTCACATCTGGTGACTCTCAAGTGGCACTCTGATAACCGGCGACCGTCAAGTTCAGAACGTGCTTCATCAGTGGCAATTTGCACGTTAACCGTTCCGAAATTTAAAATGCCAAAAACAACTATTTCATTGTAGATGTCAAGCTTACACAACTACGTTGGGGTATGGTTGGCTTTGAAAAATGTACTCGCGAAAGGTTTGTAATTAATAAGGCGTCTTAAGGCGACACCGAAGGATTCAAATTGCTAAGCAACGGTTGCTAAGGATAATTTCCAAAATCAATCAAAATGCAAAGTTTTCATGGTTTTCTTTGCAAAATAAAGATTTACAGCACCATACGATTGGCCAGTGACGTCAACAAATTTTCACAACTGTACTTTAAAACGTTTCAGCTCCTACAAATTTGCACCACATTTTCCAAAATTTCAGAATGTAACAAATGAGATACCTGTTTAAAGCCCCTAGCATGAATTAGGTTATCTGTTCAAGTACAAACGATTTTTGAACAGGAACTGTGTCATTTTATGAAATTTTGAAGGGTTTTACAGCAATATCTCATAAATGGTCCGGAATTTTTAGAAATGCATGCTTATCTATATTCCCATGTATGACTTCAATAATCCTACCAAAAGTCAGCTAAATTGGCTTACAATTGAGAGAGTTGAAAGATTTTGAGCATTTTCAAAATAACAGGAGTCGAAAATCCATAGAAAACAACGGAACGGTAAGATTTTGCACGTGCAAAAGTGCGCGTTTCGAACGTTGCCAGCGATAGCAACCAACACGCGCATTGAATCCTTCGGTATCGCCTTAAAAAATGCAGTCAATGGGGAAAACGCATCATGTGCAGCTGCATATCGAAATGGGTGGAGTTCCAGAATTATCCAATCAATGACGTCAAACGTTAATACCGTCAGAGGTACATTTCCTATGTATCTATAGCGATATGGATGAGTAAACAACGTTCAATAATACCACCATCCCAAGGACATATTGTCATTTACAGAATGCCAATAGTTCGTCGAACTCTTTTTGGTAAACACTAGTGTTATCCGGACACGTTTTTGCAAGAGAGTTCGGCTTGGTCGTTAACAAAACTAACAACAACATGTGAGTTTACTAGCAGCAGTGGTGTACGCAAACTAAAAGACGAATATGGATTTTTTCTCTTTTTTGTCATTTGAATGACATATCAATCGTAATCCTGATAACATATGTACGCGGTGTAATTTACTTTTTGTCACCTTTCTGAAAAATGTGAAGTCGTTTGCCCAATGGAGTTGGCTGGCTTTTTTCGACCGCTGGTCATCGGTATCATTATGCAACGTCAATGGAGGGAGACAGCAAGCTCGCACTGCGTCATTCGTATTTGCTTCAAACTCCAAGCGTCGTGTCTTCTGTTGTAAAATTACGTTACATATTCTGAGTGACTATAAAAGTGGACGTAATACAGTTTTGACACCATTTTAAAACTTTCATAAGTTTCCTATAGACATTTTTATACAACGTTGAACCACTGCCATCATTAGCGATCAGTTTGCTCAGAATAATTAGATAGTTCACTTATGGTTATGTTAAGGTTTCAATGAAACGTTTCTAAACTATATCTGCTTACGTATCGATAGTGAGTCTCTTTTGTAATTCAGATCTCATATCTGACAGCTTGAAAGTTAGAAATCTTCATTCGCAATTCGTAAATGATGTCTGTACATTGACAAGTCGGAAGTTTCATTTATTTATTTATTTATTTATTTATTTTTTTATTTTTTTATTTATTTATTTATTTATTTATTTATTTATTTATTTATATTTACCCATCTTTGTAACCTGCACTTCGAATTTGAGTATTTCCAGTCAGGAACTATCATTTAAAATTTTATATTGAGTAGCTCTATATACTCTCCGGAAAACATGACAACAGCATTGATTAAACAACAGGAAACTCGAGTCTGCTTCTTTACTCGGTGTTTTTATAATTGAATTTTATTCATTTGTACTCTAAGTTCTGATACTATTCTGTTTATTGCATTTACAAAGACGATGAGGGACTGAATCACGGTATATTCTGGTACAGCTGCCAGATAAACAACCTTCCGAACGGTTTGAACTCCGGTGCTAAACATCATAAATTTCTATAGTATTTTATCTGTTTTGTAACTAATTATATTGATGTCTTTGTGATATGGGACTGTAGGAATGCCTTGCCCATTTTAACAGAATTCGCGACGATATTAAACTCCACTGGATAGAAATGCTAAAAAAGTTGAAATTTCACGCGATTACATTTGTTATCCTCTATAGAAGGGCATTGTTCTTCATGGCAGTTTAATGACTTTGAACTTCATAATATCCAGACCAAAGCACTGCACCTTACTGTAGAGGTGAACAGAGACTAAACAATTTCGTAGAAGCCGAAAGAAAAATAAAACATGCGCCATTGGAACATTTGAGTTCTATTGGAACGATAATATTACTAGTATATTGTTCAGGTATGTACTCGGAATAAATCTGGTGGCAAAAATAAGTTCTTGGCTTAATAATAATTTATTCATACCACTCTGTCTTAACATTTTAACACGTGTCGCTACAGCGACAATATAAGACATTATGCAAAGTTCAGAAATTTACAGGAGAGCGAAAATCACTATAGAAAATACAAATCAAATATTGTAGATTGCTTGTCATGGCTGGTCCCAGATAGGTGACACAATTGAGCTTCGAGAAGTAAACAGTAAAATGTTCATCTCTGATAGGAAAGTTAAGGAAAGATTCCAACTTCAATAAGGGACAACATCAAAAGTTCAATATAATAAATCTAACTTAATTGCTTAAGTTTGGCCTCAGACCCCCCCCCCCCCCACCCCTCCCTTCCAACTTAACTGACCTAAAATTGAAAAACACTGCGGACTCATACCCTGTACTAATTCTTTCAACGACGTACCAATGTACCATTGAATTAAATAAAAATTGAAAACCATTATAAAGTACAAAAATACAGGTAACTGGATCGATTTTAGCGTACAAAAAGCAGCCTTCAAATCGTAAATTTGCCATAAGACGTTAAATCGTTTTTGACTGCACAGAAATTAATTTGGCCAAAAACCCCCCACCCCAAACTTAAGCAATTAAGTTTTTTTTTCAAACATCGATCTTTTGACGTCGCCCCAAAGATCTAACAGCTACGATGTGACTACAGCTTCGTGTAGGAACCATGATTGTCCCTCCCGATGGACCGTGTCGTGTCGAAACACTCCGAGCGAGACGATCATACTTCAGATAGTCAACGGCGCAAGGACATCGTCCCGCCTACACACGGTTTGACGTTTTTGTACAGAAAAAATAAAAGAAATAAACAACAACAATGATAGCATAAATTATGTTAACTATCGGCTAAGTATATCGACGTTTTCAAGTCGTCTTGAAATATTCAAAATAACTCAGAGCGCTGTGATTAATCCTAATCATGCCTTCGAAGCCCGCCAAATAATGTATAATTTCATGAAATACACAAAATGGCTGCAGAGACTTTCCAGCAGTCATATTGGAAAAATCCAGCGTCACAGTCTGACTGTATTTTTATCATGGTAAGGAAACATCTAACTCAAAACAACAAAGTTTTTTTCGAGTCGATAAACTGTCGCACCAAAGCGTATAATTCATAGAATATTACCAACTATACAAATTTGACAGAAAGACAAATTTAATAGTGTTAATGATCTTGGATTGCCAATAATCGATCTGATTGATTAGAAATGTGAATCAAGCCTACCATTTAAATTTATTTTTTCTCCAATCTTCGTTAAAATGCCCATGGATTGTATCGACTAACAATAAATGCAAAAAATACTCGCTAGATTGTTTTTCAACCTTGACCTTTGTATCTCATTTGTCACAGCCTACCGTGCATGCACACATGACTACAACATCCTTTTCAAAAAATGTACAACGTCCAGTACGTGTGTAAGTTCGCCTTATCTACATAATTAAATTCCCACCGTACACACAAATAAATAAAACTGTCAAAAGGGACAGTTCGTCATCGTACAGAGATGCGATACCAGGTCCGAGGAAAGAAAACTACAGCACAATCAAAATTACTGAAGAATTGTGGTAAATAACAGGCATGGCTCAAGGCCATTGACACGTTCAGTTCAAAACTAATATTTGTACGCCGTAGCCATTCAGATAATGAGTAAAAGTTTGTCGTGAAGTAACCAGAATGCCTCGCGTTGTTTAACCAAATTATTTTCAGTTGTAAAGCTGTGCGTTTACCATCATACATTACCCAATTACACCTGCGCAGGCTGTGCTATGCCGACTCTGCAACCTGTAGAAAGCGTTGGTTATTTTTTAACCCGTATACATTGTTATATCATCTTAGAAACAACTTTATAAATAAGTAAATCGGCGCAATAGACCTACATGTTGTACAACGACTGAGGCATTCGGCTTTGAATGCGTTTTAATTTGACACTTCGTGTTCGTGTCGGCTACATGGACGATCTGCCGTTTTGATGATTCAGAACATTGCATTGTTTAAATTATCAAAAAGTATGTACTATACAGGTGAGGGAAAATGCTGCACAGTGTTTCAATTCTGACAAAAAGTCAAATCATTGTAAATAAATAGAAGTTTGATTTTAATTGAACAGCGGCAACAAAATAGTGCATAATGGCGTGTACTTGCGATCAATCAAGATCAATGCGCGTCATACATACATCAGTTCAAACTTTGTTGGTGAACAAAATGGCCGAGAACGGTTGCATAAACGCGCGACTACGATAGATTAAGACTAGACTTATGTCTTGGTATATGTACAACTTACTTTAAAGATTAAAATTGAATGAAAAAATAAGATCAAATTGATTACTCAGGGCGACTTACAGAATCTGATGAACATTTTAAAAGGTGTTCGATGATTTCTCTCTTTAAAAATATACATTAAATCGCCAACATGTCATCAGATTAAGGTTATGATTCCTTGAGGAGATCAAACTTTTTAAAACCATGTTCAAGAGACAACCGAAAAGTTCGATGAACTTCATATGTGCATATAAATGCAGTGTTGCGCAGTACCCTTTTAGATCCGGCCTACAAAGTCTGACACCTGCACCATGTTACCTGGATACGTTAATAGTTTCTTACGTAACAGTTTGCTGGTATAGGTTGCCGTAATCCTAATTCAAAAAACCCGGGCTGGTAGGTGTGGCGCATGACTATTTTCAGATAATAATGGGCTTGCGTAACAACACAAGATAAAAAGCGAAGATACCATCCAGTAGATTGTATCATATCATATCATTGAGGTACTAGTGCTTGCTGGTACCTCCATTGTCATATTAACGTATCGTCTGCAGACAAACCAATCACATCACTCAAAAATGACGTCAGTTAAAACGAACTGCCATGGAGCGACCACTTTGAGTCATGGGAATAAAATACTTCATATTGCCTTAATTGTGAAGGCAGCTTGTAAATCGTAACTTGACGTATGATAGTACTGAGTCAGCGTTCTAATTACAGGTGTGTATTTTGATCTCTGTTTGCCGGATACAATGAATTGTTCTACATACATACATAGCGCAACAGTTTGTTTGACAAAATGGCGCCAGTCAAGTCCATACACTGATATGATTCAACAGGTGGTCATGTTACCAGTCGTAGAGGAACTCTAAACCCCGTTCTTTCACCTTGCTACCGATTTCTCTGTCAAATGTCTCGTTCTCCTCCTTCGTAAACTTATTCCTCCAATCGCCAACTTTTCCCTTCCTGAAGAAAGGAGCCGTTTTCTGGTTGTAAAACCACTTTGGTACCGCTAACTTCTCCCGTCCCAACTTACTCATTTTGTTGAATTCGCTCCGCTCCAAGACTTCTTCGAATCTTTCGTCAGAGACCGGTCTCCCCAAAAAGTCAACCACTTTCCTCAAAACACCCCGAGTGTCTTTCTTCATTTCCTCATACGTGATGTAGAGGACGTTTTCGTCCTTGTTGTCCCACCAGCTTGTGACATGATTGAACCAGGAACCATACATCACGTCTCCTTTGATGAAGCATTCTTGGAACATGTTCCACGCCGAGTCTTCGTCCAGGATATCATATCCCTTTAGCATATGGAAGAATGAAACGCAAACATCCTTTGGATTTCGTGATATATAGATCACTTTACATCCAGCTTCGCTTCTTAACTTAGGGAAGAAACGATATGGTAAGTGCGATTTGATCAGTCTCGGCGACGACGCCTCCAAGCACTGTCTGTACCCCTCAACACCGGGCAATCTCGGCATCTCCAGAATCGGTACTCTGTCGTGAGAGTTCAGCTTGCAAGTCCCCCAATCATCATGCAACATTGACAATGCGATTTGCAGCCATGTTGTGCCAGACTTAGGAAACCCGACGATGAAAACATCACTTTGTCGAACAGGAAATCTGTAAACTCTGTGGACGACATTATCATTCATAAGTCGTGGCAGCGGGAATCCGTCATAGTAAGCCATTGTACTGAAGTAGTCAAGGTTATGACCTTTGAAAACTTCATAAAATGGAATGGAAAAGACAGACACCCAGTCTGTAAGTGTACGAACCCATCCATATAGCCATCGTATTAACGGCATGGCAATTTCTAGCGGATACATGTTGCTGTGTTGCGCCGTATGCTTCTTAGGTTAGTCAGACTTCCTACCGGCTTTATGCGCTGCGAAAACTGACCGCGCCCGTCATGCAAACCAGATAAAATAGATACTTCATGAGTTTCTTGGTTAAAATTTTACTTAGCTACGACTTCGGAGATCATCTCTTTACCTGTCTTCGCCGCAGATAAGTTCTCGCGAGATGGTGACGTAACCTCGACAGTTAATATCATATATACATTATCTACCTCATGCGTTTACATAACCGACACGTCAAAGGTCACTTTTGTGGCGGCTCACCTTTACATTAGCATTGCCATCTGGTAGAGTCTTCTCGATCATAAATTTATGGCAGAAATTATGGTTTAAAGATGATGTGACGTTCCGTCGTGGATGGAGGCATTTCTATAGCTCAATTACTACCCGGCCGAGCAATAGAGCTAGCTATTCGCGATTTCAGCTTTGTTACTAGATATAATATAGCTGCAAGCGTGCGACATCGGACACTACTGCGTGAAATTCAGACAAATTTTGTTGTTGCATAGTGCGTGGCTGTTGTTGTATCTTTTAGTCTTTTAGTGTGACTTGGGATGTCCATATTAGGCGAATAAAACAAAAATGACGTCGTTTGCAATCAGCGCTCATCAGATAGAAGGTAGTATAGGCCCCTCGAATGATTTTAAATTTTTATTCAGACATTGTTCAAATAGACATTAAAACATTATTTTTAATTTCGTGATGAGATAAAATATCAGAGATCACCGTTAAAATTTTGTTACTCGATACATACCTAAACTTTACTGATATTTAAAATTAAAAATGGCCGCCATCCCTATGTTAACTCTATTGGCAAAATTAAAGTTTCGATCTTCACAATGACAAGATGATGAGAACTTCATTTTGAAATTCTCACAAAATGAGTTCAAACAAACAGCAGACGAGCGAAGTATTGTAACGAAATTTAGAGTCCGACCACCTGTCTTCGAGGTATTTTGTAATTGAACCATGTCATTTCCCTACCATTACCAATTTCATAAACCGTTAATTTGTAAAATTCTCTTCCGTGCATACCAAGGAAACTGCGCTTATCAGGGCACGAAACACACGTATCTATCAAACCAAGAAACTTGTTCTTTGAATAAGCTAGTAGACGTATCTGCCATTGCTACCGCGTTCTCTCATCAATCAGAAAGAATGTAGTAGAGTGCATGGAAAATAATTTTACCAATTTTATTAAACAAAGAAATTGACATCTTTTGTAACGTTGACACTAAGTACACATTCTTTTGGGAAATATCAAACTAATAAGGAAAAATCAAGAAAACTATTCAAAAAATTTAGCTTAGCGGTAAACCATAGACCCTCGAGAAAAAACCTCGAGGGTCTATGGGTAAACACAGAGTTTCAGGCTACAAGCATCTTGCTTATTGTCTTCAATATCAAAATAATGCCATAATTGGACTTACACTCATCAATATACCTGATGTACTAGTTTAATTGATATATTGTCACACAGAAAATCCAGTGAGCTAATGTCTGCTTACCAATAAACACAATTGATTGCTTAAGTAGACCTGAATTTGGGGATAATTGTTGATAAGCAATAATGGAAAAAACCTCTGGATGAGACTACCCTTTGACAAGTGTATACTTATTTGTATTACTCTACCCATTCACAGACTCAAATTTGCCAATGATGGCCATTTTTCTCAGTAAGATTCCAGTAAAACTACATAAATCCAACAAAAAGTGAAAAAAGGAATCGTAATATGTTAAACATTTGTAATTAAAAAAAAATATTAGATACTCTTTGAAAACACAAAACTATTGGTTCCCACAAGATCACAACCATGGGAGTCGACGCACTTGGTCAAATATTCGAACTGCTTTTTCTTGGGATTGAACTGCTTACGGTTTGTTTCCGTGTTTTTTTTCTCTGAAACAACAGAGGAGTGTTGTGTGCGTCGATATTATCTTACACTTAAAACTCTAACAATGACACCAACAATAGATGCGACACATCGACGTGGATGTTTTCCGACGGACAGGAATTTCAAGTACTAAACAATGGGATTAGGAAATCGTTCTTGTATCCTGGTTACCACCAATAATCACTTTATCACTAAATGTTAACTATCAATGGGAAAGGACAAAACCGCGCAACGGTCGGTAAATTGAAATAAATGCAGGTATGAGAATTATCATATACAATAATTCCCAACAGAATATGGTAAGATAGAAAAGTTATCTGCAAAAGATAGTTTAAGTTTTTATAGCGTTGCCATGGGCTTGTTATAGACTGCAACATTCCAAAAACTGTAATGTTGCTGTTTACGTTGTTATGTACCCTAACCTCGCTACGTTTTGCATCCCCCATTCTTCGATTAGAACCGTAACTAATGCCATTGACTCCACCCAAACAAGGTAACCGTAACCGCCACAGAACTGGAATCATTCCAATGTTGATGATGACGTCATCCTCAGCGACCAATCAGCTGAATTCGAGAAATTAGAACCAGGAGTGTTTAAACTATGCAAGGTAAAGAACCCCAAAATGTTGAGGAAACTTTAATCTGAAAACCGTTCGAAAATGTTTTCCATCTATGCTATGATAATTTCATCTTTCACTCACTGAAGATACCAACTTTCAACTCTTAGACATGCAGGGAAACTACACGCTTGTCCTCCACATTAAGCTCATTACGCTTTTCCAAATTACTCTTCAAGCAATATCAACATTACTTCACCCATTGATGATAAAAATGCCCCTTCATTGATTCTGGCGACAAAATACCTGCTCGCAAAGAAACCGCTTGGGAACACTCTTGACGCTACCATGCGCCGCTGTTTTGTCCGCTATATTTATCATCTAGCATATCCCGTTCCATTTCCATTTACATTGAGTAAGTTTTCTAAGAATAATTGTATTCCCTTATAGTTCATGCTCATTCTCAAATTCTGATCCTATTTCCTTTCACTTTTAGTACAGCAGTTAATAGAACAGGTATGTTCAGAAAAGAAGACGATGTGATCGTAAGTTGCAACTTAAACTCGATGAAGAACCGTTATGCCGACTTGGACATTACTTTGTGTTTAACATCGGGCCAAAAAAAGAAATAACATTAAATAAAATGAGTTTTTTTGCAACATGGCATCTTAGGTAGGTTAGGCTGCCAAGGTAATTAAATTCATTGTTTTGCGTCCACGACCGAGTAGGTTTTTGGAGACACCTAAACATCATTGATGTCTTGTATGAGAACGAGTAAATTTAGAGTCCAAATGATCCAAGGGTATTGCAATATGATAGTTAAAAATGGATAATGATTTTGTATTTTATAATGGTAATAGTGATGGATTTCATACATTGTAGCCCAAACCTGGGATTAAGTCCGGGGGTGGGGTGAGGGGTAGGTGACCATTTTCCCGACGTCAGGAAGGTAAATGGTCTCCTACCTCGAAGGTGCATATTGTACACATTGCTCGGGCTATAATGTTTTTATTACATGCCTCTCTTTCATAGTTTCCACTTCAAATTTTTGGATTTACATATAAATGGCCATCATATTTTTTGTTCTGCCCTTGCATTATTGTAAATTTTAACTTGGGAAGTGGTTTAAGTAGATGAAAATCTAACTATGACCCGTGACTTTTGTCAAAAATAAATAAGAACCCCAACATTTATCATCGGGCAGTGCATATATTTACTATTGAAGTCGGTAATGTTACGCGGTTTATCGAAATTCTTATATGAATAATTTCTAAAAACGGTATTCCTATGTAAAATTCGTAATTTGATCATTTTAAAATACCAAAGCTGTCAAGTTGAAAAAGTTCCAGTTCACTTTCAGTAAAATGATGACCATGCTGCCCTTGACGCCGTCACGGTCATCAATAAGTAGGCCATTGAATCCGATTGAGCGCGGGACGTTCGATATGAGGTATGTAATAAATAAGAATCTCGAACTTTTTTAGACTGCGGCGGGTTTGTATATTGTATGTATATATTTGTATATTGTATGTATGTTCAGTTTATTTCAGTACTTATGGCCTCCGTCAAAAGTGTCCAAACTGTAAAGGAAAGATAAATTTCGTTTGTCAAATACACAGACAAAGGCACTCAAAGTCATTTAGCGCCAGAGCAACACACAATACAAATTCAACTATTGTATTGCTGACCCTTGCTACCTGAGGAGATGTCTAAACTGTATCAACATCGGAGTGTAAAAGATGAACATTGACTTATCTTACAGCCTTTTAATTAACTGAGGTGACAACTTAAGTGATCCTTCATTCCATTATGCAATAGAAGTCCAACCAATCGTCCTGGCAATTCCGAATGGTTAAAACCGGCGCAATAAACAAAGGTTGATGACCCTGATTGACACAGGGTCATCACCTTTTTCAGTTTTTTTTTTAATTTATAAGGCTTTTAATTTGCTTTCGACTAGAAACAGTAGAAATTCCTTATAAGTGGGTCATTGTCGGAACATACTATTGAAATTGGAAAATGTTTTCAACGTCATCGGTAGGTACACATCCCTTTAAAAATGTTTGGAGTATCCCTCCCCTTGAGTTTGAGGTCTACCATATGTGGTATATGCGAATGTCAAAGCAGTTGTTTTCAGGTAATTTCGTACTTTTTCGCCTGGAAGTTTCTTGAGATTTGTATACTCTCATCCCGTTCGCTTTATCGGAACCGTATTGTAGTAGCGTCATTGTTTAAGACATTTATTTCGGCTTGTTTTCAATTCAGGGCCGTCGTCCGTGTATTTTGTAGACACAATACAGCTTTTTTGTCTCATAAATGTGCCCAGGGGTCTACTTTATGTGCAATTTTCTATTACTTCTGCGACCGTGAGAAATGCTTGTAATAAATTTGGAGATAATCAAATGCTTAAATAAATAAGAGTAGACGGAATGATCCGTCGCTCGAGGGCGCTCTCTTTACGCCCCCTCCCCCTCTTCCAGTCCAATACATAAAGGTACTTGAATAATTTCGTCTGAGATTTAAACGGATCTGCAAGACAATGAAATGAAAAACTAGAGTTTGCCCTAGAGATCTTGAAAACACCATAGTATCTTCACTTTCACCAGACAGTAGACCTTGATATCAAACAACACATAGAGTGGCCATTGGAAAGAATGGAGTTTTGACGCTTATTGAGCGACTGCCGTGAGCGGCGCACTTCCTCCAACCTTTGAATTCACCAACCATTCAAGTTTAAGTGCTACGGGGACGGACATTTGGACGCTCAAACATGTTTCAATTCGTTTCTGATCTATCATATATGTAAGTCCATTTACTCATTTGGGAGCTCTGAAGTAAAATGAAATTTTCGCTGTCTTCTGTTTGCGAAAACTGAAAGTTTAGTTTTGATTTCCCAATGAGAGAACACAGGACTATCTCACCAGTAGGAGTGAGAGTGACAAGAGATTCTCACCAATTGCGAGAAAGCGTCACTTTTTCGCCCTAGTCTCGCAATTTTCCCTATAGTGGCGGAGTGCTTTGGTTACCCACGGAGACAGTGATAAACATACAATATCTGATATGCAAAATCAGTGTATGTAGCCCTTGCTATAATTTATGCAGACTTCTGATTTGTATCAAAATATTTGTATATGAAAGATAATTAGCTTGAGTCAACCTGTAAAATAATAGAAATTACGCAGGGCCGCCTTTCGCTCTATGAAGCAATATACATTTGGCGCAGTCTCAAGTTTGATGGCAAGGAGTGATCAAAAGTCATCAACTTTTGTAACTGATTTGGTTTCACACAGTGGGAGGGAGAGCTGGTGCTTTTCAAAATGACGGTGAGCGTAAAACAGTGACCCGTATTATCATTATTAAGAACTTGTTTGAAATGCAGTACACACGTTTCAGCACATTTTACAAAACAAAATAAACAGTAAAATGATAAAAAGTACATCCAAACGTGAAGCTAAAAGAGAAAACACTGGATAAAAACAATACAATTAACTGAAGTTTATCAAGTTACAAATAAAAGTGAGTAAATAAAAGTTAAAAATAAAAGTTAGTAAAGTAAGTTGTCAAAGTGCACTTAAAACTGTCTACAGTTATAGCTGTTGGTAGTTTTCAAGAAAATACGGCTACTTTTAAATCGGGTTCGAACTCACAATATAGGGCAACCAGTCGCCTAGCGGAGATCTCGAGGCAAAGACAGAACCGCTCAACCAAATCCCCACTCTCAAAATGAGTGGTTCAATAACCGGGCTACATTTTTCTGACTCCGACCCCTCCACTCGTCATAGAATTTATGAAGCACTGATGCCTCCCCGATATTCAGGCGCGACGAACAGTGACCCTCGCCTATGCTTCACAGTCCACCTCAATAATATTTAGACCCTCTCACTGGCAGCCATCTCAGATTTTAACTTTAAATTGACTGCATTTGCATAAAAATTGATCGATCAAAATTGTATGCATGAATTTTGTTGGACATATAAAGATCTTAAGCCATGTCAATTTTGAGAAGAAGATTTCTACAGTATTATCTTTCAGAATTTTCCATAACATTTGACCAGACCTATACCTCTGTAGGTAAGCTATGGCTATATTTCATCCTGTACAAGAGTACGAGAGGGTTAGTGTGTATTGAAATGCACACCTAAATTTGGGGTTGCCATTTACCTTTGACCCTCATATCATTCTGTCTCTCATTACTGATGCACATATATAACAGATGAGCAAAGTTTTCTTTCTAAATGTCACTTGACCAGGATGAACATTGACCTCAATTTCACAACTACGCCTATAAATCAGTAACTATAAGTGCTAAAGCCTTCATATTTGGTAGAACGAGACACATCTTATACGCCATTAATTACATATCAAATATAATAACATATTATTGATGTTGACTGTGACACGTGGGGGGTCACTGTTTGTTGCGCATGGAAATTGGGAAGGGCCACTTTTTTGTTTTAAACACCGGTCCTCCCTCCCTGTAATTTCTGTACAGTCCCTTAGTGAAATAACCTAGACCCCTACATATATCTCATTCATCAAAGTTCCATGGTACAACGTAATCGTATGCCAAGACTTGTCCTGGTATAAACATTCCCTTTTCGTCATTTGCTAGACCAAATGAAAGCGCAAGAGTTACGTGAAGTTTCAAGGTTACTTAGGCTGCGAAAAATGTTGCTTCTGGCAGGCACAGTTGTCTTAACTTCAGTGATAAAAATAACTCCCAACCGTTTCTGCTGGCCTGCCATGGACCTTCCTAATTTTGGGTATTGAAACACAGTCGCCCGATCTCCATCACCAGCTGGTGAAGTGACTGTGATGGAACTAAAGATGGCAAAAGAACGCTTATCGTTCATGAGTTCCCTGTTTTATGCAAACATTTTAGGATTCAGATCCCACCTCACGGCCCAGTGATTCCAATTTTCATTATTTAACTTTTTAACCATTCCATCTGAGGCGCGAAGATGTCGTCATATTGGGCTATTTATTCTTGAAAGATGCGATGCCCTGGATCTTGAATTATATGCGCATTATATTGATGCGCATACAAAATGTTTGCAAAGTTCAGTGTTCAATAGTTCACCAGTCGAGAATGAGCTGTATGTGTAGAAAATCTTGTCCAGCTGAGGTAAATGAAATTTGCACGTCCATCGCTAATAAAATGTGAATATAAATATGCATATAACGTTTGTATTACACAGACATTCAACATAATTATGAGCGTCCGAAGTTTTAAATTGAAAAGTATATTACGTGGAAGAGTAGAAATCGTTATCTATCTGTGTATAATTGCAGCCTGACTGGCAAGGTTTGCAAAAATGACTCTCCCCAATTCCCAAATCACACCCCCTGTAATTCCTGACCAATCCCTTGTGAAAATCCAAGAGTAATGGGACAAACTAGCCGCCCTATTTAAGTGGGAGGCGATGTAAATGAAGATAACTGGTACGGTATACAAGAGAAAATATTATTTCTCTATCAACACAATATTATACAAAAGAAACTTTTCATGCCTGTAAAATCAGTATTATATGGACTGATTTAATCCGAAATAAAGTGAACTAATAATTATAAAACGTAGAGAGGGTCAGCAATCTAACGGTGTTGCTCTGTCAGTCTAGATCTATTCTAATGATAGCCTTTGGTGTGTTTTTTCCGCAAGTCACAAGAGTGACTGTTTCATTTCTTTTGCTCTTGCCCTTTTGCCCTTTGATGTCGCGATCTTTACAAAACGTACAATATCAGTGGACTGTGCATACAGTAAAACAGTGAAAGTGTCCATTTAAGGTGTTAATTAATTCGGTGTTAAGTATGCAGTGTGCTAAATTTGGAACTAATTGTCCATGCGAATTTATGCAAAGGTTCAACATGATGTCGAATGCTAAATGTGAAACAAACTGATGATAGAGTTTTGCTGTTCACAGGGTGATTTAAATACAGAGGAGCGATTGTAGACATTGTGCAATAGTCAGGCGTATCCCAGGCACGACCTGACAATCTCGTGCTGGGGCTACCAGGCTTTGACCTGGAGATGGGGTTAGGCATTAGACTAGGAGCAGCCTTTCCCCTCCCTGCCGGCGGTAACACCCTCATGGGGTGCGAGATTTCGGTATAATATCAAGTCCGTTGTTGCCATTTTGCTTTGTCGGGCAAACATTTTTTTTTGTTACCGGAAGGCAAACTAGTCTGAAATAATACAATAAGTAGAAAATCAACGATATATATTCTTGACCGTCTAAGTACAGTTATTTTATAGTGTTTTTGCTCACACAGGATCTAAAATAATATGTACATATACATAAAATATAATATACACATAAAATAATCTAAACTTATGATATTAACAAATTAGATGCCCATCACTGCACATAGCATTGTGGATGGATTGACATTGAAACTAAAACACGGTCAGACCCTTTGATATTCTGTCATATTCTACACAAGACCTCTTTTGAAAACTTGAAGGAACTCTGGGAATAATTCCAGCAAGGGTAGAAGGATCGTTGATCTTACTTTGAAAACTGTGGGTTGTTGGAACTGTAGCCTAATAGCTGTTGGCGACAAAGTAGGACACCTAGATTAGTATGGAAAAAGTCTGATATTTCCGACGGACGAAACTAAATTTCGTAAGAACAACATATCAAATACTTCTGGTAATACACTATGGAAGTTTTGACGTGTGGCTCTGCCGGGACTCAGAGTTCAAAAAGGGACGATACTATTCAGCCTCCATTAAAAATGTGAGAAAATTCAATTCTACCAACAGTATCTGGCAAGGCAAATATTTTAATATTTTGAAGCCTCGGGAGACAGCAATGTATGAATATTCGTTTGATCTAGTTTCAGAAAAAGTAGGATGCCATCGCTAATATCCACAAGTACCGGAGTTTGCTCACGGCTTTGTCGGGAGACATACAAGTATGAAACCAAACATTGACTCGTTTAATAGAAATTGTCTATAAAATCTCTACCAGTCGAGGCATTTCTCAATTTTTCAGGTTCTTCATTTGTTCATATGCATTACGCTATTTTGCGCTTTCATCGATTATAATTAGCAAGAAAATCCAGAATAATTGGTAATATAAATGGATCAATATCCTAACTCGTGTGGAACCAAACCCCGTGAAAACTTTAAGGGTTTCCGACCCTGCACTCTTGCATGTTTAGCATGAGCTAATTGACATGACTATGACTTGCTTTGAGGTCAATTGAAACATTAAATCTTGTTTTACCTTGTTCAAATTAAGAGTCGCCGATTGGGCTACCTTTTTAATGAAACAACCTATATGCTTTGGTAAACATTAACCATTTAAAAGTGATTGGTATTGTGTTCTTTTAGGGTAAAAATTTAGCCACAAAACAATGGCACATCACCTGAATATTTGGCGGAAATTTGTCAAGACAAGCAACACCCGGCCATGATTTGTAGGACACTATGTAACACGATTGGAACTGATTTGGGATAATTGGATCTTCATATTTTTTTAAATTTATCAAAAGTGTTAGGTGCCCTATAGGTGAATGTTGAAATACTACAAATTACTCGAAAAAACAAGTGTATAACTTAAAAAGAAGAGTGGATGAGGTTACAGATTAAATCGACACTACTTCACCATCCAGTTATCCCAAATTAGTTCCAATCGTGTTAATTGTAAATAAGCCAAGTAAACTTGTAAGGTTGGTGACCCGCGTTGTCTACTGTGAACTCGTCTTTACAGTTATTTTACTTTTATAAAACTAGTCAATTTTCATTTCATTTACGACATTCTCATGCTGCTTAAACGAGACGATTTCCATAATTTGCGGCCTCAAAGCAAGTCACCTGGTTTTTTGAATATTTGCAGCTCCTCAGAGAAGACTTGACAAATATAAAGAAACCTTTGTGTGTATATATATATATATATATATATATATATATATATATATATATATATATATATATATATATATATATATATATATATATATATATATATATATATATATATATATATATATATGCATGCATGCATGTATGTATGTCTGTTGCATGTTAAAGATCCATTAGCTGTAACTTTGATCATTTTTTAAATTTTGTTTGTTCCGTGTATCATCTGCAGTTTCTGGCCTGAACCATGGAGAAATTCCTAATATTTAGATCATAAATATACTCTATATGAGTATAATCTGCATTGTTATTATTTAAATTAAATTTTTATTCATATACAGGCCGCGTTGGCAAGCAGGACACTGGGCATTGGTCATGATGATTGGATTATAGTGAAATTCTGTAGTTGATACATTGAAACAGAATAGTGAAAAATAAGTCAAAAGTTACAGCTTATGTCCCTTTAAGGCGAAAGAAGGCAAATAAATGACTCAATGAGTGTGTGTATTTGGTAACATGCCTCCAAAAATTAGGGTAGGTTGATCTGGCACCTTGAACAGATATTTTCTTGTGGCTAATATCTGTAGTTTATTCTCTATAGAGGGAGGTCTCAGTAAAATGAATATATATTCCTTTCAACACTATTTTAGTTGGATACTGTTTCAAGACATGTTTAAATTAATTTCCCCTTTTTTCAACAATTAAAAGATAAATTGTTTCCAAAAGTATAACTACAGAGCCAGGTACACAGGAATGCGAGCTTCATTATCAGATGGTGACATTATAATTGGCGCTCAGTTTATAAATCGCTTGACGTAAGGGCCTTGGAATCAATGTTCATATCACTGAGGAGAGTGATTTGATCTCATGTACAAATTCATTTCCAAATCAAACATTATCACTTGTCGGCCTTGAACCAAGGTGTGACTCTTTGAGGTGGTTTGACTTACATGAAAACTGAATACATATAGAAATTTAAAAACAAGAGAGAATAATAAGAAAATAAAATTAATTGATCAATTTTATTCTGTTTTTTCTTCTACTCCTTTTTGGTAAATTTCAACAGTCTTGTTTTTGTGAAAATCAAAAATTAATTTTTCCTCCATAGAATAAACAAAGGGTTGGCAGCCATTTTGAATATAAAATATCGATATAAAATGTAAGGTATTAAACTTTGTCCACTGGCATCAATCAGAATATTATTTTTCACTGTGAAACAGAATGGTAAAAAGTAACCTCAAGGGAAGTTTGAGCAAAATTTGAGGAGTTTATTTCCTGACTTGAGTGGTTCAGGTTTTCAAAACCTGATGGAAAATTTGGCAGTTTGATTTATGTGTGTGTATACGATGCTCCACCACAACATTGTTATACGTTTTGTCATTAAATTTTACTATCAATCACACGGTCTTACAAACCTCGATTCATTCACAGCTTCTACTAGTCTTGGGTCAAGATAAATTCTACATGTATTAATATTGAAAATGTAACATCTTTAAAACCACTGTTTGAACTTTATTTTCTTTTATGAAACTTTCCAGTATCTTTGTCCTGTAGTACAGGTTTCATCAGTTCTTACTTACCCCTTTCACCACAATGGTTTGGCCTAAACCCATTGTTATCAATGGTGATTGTGGACCTGTTTACAGGGCACTGGGGGTGAACAGGTTAAATGATTGATCAAAGGGGGAGCTACTATTTCTTTTTGCAAAAATACTGAAAAAAGTGGCTAACCGAGGCTTTAAAGATGCTACAGGCTTTCAATGTCAACAACACTTGATACAGCTGTGCTGTATATCTTACAAGTGAGAAATGCTATACGGTACCCTGATCACGACGACATGAATCTTCACATCTATAATATTCATATACAATGCTATTAAAAATAAGATACATAACATGTTGTTAAATTTCTAGTGGAAATATCATTAGATGCATATTTAGACTTGCTACTTGTAAAGCTCTTTAACAAATATGATTGTATATTTTGCAATGCTTGAGAGAGCCCATGCAGACAAACTTTCAATTCACAATTTGTTTCCAATATCTGGAGCTCTGTAACTCCATTCCAGCGCGACAAGGGAAGTCAAAAGAGTCCTACAGGGGTGTTTCACAGAGCATTATTACAAAAGAGAATATTCCGAGAAAGTTGAGTTTGTAAGAGGTGTGCTATACAGCACCACATAAAAGAACATGGAATCTTCTAGGTAAATGCTAAATTTTCTAGGAAACCTAGTTGTAAAATTGTACAGCTCACAAACACTGACATACACTGGATTAAAAACAGTTTTCAGCATTATTTCCTGTATAAAAAATCTACTTTGGCATCACTGATCATGTCCTATTGAAGACAGTGTACAAACATTGACATACGTTAAAAATTTCCAAAACAGTATGGTACAGCATTTATCTCTGCATCACAAACTTTGCCTTTGGATTTATGATTGATAGAAAGATCACAACTTATAAAGCAGAAAATTATCTGAAGTTTTGGATGATTGACATAGATTTGAGTTGTTGTACTAAATACTCCATACTCCTCCAAATTGTATTTTGGGCAGTTTAATGATGATTTCATGGCCAAACTTTGTGAAAAAATTGTATACTTAAAATCTTTTGTTTAACCAGTATGTTGAAAGTTTGAGGAAGATAGAATGCCTCTCTTGCAATTTTCAAGTACCAGGAGAAAATATTAAAATAACAATTGGTATTGTATTGAGAAATGCAAATTGTCAATGCTAAGAACAAAACATCGCAATATCGAAAACATCTCAAACTCTGATTGTGTACACTATGCAACTTGATTGAAAAAGCTGTCAGGACTGAACATGAAGCTTCCATTATATGATTGTCCTTGTACAATTACATATAGACTAATAGGGCAGTCACAGTATCAGCACTAGAGGGCGCCTGTTGGGCATCACAGTAGATCGAACACCTTCCAGGATAACACAGATTCCTGATGACAGAGGGCACTTGTGAAAAGCACTGTAAGCTTCCAGTTTTTGTACATATATGTATGATCAGTACAGTAAACATTAGGTTTTTGAATTAGCTGGACTCTGATTTCCAGCTTTGGTAAATCTAAGAACACTAAAAAAACAATCTGATTACATCTTTGATTAGCATTATGCTGCTAAATAAAGACTTGAATGTATACTGGCACCTATGTTAATGAATTCACTTAAAAAAAACTCAGTCAAAAGTAAAAATAAAGCCAATATAATAATTGTTCCCATTGTCATGGTAGACAAACCATGAAAATATACGCTCTTATGAAAATTTAGTATACAGAATAATACTGTAAAATATGTCATTTTTTACAAGAAAATTTCACCGCCACTGGTATATGATTCTGAAATCATAAACAAGAGCTGTGTAATGGTGAAAGGAAATGAAATACTGATCTACTTCTGTTACTAATATTTATTAATTTACATATCAACTCATATTACCATACTGCCGATGAATAGATTAAAATTTTCCTTTCAAAGATAAAAATTTTTCTTTTGGAGCTTTTTTACAAGAGAACAGACCTCATTTTTGAAGAAATCCTAGAAGTTTGGGAGTTTTGTGGTGCTTTTCCCCCTGGCATTTCTCGGAGTACTTTGAAGAGAAATGTATAATGGACAATAGCATAAAAAAACTTACAACGAAAACATTGTGCAAGTTACTGCTAAACTTTCAAGCTTGAAAAGCATTGGATGTTTTTATGATGCATAGAGGTCAAAGGTCGGAAAACAGCCATTCACGATAGTTACGGAAGGATAAAAAGATGTCTGGATATTACAGAGGCCTAGGAATAGCTCTATGTGGCACTCTGGTGTAAAGCATATTCATGATTGACACATATATAAGGCCAATAATTTTGCTTCATATGACAGAAAAAGCTTAAAAGACATTTGCTGTAGTTACTTTAATAAAATACAACTTCAAAAGGACACACTGGACAGAACATGCAAAGTTGCAATGTTTCCAACTTATCTTCTTTTTTATGTTGTTTTGTTTGTTTCATACAAGAATGCGTCACATTGTTCTCATATCATTCACAGTACTGCTTCATGGAGTTTTAGTTTCTCTGATTATGCAATGATTAGCTGAGCATGGACCCTGTCTTTCCAACAGAGTGCTTTATACCATTACGCATTGTTGTGCAGAACTTTTAATGGAGATTTTGCTGCTATATGAACCTTGTTGGTTGATTCATTAATTGACTGTACTGACTGTGACAGATAATGGTCAGGACAATTCCTAGCAAAGGATGTTCACATTGTATTCATTGTAAAGGAAACAATTGGAATCTAACCATCCCAGAATCATTACGACCTGTTGGTTTAGACAATTCCTTTCTTGCTTGCACCAAGAAATGAACTACATTTATAATTTTATGACATAACCTTTGAAAAAAATGTTTTCAAATTCATGAGATTAATGGCAATAGAGATATGACTTTTTAGAGTGATTTTAATCTACCACTCAATGTATCAACTTCTTGTATGAAACAAACTTTGAATACGATGATTAGAAGACAGCAACCTGACCCAATCATTTCTTTCTGCCTGACGGTCACTGTGTTAGAATCCTGTAGTTTCTTTGAAAAGAGTGTCCTATCACCATTCCAGGCTAATAAATAGGTATAAAATTACACAGCACTCTTCCCAAACTGTACAAAAAAGGGGAGGGTGAGAGTGTTGGTTTCATCCACGGAGTGGGGTGCCTTTGAGACTACCAGCTAGATAATCATCAACAAACTGCTTGACTGTCTCTGGTGTGATGTCCTCGCCGTCGTAGATGTAAAGAAATTGCTCTGGAATATCAAGTATGGTAAGCAGAGGAACTTTGTCATCCAATGCGCAGAAATCCCGGATTGAGTCTACAATTTCATCCTACAGAAAGAACATGACAAGTGACAAGTTCAGTTCAAACTCAAAGATAAACAAGTGAACTCACTGGCTTTTCTCTTGATCAGACTTTTACGTTTGAACTTGACGATGAAAGATTATCAAGAGAAACCTTTCAACAAACCTTCTAACTATTCTATTAATAGGCTTGGACAAAAGTTGAAAACGGTTAGAGATACATAATTGATCACTGGATTGATCCCATTCAGAATTCTGTCTTCCCATTACATTGCTAAATTACAGTTATATATGGTCACAAAATGAGGTCAAAATTGCATCTTTACGCATATCATATCAGTTCCATGAGGTCTCTAAGTTGCTGCATGCATATTGAGTGCCCAATTACCAAATTTAGTGATCCAATTACATGTGATAATATTCCATAATTACAGTGTTAATGATCCAGATGATCACTTATCATATTAAATTTCCACTGCTGATGTAATTCCCACAAATCAGCTTTTCCAGCATGACATCAACTTGTGCTACTCATCCATAAACATGAAAATTATCTAGTCAAAGAAAGAACTTACATCACCACCGATGAAGAACAGCAGAGGTGGATCCTCGCCGGTATCTTTGTATTTATTACAGATTTCCTCTGCGACAGGCTGGATTATTTCTGTGGCTGCTGTCATGTCTGCCTCCTCCCCTTCTGTCAACAGAACAACCATGATACTAAATGTTACGGTAATTACTGCCTGAGTTTTATCAACACTTTAGTATGTTGCGGGTATTGTATGTTGTGCTATACGTACATGTATGTAAATGTGTATTCATTCAACAAAACTATCAAGCATGTCTAGATTATTAGACTGATGTACAGTACTGTAAGTACAGACTAAAATCAACAATTCATATGGTTGCTTACACTACTTTTAAAACTGCTGCGAGTTATTCTTTTATCATCAACACATGTTGGATGGTCAAAAGTGTCAAATACAAAATTACAAATTTCTTCAAATATAAAAGACTGGTAATGTTAAATCTTCATGGTGTACTACTGTGAAACAAATATTTGATATTTGCAAGATTTAGTGATGCACATTGCTATGATGTGTGTGTCTCATAATCGTCCAAAATCACTGTGTGAATGCAAGATGCTCTGCTGCAGCAATTGTTTGTGATCATTATCATTAACATATCCATAGATAGATAGATAGATAAATAAGTAGTAATGTAAATAAATAAATTAACAAGCAATGATTACATGAGGTGTGAAAAATGAAATTTTACTGCAGCATGTATATGACATAAACTGAGCATTTGATAAGATTCAATATTGCGTTTTCAATACTTATACTGATACAGCTGCAGAGAAACATATCTATGTCTGTCTGCATGTTTGTATCTGTCTGTGTCTGTCCATGTGTGTGTCTGTCCATGTGTGTGTCTGTGCATGTGTGTGTGTCATTCTCACTACTTACCTGTGAATAGAATCAGACAAGATTCATCATTGAGTACACCAGCTGCGTGCCCTGTCAGGTTATTCACTGGTTTTGGATACCATGGAAACTCCTGTGTGAAAAATAGACCAAGATGGGATAGTGGAAATGAGTTAAAGCTGACAGATTACAGTATTAAAGTTTCTGTAGATAAATCACTGGTTTTACAGAGATGTTTGATGTAGTCATAAAATGGCTTACATGAAGACAAATGGATCTCAATATGTTGACAATATCCTGTTTAGTCTGTGAAGTTGAAAATTTATTTATACTACCAGTACGTCATATCATTGTCACCATGACCGATTTGATATTTCACTGCTGTCTAACCTAATAAGTCTTGAGATGTATAAAATTCATTGTTACAGTACTCTTCTTTATATTGTCGATTGTATTTTCAATATTTTTTGTTGTACACCCTTCGTGTGAAATTCTGTTATGGTTCTCGTTTTATGTTGTATGTTTATCTTTTGGCTGTTATTGCAATCAAGTACATATAGGGCAAGTATGCAGACAAACACGTGTGCATTGTTTTGCTACACTACTCTGTTTGCACACAGCTGTCAGTGGTACACAATTCAACTAGGAACAAGTACAAGTGACGTCAAAAACTGAAAGACAAGATGAAGTGTGAAGCATAGGACCACTGGGGAACATAGACTACACACATACTGCAGCCACATGGACAGTTATAATATAACAATGGATGCCTTTATTCAGTCTTGTAAACTGTCAAAGACTTGACTCAGGTTTGTTTTCAAAATCATTTCATATGTCCATAGACGTAAACCCTAAACATACAAACACCTATCAGTCTTGTTCAGAGAGTATATGTATGTACATGTTCATCATAGAATAATGTTCTAACCTGATCTATTAAATTACAACTTAATTTACATATAGTTGTATACTACACAAACAAAACAGTTTACAAGTGTATCCTAGCTTCAACAAGTTTATTTTAACCCTGGTGGACCTTTCTAAGATGGTTTACATTTGTGAAAGTAAACAGTATGCTTCCAGATTATGTCTTCAGTATGTCAAGTGGGTCCTCAATGTACGGTAGGTCCTCAATCAGTTCAAGTGGGTGAAAGTTCAAACTTACCTTTCCATCAGGATCTATAGCAACAGCTGTCCTGCCTTCTTTGGTTATGACTTCTCCGTGTTCATTGATGACGACAAGTGACGGAATGCCTGCCAAATAAATCCATAGCATATTGATTTGAGATATAACATGACGTGAAAACTGAGATCTCCTTTTAATATCACTCTGTTCATGCAATGGATCAAGAACATCAGTTTCCTTTCTGTTACTTGTTGGGAGTTAATAGACATTTCCTCGTATTCCAAGTCATTTTATCTGTACTCCCACTGTTGTATCAACACTGTCGTGTGACAGATTTGCATGAATTTACAACAGACCTAAAAACCAATTTGAATGACATATCTGCCCAAATCTTGGAAAAATATTGGAAATGTGATTTTCCGGAATGACAATGAAAATCACATGAAGCAGAAACTATGTAACCACTGTACATGGGGGACCTGACAGCCTATCACTCCTCATGATTTTACAATAAAAATAACTGACAATATCTTGTCATGTGACAAAAATAACATAAACTTGGTACAATGGGGATTTTATCCCATACACCAAAACATAGCCTTTAAACATTTTCAAAAAACATTTAATTAATTCTAAAATTATTGTGCGGAGAAACTTACCACTAACTTGGAAGAGCTTGGATAACTGTTTGATTCTAGGGTCTCCATACGGCACAGCTAACCATGGCATTGTGCTGAAATATTGGTCAAAGGATTCTTCACTCCGGTCAGAGCTGTTGAATATGACTTCAACTTGTTTGTTCTCCCCTTTCAATTTGTTATAAATTTCTACAAGGACTGGCGTGAAAGCTTTACAAGGGGGGCACTGCAATAAAGTAACAATGCAACTGTGTCAGATTTAATTTATTGCACGAGTGAGAATGTTTTTTATCAATTTTAATTGTCCATACTTTCCAAGTCACTTAGAATTCAATGACTTTGTCAGAGTATTATACCATTTTAAAGGTATCCTGTTTGCCATACATCAGTTTTACACATCATTTCTGCAATATCATGAACTATCATTGTATGATTTCTGAAAAATCTTGGGTTGCGTATGAATCAATTTTCAAGGACTTAAATGGACTCATTTTTGTTTTCAAAGACTTTTGGAGGACTTTTCAGGGACTTTAAGATTCAAGAACATTCAAAGACTTTCAAGGATTGTAGAGACCCTGCATAATGTTCTGTACATAAATTAGTCTACAGTCTCTCTATTGATACTCCTGACGTTTTAACGATGAGAGCAAAATCTCTGTCAACGTCCATGACACTGATATGATAAACGATCACTTGAATATTAATTTTTTCCTAAAAAACTCATGGTTTAAAAATTGTAATGTTTGCCACTTCTCTTTCTGTTCTGTTGGAAAAATGCCACAATGGTTTATACTGAATACATTTGCTAGCTGCTATAAAATAACTACAAACTACCTCAAGCAAACAAAGCATACTGTCTTTGATGCTAGTTGCAATGCATTGTGGGTTGGAAGGCCTGACACAGTATCTAGACTTAATTACTTACCCAATGTGCTGAAAAGTAAATGCATAGGAATTTTCCCTTCAATGATTCTAACGAGACCTCTTCTTTCTTATTGTTCACAAATTTTGTTCCAATAACCTCTGCAAAATAAAGCATAGGGAAACAACTGATGACTCAATCACAACCATCGCAGATTTCTCTCAGCCCTTAATATCTTGAAAAGTGGCATTCTATGACATATTTGCATAAGAATCTATGGTAAAATTGATAACCTTGTGTTAAACTTTTGTTTTTCATTTCTACAGCAAACTTTTCATTATTGAGAAGTACCTGTACACTAAAAATAAGTTTCTTGAAGAAACTGTGAAAATCATGAGCATATTTACTGGCACTGCAATACATGTAGTGACAAACTTCTGATGACCAGCAAAAACAATTTCTGTACTGATTGAAAGTGTAATTTTTGATCTGAAATAGTCATTTCTATACAGCTCATACTTGATGTGGCAAATATTTATCACAAATTTTCTTGCATTCATAAACATCTGGCTGCTTGTTGTCTAGCAATGAACGGTGACTGATACTAGCCTCAAGATGCAAAGACCTAGTTTACCACGTTTAATTGCCTGTCTTGTAAGATAAATGACTGTTAATAAAGTAAGGAAAAGAAAACGTCAGCCGTCTCATCTATTGCAGTGACATGTTAAGATACTCTGTGATATGGGCAGCGTCATTTTTATGAGATATCCATACATTCTGCCCCTGGCCATTCAGCAACACATTCAGTCAGTTAATGTTATCATGGTAATTCATCAACTTTATTATTACATGTACCTCTCTCTCCCTTGTAAGCTTTCTAAAAGATGGAGCATTTCATTTGAGATGACATGTGACTTCAATGATTGATGATAACTATGAACAACAACAGAGTTCTTATAACATTCAACTGATTTGCCTTAGATCAACTTTTTCAAATGCTGATGATTTATCAACCGATATAAGGAGACGGGAATTTTCCATCACATACCGTTGAAAGGCTTTGGATGCCATGGAAACTCTTTGCCTTCCGGGTCTTCCGTGATGCAGGATCTGCCATCTTCTGTTATCGTTTTACCTGTGACACTGTCTAGGATGATGAATGTTGGGATGCCACGGATTTTAAACTTCTTTGAAAGTTTGTCCTGAAAAGAACAAAGGAAAAAATTCAGATCATTTTCTGATTGCACTAGAGAAGGAACATAGTCCTTACAGTTATGTTTCTAATTTCTCAAATGTTTCATACAGTGGGGCATCAACCTGTAGTTTTATCAGTAAATTTATGAAAAATAAAGCAGAGTACCCTACACCACCACAACATTCAGACCTAATATTTTTTCTCAAATCTTACATAATGCCAACCATCTTTTAAAATAACAACAGTTGTAACTTTAAACAATATTTCCAAGTCGAAATAAGTTGAAATGTAAGCCTCCCGAGCCAAGACCATGGACTATTCATGAATTAAGATCACAGCGCCCCCAGTGGCAGACTATTTTGACAGCCTTGTCACGTCAATAGTTCAGCGGCACTACCACATACTTAGAATAGCGACCTACGACCTCAGATATTGATACCTGTCTCAAATCTATCCGTGTAATGGTTGGCAGTAACAATTGCAAAACGCTTAAATTATAAAAAGACAGTAAATTATACAATTTCTAAGCAGCAAAATTTTATAGTATCAAAAATTTATTTTCAGTCTTTGAGTACGATTATTTCATTTCATGATCTTAATAATGCAATCTTGCCAACTGTAGATGTAAATGTGATCAAACAGAATAAGGTGATCAAATTTCAGAGTAAGAGAACTGGAAATTTCAGGAGATAGTATTTCAAATGTTCTATTTATCTCTGATGGAAAATGAAATAAAATTTTCTTCAAAAATACAGAAACAATTTCAACAGACTGAGCGATGATTCATAGGAAATTCATAAGCTTTAATTGGTTTACATTGAATACCTTTGCTGGCTACAAAGCATGAGTCATAAAAAACACATTATGGACGCATTAGTGAATGCGGATTCCGGTTTCATCAAAAAGTATCAAGTTTCTGTTTTGTTTTGGTAGAAATATTGAGACAGTATATTATAAGTGAGTTTCAATGTCATTTACACAGTGTGCATATTTTGATGACCTACAAATACATTTACAGTTGCTGATAGCTGTAACTGACTGCTGGCATTAAAGACGTTCTGTTTGTACCCTAAGTCCTAATTTTCAATTGTATTTTGCATTGTACAGTACAAAGCAATCACTCAAATACAATCCATGGATGCTGTTCTTTTCAAAATAAAAGCAATGAGCGCAGTTACTTGCAGAATATCTATCTACCTTTAATATTTGACTCAATTCTAATCACTGATTCTATCTGAAGATTGAAAGACCACAAATAGTTTTAGGAAAATTTGATTGCAATTTGAAATGCTAAGTTCAATGTTCCAGGATGCTCAGCAAAATTTGTGGAGTTCAACAGACAACATGAACTTAAGATTTGTTGGCCTCTAGTATGGTACATATTTTAGTTTATTTTTATATCAGTGATGTCTAGAAATTTTCAACGAATTTGTTATTTTGGTGATGTCGTGTCTATTTACCACTCCTGGAAAGAACAAAACTCAACTTTTACAATCCCATAATTCCTTGTTCATAGACAGATATTAGCAAACCCTCAGAGATAATTTGCTATTAAAATGTTTTAAGACGTAAATACAAATACATCTATCATCTTAAATTTTTTTCAATAGATTTGAAATCTATATTTCATAAAACTATTTTCCATTCTTCAACTATGCTATATAGATGATTTTATTCTGCAAATTTAATCCTATCAACAGTAGATTGTCTCATACAAAATTGATCATATCAATATTCATTTTCCATGGTATTTTCCTGCGATTTTCTTCTAAAACACGACTATGGATGAATATCTCACATCTCATGATATTATATTTCATTTTGCATTTGAAAAATTTATATCCCTGGGTACAGCAGCCATTGTCTTCCAAGTATTTTTTTTGATGGTTAGTATTTCCAAGCATTTTTGATAAGCCACATTTCTAATCAACTGGTTTCAGATTTCCCTTGCCCTCAAGGCAATGATGGTGATGCTGCAATGTCCAGGGTCTGATACAAAACAACGCGAATTCATGATATCATGCAAAGTGTATGGCAAGTTTCATGGAGGTTTTCATTTATTGTTTGCTCAATTCTCCATTGAAAACATGAATTGCGGTGTCTTTCAAGACAAGCAGACAGCCGTAGGTCAATATTGTAGGTCAGGCTTGTTTACCAATGCACTCTGCTTTCATGTCTAGCTTGTGTTGTATCATCAATGGCACATAGCTGAAGACACTTTTACATGTGTTCATCATTAAATATTAAACTTTTCCATGTGAAAAGTTTAGTCAGCGACTGAATTTTCTTTCACAAATCACACAAGATTTGTTACTAAAATTTGATCAAGGATGAGGTAATTACAGCAGCTGTATTTGATATGATGGACAAATTACCAAAGGTTTGCCAAAATCCATAATGGGAAACTCAGTTTGCTGTCATTTTCAGTATTTGAAAGCAGATATTATCTGTCCAATTTAACATTTTCTGGCATATAAACACCTGTCATACTCATGTTGTTTTATGAAGAGTTGGAAACCAATACTAGCAGTCATTTCTCATCTTGTTTTCCTTGGCACTTCACAAACTGATTACAGTCAAGACATCTGTTTCAGAGAATTCACATTGCCAAGGCATTGAATTTCCTGTTCCATATTAGATAGATTATATCATACACTGTTGCTGAGATCAAACAGTCACAGATTCAAAGGCTTGGTGAAAATTTCAAAAATAAACATTTATTACTAAATTTGTTTCTTTTTTTATGCCTTTCAAAACATTTCAAAACATTTCAAGAAAAAATGTTATTCTTGTTCAAAATCCAGTCTTTTCTGACTTACACATATTGTTTGGGGTAGAAGGGAAGAGCTACAGCAAACCATGGTTTATGGAGAGACAGTATGTAAACAACATCACAACTTGCAACCTAGCTGACTTGGTTGACACACAGGAACATCCTTCATTTTGTAAAGTTATGCATGACAATGGCAAAGCACCATTGTAAACCTGGTATTGGGTAAGTGTCATTTTATTTTTAATGTTTCCACTGTCTGTACAACATATCAAGTTATAACGTCTGATGTATATATTTTGTAAGACTCAAGTTCAAGGCAACTTTTTGTATTCAATCACATGATAAAAGCTTTCAAATATCCTGGAGTCAAAGGTCACATCATAAACATTTTCACTGACTGTGGAACAGAAGGCGGGGAAAGGATTCAAGGACAATTAGGCAGAAAAGGAAATTTGTATATATGCTAAATTATGTATTAGTATAATAATGTATACTATTTGATGAACAATTACAAACTGATACATGTATATCGTGGTATTTTGTAGACCAGATGAACACTTTCACATCCAGTCACTGGGTTTCAAGCATGAAATCTCCAATGAACAAAGATGAAGAGAATCACATAATTGGTCATTGTGACGACCGGATCACTGTACAGAAGTTTTGCTTTTAAAAAAATTGCAGCTTGATGCCAATGGCACTGTCTGCTATTTGTGTAAAAATGCTCTTGTACAATTGATCCGACACTAATGATGAGCCTACCAAGTTGAGTTCAAAGGTCATAAAATCAAAGCAGCCACTAAAACAAATTTTCCACCTTGCCATTCAAACAAGATTGGAATATTAGAGGATTTCAGTGTGGCTGTCAAATAGTTTGTATGCCACTTAAGAAACAGCATGGTTAAACTGGCTGCATGCAAATGAGATGCTGTTCAGAGGAACGATGTTCAACTGCCAGACAAGCAAGATCAATTTTCAGTACACTCTGAGACTCCAGAGGGATTGGTATTTCACAGTCAGTGATAAAAATGCATGACACAGAGAGTCTGCAGGGTTCATATTGTCAACACACTCACTGGACTCCCTAGCCAGTAGCTCTAATTATTGGGTATGGATAATTCACTCAATGTCTACATGCAGATATGGCCTTAAAAGACACTACGCCACCTGGTATAAAACTGTTAATACACACTTATTTGTACATATTCTATTTCAGGATTCATCTGTTGGAGATGATGATGAAGACAATACGGCGATGGTGACAATGATGTACATCTCAGATAATGATAGTGATGATGATGTTGATGATGATGATGATGATAATGATACCAGTACATTGTGACAATAATGTTGATAATGAAGATGATGATGTTGATAACAATCATTTTGATGATAATGATGATGATGATAAAGTATAATGATATGATAATGACCCTGATAATGCTTCTAGTGATGAAAACGTGAATAACATGCATGGTATATGTTATGATTATTATTGTACTTCATGTATTTTTTATTCATATTTTATGGAGCCTGTAAATGGGACTTATTCCCGTTGGTCTTCCTTGAAATAAATAAATAAATAAATAGATTATTACCAAAAGTCTAGAAGTTTTATTAAATCATATTTTAAAACTCAAGTTAGTCTTGGAATGTGCCACCTACCGGTACACTTTCAAACTTTGGATTATTTCATTCCTTCTAATATCATCATGTGGTATATACCGATATATCCTAAATTTTATGTCAGTTCTTAAATAATACCGGTAATTGAAGGATGATTTTGTAAACAGATTTTGATGTTGTACACACCATAAACAGGACGTGAAAAAAGTTGTGTTGTATTATGGTCTGCAAATCTTTTAAATCCTTCCTCTTTAAAGGACAGAAGATTTGAATTCAGTTTCCTAAGTTATGTCTGACCATTCTCGTATTTTAGAGCTTTTTTCACATTTGTGAGTACAATGTAATATATGCCAGTGTGGTTGGTGGATTTGGTGGATTCAGAGTCATATTTGAATATATGACAGTTTAAATTGAGTGAAGGAACAACTGATTTGACATGAATTCAACCAATGATAAACGGTACAAATGCAGATAAACAAATCAGAATGCTTTTCCCTGTTATCATGTTACCTAAGTATGAGAGAGAGTGGCTTGAGGATGAAATTTCAAAAATACTGATTAAAGGGAGGCAGTCATCGGAACTGCACTCAACGGTCATCTGGGACCCCTACAACCGATGTAAACACTGTATCCAGGGTACGTCGATGGTTGAGAAAGTTAAAAAGTGTTTGTCATAATGTACATTACAAAATTTAAATGTTGCAGCTATGTTGACACGATGCATCTATATATACCAGCAGTGCATGAAATGCATTGTTTGTAAACAAGATAGCCACACATGAGCAGATCCAATGACCACTTCCCTTTAAAATTGTACAGCACAAGACAACCATGGGCTCATACTGCCGGCAGTCTAGAATTTAGCCTGATAATACGTTATGTATCAGACAGCTACAGGCTGATATTAGTCTAGAATTTAGCCTGATAATATGTATCAAATAGCTACAGACTGATACTAGTCTAGAATCTAGCCTGTTTAATATGGGTCAGTGTGAACCTAAAATCACCCTCTATAGCTTCTTAACTTCTGAAATTTAACCCTTTGAGCAGAGGCGGTAAAAATGCATCAGTAGTGAAAACTAACTGTCATGCAATGGGTGGGTTTGTCACAACTAAGTGAATGATTATGGAATAAATTGTGCTGTAATTTGATACTGTCAATGAACAATTAATAACTTGATCTGATAAATTTACAGTCAATCACTGAAGGTTAAAATTTGTCATTGATTTCCTGTACAACACACAGCATCATGTCGCCATGGCATCACAGTTGGTGTTCATCACATGCAAATTTACAATTTCTTCTCAAACTTCAACATCAGGAGCACAAAGCAAGACTTTATTTTTAGATTTACAGAGTTCAAAGTTAATCAGTGAAATTCTGCACTGGGCTTATGACACCATGATGACTTCTGTAATACAATCCAATGGTGTTTCCTAGACATACCGGGTAGGTGTACAGTTCAGTATGTGTATCTTTATAACACGATAATCGGTCAAACTGAAAGAAATTCTTTTCTCTACAATATTACAGAGCTGAAAACACTTCAATCAGACTCTGCAAGATTATTTTTAAAAAGGATTTTCATCTATATGAGATTTTAAGTCAAAATAATCAGGTTTGGGTAAAATTATCCAGAGATTTCAACTGAAAAAGTACAGCTCCCCACTCTTGGGACGAAGATTTACAAATCATGAAATGCACATGAATGACTTGTTTTACAACAATGTACTTCTCAACCAAATACAGTACAACTATGAAACATAAACACCTGATATAATAGCTTTAGTCATGTACCTGCAGTTCATTAATATTGTAGATTCATGCTGTGTACAGCACTTTAAAGGGCCAATCCTAAGGCCTTTCCCCCATTTGTACTGGATATGCAATTGGAATTATGGGAGATATTCACAGGGGTATTTTGACCAAAAAGTACATGCGGCTGGAGAATCAATGATTTGCTGATGACAATTTAAATTGGCTGTTTCTGCCACCAGACCTAGCACCAGGTAAGACATGGCTTGGTGTCCCTGACTGCACAGCAAGGGGCAATGAACCCTATATTCAAAGTAGGGATACAAGACCACAAAACAAAACTGAAATGATTCTGCACAAACTAAGCTAACAATGTTAAACAAACAGAGGCCCTGTCACACTGTCACTATCAGGGGAGCTGTGACATACTTTTGTGCGTATTTAAAGATTGGACAATCTTCGGAAAAGCGGAAAAGTCAACCAGTCAAACTTTTAGAACATGCAATTTTTATTTGTCAATTATGATACACAATGCCCCTCCTCCTTATAAATTGGAGCCGAAATTAACATCACATCAAGGGACCAAAGGAGTGATCCTAATGTTTGTGTGAAACATTTCATGGGCATTTCAGTGTTGAAAGTGAGGCATTGTGGGAAAGGAAGGTGGGGTATTTCATTGGAGCTGTGATGATAAGGTACATAAATTATGTTGCTTGATATTGCAATGAAGAGAAAGCTGAACAAAAAGCATATTTTGTCATGTAAGTAGCTTGATTAAGATCATCTGTTGTGGTAATGTTGTAACATTTCATAGTTGAATGATTAAATCAAATGATAGCTTTCCAGCAATAAAAAAAGTTTACTTCCTGCTGTAATTAATGGCTTTGATATGATCAAAGATATACCGGTGATAGTACCAGCAGTGTCCCTTGATAATAACACAGACTTCACTCTCACATCACTGTCTTCTCCTAACAATACCATTGATACATATGAAGGTCATTGACCTTTTAGTAACCATATAGAGTTAGACTAACACCCATGATTATCCACAAATATTGTCATCATTATCGAACTGTTATTGATGAGATGTTGATATTAGAAATGATGGAGACAAGACTTTTAGTGTTCCATGATAAAATTACAGAGTCCCAACACGTCCAGATACTCTAGTTAGATTGCAGAAGAGGAAAAATTGTAGTCATCCAGCTATGACAGTATGAATGGATACTTCCCTGCACACTTGTATGCCTCAACAAATCTGAGTGTGTCTGTTTTGTCACTAAATACCTGCAATACATTCACATCCTTATACAATCTCATCAAGGTTTTGGTACAACTCATTATGCTTTCCCACATACCAATAGCTTAAGATGTCAAAGTATTTTGCAAATCAGCCATTACTGACCACTTCTCAACAGTCGTTTCTTAGAATTTATTCACTCAACGAAAGTCACAATAGTCCACAGTTTGTTGATTTTGTGCAGTTTCAGTGTCCAAGGTCCAAAAGTAGACCAAAATTATATTTTCAGCAATGGTATTAACCATAATTCATACAGTGCAATAAAAACAATGTCAAACAACCAATTCCTGTGAACTGAAAATTTTCATTATGATACAAACATAGTATATTGACAGATAGTTATAATTTGTGAAGGATGTTCTCAATTTTAAAACATAAAGTACTATCATAAAGCTACGTATAATGTTTGCTTTGCTAATCAAATTTCATTTACAGCTTGATATCTGCAATTAACAATGAAAAAAATCATAAAGTACAGTTGTAAAGTTTTGAGCATTTCTCATTAATAATACATTTATACTTTCAAATTATTAGAAATGTGTGGGTGGTTTAGCTTGATGCTGTTTTATTCATGCAGCCTAGAAAATAAACATCTAAGAACTGTAGATCTTAATCAGGACTTTTTCTGGAAATTGAAAATTATCAGGCAGCTGCATGTCACTGTTGTATGAAATACCAATCAGTTATTGGATTGATTTGGAAGTTTGGTCAGTGTGGTATGTCCTGTAGATTACATCATCCTGTATGGCAATAAATATTGAATTTGTTGAAATCCTTGTTCTTATATCACAATCATTGCAGTAAGTTTTAAGTAAGTTGTACCTTAGAGTGTTTTCTCTGCATGCTCACTGAAGGGGCACTTTCTGCCCCATTCATCAAAATTAGGGGCAGACTTGACATTTTAGGGGGCAGCATTTTTTAATCCTTACTAATGACATTAAACAACATATCCTATCAAAACATGAACATAAAATGGCACTAGTATCCATGGAGACTGAACTACAACTATGTCCTTGGCAGTTCTCTTTCGATGCACGTCACCAAAGTTGAATGACAGGCGATATATTGTCTTTTCCGAGGCAGTATTCTGGCCAAAAACAACAGCAAATTTACAGGTCACTACACTATTTGATGCGCTAGGGTCACCATCATATGGGCGTATTTGTGTCCTTTGTTTTGTGCGCGATTTTCGCGCAGTCAGTAACTTTTAAAGGGCAGAAAATGACTCGAAATGCGCAATTTGCGCAATCGCGCAGTCAAGAGAAAACCCTGCCTTAGTAGGTCTAATCCAGTCAAACTCAAATCAGTAGTATCTTGTAAGCAATACAGTGGGTTCAAAGTGCCATTCAAAATCAGTAGCTTTTTACTGAGGTACAACAAAATAGGTTTAATCTGCTGCCACCAGTAATCACTAGGTTTTAGTGTGTTTTACATTGTGACATTCACAATCATGGAGTTGCTCATTTCTGAAGAAAGCATGTTATTTATGGGTTTGCATAGTTTTGAACATTCATAATATCTTCATTCATCCACATCAATATCATATGCAATAAGTTCCTTATCCTAAACCACTGTTATCAAAAAGTACTATGACCCCAACCATAGACAGTAGAAGGGGGTACTGTCTATGCCCCAACATAGTGCATGGATATGATTGAAGCAACCATATTGTAACTTGGCAGGCAAGCTATTAAGAGGTACAGCTGTGTGAAAAGAAAGATAATTAAGTTCTATGTTCTGATTTGTCAGTCATCAAAGAAAGCAACGCTGATCACAGAATGAAAGTGCATCTCGACAGTGGAATGAGTCAATCGCAAGGCACTGTGGGAAGTAGGTCAGTATATCATTAAAGATTACAAGTTAGTCATTAGACTTACATGATACAGGGATGTTGGTGAGCAGTAGGGTGTATTTATTTTGTACTGCTACATTAGTGAAATTTGAACATTCTTTCTTGAAGTTTTCAGAGATCAATTGAACATTTATCCTAATAGCAATTGGATAAAACTTGATTGATGCTGATTGCTACCTTGGCTAATTCATGTCAGATTTTCAACAATATTTATTGCATATATTTATGTAGATGAATGAAGAGATTTGTCTTTAGATTGACCTATTAATTTCTATTTATAGACTTACAGTTCATAAAACACTTTACTGAAGCAAGTTTCTACCAATGTTATCTTCATTATCTATCATTAATTAATTACAAACTATACTGCAACCATCATTTTAGATCTTCCTCTTTCTAAAATTGTAAAATGTCATGTACATGTACAATCATGTACAATCACAGCATGGCAAGCGACACAATAGAAAACAAGGCTGTGTTTGTGACACTGTTCAATGTAGGTTAATGAGACCAAACAATTACCGGCATGTTCAGTAAAACCAATTAGTGGTCATTGGTCTGGGAGGAATTACATGTACCTCCACTATGAACATCTGGGTAAAGTTGAAATGTTCCCTGGCTTGTTGGTGTTCTGTGTCCTTCAAGATGGCAATCCAATCTTGCTGTTATAATAACTGTCTAAGTTTGTTTTAAAAATACTGGATAAATAAACAGTGTTGATGACCTGACAGAATCCATCAGCCAATGAAAGCAAGTGGAACATTTCATTGTCAATTGACTCCTGGTAGTTGTGTGTTTGTTTTGCCACTGAACTGATTATCTCATCTTGGATGTGTTCATTACTTTGTGTTATTATATGACTATTACTAGGAATTCATCAACAGCTATTGGTGTACCAGTACACAGAACTGATGAACACGTGAAAACCACTATTAACTTCATCATTTTAAATATTTTGTGGGGTACACACTTGGGGATAGGTTCGGTTAGAGAGAGACAGAATAGGCCGGAGACAGCTTTGTATTGTGTCTTAGTATGACCAAGTTCAAATCTTGACCTTTATTACTATCACAGGTCCATATATACAGTGTAGTATAAATAATCATTAGAATCAATGAATGACACGACTAACTAATGACACCCAATGCATAATCTACATAATTAGTAAAGGAAAGGGTGGGCGGAGCTACACCATACACGTGATTCCCAACATCCTCCCGCCAGCAAGATAAAGAGTTTCAAAAATCTTACACAACTGAATTCAAAAATGCAAAAAAACAACACGAAATAAATCTCAAGAGTAAAGTGTCTATGATAAGCGTAAGATTGGAAAGAATAATCTGAAAGATCAATGGCGGTTGGTGTCTAATCATGCTTGATAAGAAAGTACGCCTGGTACGGATTAAATCACAATCTGCTTCTGTTTGTGGCGCGTGATACAAACTTCAAAGAGAACTCTAATGCAAATCCTTATATAAACTATACTTAATTAAATCCTTCTTACAGTACTGGTTCGTTATAAGCTTTAACAGAAAGAAACTACAAATAAGATGACGGAAATACTTTGTGTAAACGTTACATTAATCTCTAATTCAAAAAATAACTGTAAGTTACAATCTAACGGATGTTCATAGCGAACGTCAAAATGAAATCACAACTGAAATAAGTTCAAAGTTACAAATATCACAAACTAAAGTAAAACTCTAAAACTACAAAGCAGTCACTGAAGATAGTGAATGCGAGTCTGAAACAAAAACTTACTAATACAGAATTGATGACATTTCCTTTAGTCGTTGACGGGCTTTCATAGCCGCTTCACGAACTGGTCGTGAACTAATCACGCTACTATTTGTAGTATGTGCACCTTCGTCAGCGTCGGCGCACGTTTCATTATTTTCAACTTCTGAATTAACTTCTAATGGATACAATTTAGTGATAGGTCTACTAGTTTTGCCGGTACGCGTTCTGATGCAAGCGGAACGCACTAAACCATCATTTCCTGTGTTAAGTTTTTCAACAATGGCAAGAGACCACCTTATCCGTGGGACAGATTTGTCTTCCACTAGAACAACATCACCCACCCTTATCTGATTCTGAATGGCTCCCTTCCCTGAAATTCGATCTCTTTCACGCAATGTGTTGAGTAATCTTGAGACCATCTTTTCCAGAAATGAGTGTGAATTTTGCCTAAATACCCTGATCTCCTCTGGAGCGTTCTTGGCTACCAAATGTTGGGTCATTTAGCTCATCTTCATCGATTGAGTAATATGGCAAAGTTGTGATAAGACGACCATGCAACAAGTGTGAAGGGGGTCAAGGGTGAAAGATCGTTGAAGTCGTTTGAAAGATAAGTCAGTGGACGATCGTTCAACGTAGCTTCGATTTAAGCAAGAACTCTTTGTAACTCATCGACTGATACGAACGATCGACCATGAACTTTTTGAGGGCAGTTTTAGTCAAGCCGATACGTCGCTCCCTAAAGCCACCATGACACGGAGCACGTTTTGGAATGAAAGTCCATTCCACGCGCGAGTTTGCAAAATAGTTTCATACTGGTACTGATTTCATCATGTTTTCTATTTCCGCCGCGGCTGATAAATATGTGGATCCGTTATCCGACATAATTTTGCGCGGCAGGGAGCGTCTGGCGGCGAACCTCCTGAAGGCTCGTAAAAATGTCTCGCTACTGAGGTTTGCGACTAATTCTAAGTGTATGGCTCGAGTAACGGCACACGTGAATAAACAAATGTACGCTTTTTGCTCAGACTTTCCTACTGAGACATACACTGCACCCGTAAAATCCACGCCAGTAACAGTAAAGGGTGGAGCATCACTCAATCTACAACTCTGTAGGGGTGCGGGGATTGGTTTTCTGTAGGATTTGCCGCACACTACTCGACAGACAACGCATCTTCTCAATATTGATTTTACAAACGGTCGAATTTGTGGAATCCAAAATCTCTGCCGAATGTGTGTGATAGTTGTCTGTGATCCGGAGTGTTTTATTTGCCAATGAGCGGCGATCACTATCAATTTTGTGAAGTGATTTTCTCGGGGAAGGAGAAGCGGAAATTTAGTTTCCCAACTTAATGGCGCGTTGTGTAGCCTACCACCAACACGAACGAAGCCTTCTTGTCAATAAACAAGCGAAGTTGGTGGGCTAATGGGCCAGCTGATTTCTGTTTATCGTTAAGCGCCTTCATTTCCGTGGAATAAGCGCGCTTTTGAGTATCACGGATCCATAAACTTTCAGCGGCGTTGATTTCTTGTGCGGTCAAGGGATCAAGTTTACGGTCCTTTTCCTCGCTCTTCAGATTGTTCACAAATCGTAGAACATAAGCACTTACGCGTAATAGTCTAGTCAAGGAGCTATAGTCAGTAGAATCTATGATTTCGGAGATACCGACATGAGTAGCAACAGGTTGTTCACGCGTACTTTTGCAAGCTTCTGCTGCGTTAATTTCATCAGTGATGTGTAACACTTGACTATCAAAGACTTCGCAAACCGGCCAATCTCCCAATTTCAGCCATTGTGGTCCATGCCACCATAGCGTGCTTTCAGCCAGTTGTGACGTCAGAATGCCGCGAGACAATAGATCGGCTGGATTATCAGCTGTAGGACAATATTTGTACTCGCCAATGAGTTCATTGGCCTTGATTTCAGTAATTCGATTGCTAACGAAACATGGCAACTTCTTATTGTTTTGCAACCAGTATAGGACGGCCTGACTATCAGACCACAAATAACACTTGTCAATACTAATTTGTTCGTTGAGACTGGAGTGAACAAATTTCAGAAGACGAGATCCTAGCAAAACTCCCATGAGTTCTGCGCGTGGGATTGTCAAAGGTTTGACTGGAGTCACTCTACTTTTGGAAAGTACAAGGGCAGTTTCGCGCGTCTGCGGATTGCGTAAATAAACTGCTGCGCCGTAGGCCTTCTTGCTAGCGTCGGAAACGCATGTAATTCGAATTTGCTTTCATTTGTATCTGAGTTGAATGGGTAACGTGGGATTTGTATTTCGGACACTGTTTGTAATTCGTGGCATATCTTAACCCATTCGTTTCGGAGATCGCTCTGTAGTGGTTCGTCCCACTGAAGTTGTGCTTTCCACAATTTCTGGACGAAAATCTTAGCGTTGATATGTACGGAGTAATGAAACCGAGAGGATCGTACAAACTTGCAGTTGCTCTAACAATTTCTCGTTTCGTAACAAGTGGTTCGCTTTCTGTCGCTTTGTCTAATTCTTTATCTGGGTAACGAAGTGAATCTGAATCTGTATCCCAGCGTAAACCAAGTACATTTGCGATGCTATCTGAACACGGAATATTTGCCTTTGCAACAATTCTTTCAACTCAGCGCAGTTAGTAGCCCACTCGCGAAGATTAAAGCCGCTTGATTTCATGAGATTAATTGCCTCAGTATGATAATCTATGAGTTTCTGCCCAGAGTCGCGTCCACTCAAAACATTATCAACATAGATATTTTTGCTTAGATCTACGGCAGTTTCAGATCCATCATTTTCTAAGTGAAACTTGACGGTTGCGTTCAAAATGAACGGCGAACATGCGGCACCAAACAACACGACTTTAAAGCGGTAAATACGAAATGGACTGTTTGGATCGTCAGGGTCCGATAACCACATGAATTTAGTGAAATCACGATCGGACTCCTCTAGGCCTACTTGTAAGAATGCCTTCTCGATATCTGCGGAAACGCCAAATTTGTGCATGCGGAAACGGAGCATAATCGAAGCAAGATCATTTAATAGTGATGGCCCTGCATCTAAGCAGTCGTTTAAACTGGGGTTGTTTCCGACCTTGCAGCTACAGTCGTAACTATTCTGATAGGCGTTGTATCGGAATTTTCTTTACGGGATGATGAGGTAAATAATGGCCTGAACTTACATCATCATTAGTAACTATCTCTATGAAACCGCGTTCCAACTGATTTGTGATTAGTTTGTCGTACACTTGTCTAATCTCCGGTGTTAATCTTTGTACCATCGTGCGGGTTCGTTTTTCGCAAACATTTCGATTTGTCGGCAATGCGGGGTGGTCTTGGCGCCAGGGAAGTTTAGCAACGTATCGGTTGTTTTCAGAGCGAAGTTTGTTTTTGGTGTAACTGTCATAAGTAACTTCCTGTTGACTAACATGGTCGTCAGTAATGCCAATACTCTCAACATTCCAGAAGTTTTGAAGCAAGCTATTTTCCCCAGAAGTATGTGTGGCAACATGCATTACAGTAGAGGTGGGGAGGGAACTGGAATTTGGATGTGACAAGGGCCCAGACAACAAATAACCCAATTTAGAAGACACAGCAGTGGGTCCCTGTCCACGGATAATGTGATCGCCAACAAATGAATAATAGAAATCTGCTCCTACCAAAATTGAAACTTCGAAATCATACGCATCAGATACAGGGTGTGCTAAATCCAACTCTCGCAAATATGATAATCTGACAATACTAGAACTTGATTTCAAATGGTTTCTAAGTAGTGTAGTTATCTGAGGTACAATTAAAGCACGTATATTAACATTACAACCATTAGGTATAATTACCGTAATTTCTGCAATCTTCATTGATCGTAAACCAGTGGATTTCGCTCCAAGTGTGGAGACGTTTATGAGTTCAGAGTCACAGTTATTAAAGTCTATACCGATTGCTCTGGCGGTACGTTCAGTGATGAAACTTCTCTGCGAGCCGTCGTCAAAGAGCAGTGTTGCCGATTCAGACATCGTTGATCCTCTAGCCTTGATGTCTGTGATGGCGGTCTTCAGTAGCACCGATGAATTTCGGCTGACATCGGACGATACCAAGGTACGAACGTCATCCCTCGTTGCGGCTGGGTGTTTTGGTGTCTCTCCGGTGCATATTGCTGTGTGGTGTTTGCGCTTGCAGACCTGGCACTTGAATTTCGATTTGCAGTCTGAAACACGATGAGTACCACTAAGGCAGTTGAAGCAAAGTTTGTCTCGTTTGACGATTTCTAGTCGTCTTGTCTTGTCGGTGACAACCGTGCAATCTGTAGGTTTATGGCCTGTCTTCTTACAAAACGCACAATGCTGTGGTTTCGATGCTTTCTGACGAGTTGTTGTCAGAAAGGCGGCGGTAGCAGGTGGTTGATCGGTAAGATCGAGTTCAAAGTCAATAGTAGTCTCACCTGCTCTGTCGGCTTCTATTTCTCGTTGAATTGATTCTCTTAGACTTGTTAATGTCCAAGCTTCATCTCCCTTGTCTCTGGAGATCTGTTTTCGGACGTTCGCAGGCAATTTCTCTAGGATTATCGGAATCAGCAGATCTCCGAAAGTGTCATCTGAAGTGTCATCTGATTTGCCGAGTGCGTTCAGTCCGCGAATGTAACCTTCCATATTGTCGTGAAATGTTACTAAACTGTTCAGAGTTCCGGTTGGCTTCTCGAGTTGCCATAACGCCTTCATGTAAGCGTTGATTATAGTCTGAGGTTTACCATACCTTTTCGTGAGTACGTCGACTGCTTGCAGGTAGTGGTCGTTGGTCAGTGGTAACCTTTGGATGGCGCGTTCTGCTTCGTCACGGAGATGTGCCCGCAAATATTGGAATTTTTGGACACCACTTAAACTTGTATCGTTGTGGACGGCAGCATCAAATCCATCTTTGAAACTTTGCCAGGTGAGAATGTCACCACTGAAAGGAGTCAGCGTCAGCTTCGGTAAGTTGACTTTCTTGTCGTTTGTTGACTGGAATCTGGGGGTTGACTTACGTGAGTGCTCTCTGGTGTGGGACTGCTGGTGTTGGCTGGGGTTGAAGGATTTGCTAGGCGTTGTAGAAATCCCTCGAATCTCACCACGTCCTCGTTGACCTTAATCACGTAGTGGTCTGCTTCTTCGAATTCTCTGTTGTAATCGTCGTCATTTTCGATATTGTTGAGGATTTGTTCATCTAAGGCTTTGATCTCCTTGATTTTCGTCGCCATACTCGCGATGGTGGCTTTCAGCGAATCGATCTTGCTGGGTTGTAGTGGAGTATTGGATTTGACGATTTCTTCAGCCTTGTTGATGAGTTTGGTCATCTGCGAGCGGTGGCCCCTTTCTGCAACGTTTGTCTCTCTCTGCGTTGGACATCTTCGTATCCTGGTCTCGGCACCAACAAATGTGGGTTACACACTTGGGGATAGGTTCGGTTAGAGAGAGACAGAATAGGCCGGAGACAGCTTTGTATTGTGTCTTAGTATGACCAAGTTCAAATCTTGACCTTTATTACTATCACAGGTCCATATATACAGTGTAGTATGAATAATCATTAGAATCAATGAATGACACGACTAACTAATGACACGCCCAATGCATAATCTACATAATTAGTAAAGGAAAGGGTGGGCGGAGCTACACCATACACGTGATTCCCAACATATTTATCAGTTGGAAAGATATTGGAATTACAACTCAAAGAAGCACGGACGGACCAGGAAGACTTGACATTTCGATATTGACATTGACTTAACCCTTTCACCACCATGGTTTTTCCCAATACATGGTTTTCTATGGTAAAGTTGGACCTGTATACAGGGAACTGGGGTGAAAGGGTTAAAAGACAATGACATTGACTCAAAGCCTATCGAATTTTTGAAAACATTCCCTCAAATCAAGAACAAAGGAAAGGAAAACATCCGTTTGAAAATACCACAAAGGATGCACAAGGACATTGGCACAGCATATCACCCCATGCAAAGCAGGCAGCAATGCACAGTGCCCATGTCCGAGTGCATTATTTGGGGTATTTTCATGATAACCTTATTATCATACATTTTTCATTCGTAACTTGGACATCAAATTGACCGAGTATTGGAGCCATTTTCATACCATGTCAAAAATTATTCTTCAGATTTTATAGCACAAGTGTGGAATGCTATCCTGGACACACTTCTGGATATAATCTGTGCACTACACATACAGAGTGTGAGACATGGGTCCCTTGATACCATTCAATGGTGAAAGAGCAGATGCGGCCACATGGGATGGGGCGCCTGGAAACAATAAATGTTATGGAATGGGCGTTCCATACAGCTACATGTATTTTAGCTTATGAAAAATTATATTGTTCTTGATGGTAGATGTGTAGTAATACAACAGTTTGCCTGCAGAGAAGGCTACTGTTGCTAGTCCTGCCAAAACCATGTCTTTGACCATGAGAAAGATGACCTTGATTGTAGTCACACTACAACCAGGCTGTCAGAACTGATGAATACCTGCTTTGATAATGACCTTGAGATCACAGATGCTTGACTTGGTTGTATTCTGCTGATGAAGTTTGTCATCAAAGTGTCTTTTACACACAGACTACGGAGGAGGCGAAGTCTCTGGTTGTTGGCAAAAAAGACTCTACAAGCCATATAAAGTTTGATATCTTTCAGGGGGGAGGGGGGGGGGGGAGTAAGAGAATCTTCAAGCTGAAAGAATCTCTCTGTGTAACTCAACAAAATACGTGGTCCATTTCTATTAGCAATGAAGAATTACTTGCACTTAAGGTTGTGAACATCCAATATATATGTACTTTGTGATCAACTGAATTTTTCACTGGCCTTAATCTCACTTGTCAACCCTAATGATTAGGTGTTGACAAGCTGTATATAAGACTTTTCTACCTGACTTACAGAATATACAGAGACACTGATAAAGCAATTGACAAAATAATTAAATGATCAAAAGTTGTGGCTATCTGTGTTGTTCCTTCAAAGCAGAGAGAGAGAGAGAGAGAGAGAGAGAGAGAGAGAGAGAGAGGGGGGGGGAGGAAGGGAACAAATGAGGGAATGAGGGAGTGTGCATGTAGTCTGTAACTCAATCTTTGTTTGTCAAAGGAGAAGTGACAGAGACCTATAGATTCTGAATCTGAGGATGTGAAAAGCCATCAACTGACTATGTAAAAACTAACAGAACGCAAAACGGAATTGGTGGTGACAGATTGAAATAATACCACACTTCATTTAGCAAGCCCATCACTTCACCCACACTCACAGCCGAGTTTGTCCACAGATATGGCTTCCTGCCTGGTGCATGTCCCGCGGCATCCTCCCAGATATGGGAATGTGTTTTTGTAAAACTCTGTCACAATAAACATGGTTAGTGATAGCAGGCAAGGTTATTATCATTGATAACACAGCTGCTGTGTGTATTGATTTGAAGAATGGTGCTGGGTGTACAGTACTTGAGAAATTGCAACAAAAATCGTTGCTCAGTGTCAAGTATCATTATTTCAGATTGGATATTTTCACATTGAAAAACAGATCGGAATATTGATTAACTTCATTATCCTAAAATTCCAGTCAAATGCCGCATCTAAACTGACAATGGTATAGAAGGTTTTATCACACTGCACATCTCTTGTGAGATTTTTTCAAGAACACATTTTAATAAAATCAACAAACTAACTTGGTTCAGATATTAAATAATTTGTTGGCAAATAAATGTGTGTACTGGATGGCTGATCAAAACAAGTGCATGACGATTGAAATGCATTGCATTAGAGACTAGGAGGGTGGTCTGGCTCTTTTATAATTATCATGCACAAACTACTGGTGTGTGCCACATTTGATTTTTTGCACTTCTAAACTTTCGTTCATGGGAGAGCGAGGGGGTTTGAAGTCAAATGCCAGGTGTATGTTGCAATTATCCATTTTCCCTTGAAGAACAAACAGTCACTGTTATGAAATATACCGGTAAATGAGTACAATAAATTAAATTCAGTGAAATCTCAGAAAATGACAGCTCATCCTTGTATTAGAGATACGAGTATTCTCACCCTTTGGCTAAAAACATCTTTGATTTGAATGAACAAGTGTACATCAGATTTACGTTTAATTTATATCATAACTAATTCAGTTTTCCTATCCAGTCTTGGGTGTGTGGACTGGTTCACTCGTCTTGTACCATGGTAAAACTTAAAATTGATACACTATTAGTACCGGTAGTGTTAGTCAGCAGAATGAAATCTTTTCTCACACACAACAAGAAATAATCAAACCCGTGACAGATGATGACTTTGTCCTTGTAGATGACAATTCCAGCAAATTTGCCTTTCCTTTTTGTAAATCACTTTTCTACTGACTGCAGTGCACACTGCTAAACAGAGCCAAGCAGTTTGATGTTTGACAATATCATTGACTACTTCACATTCAAATCTATTTTACAGATATCACTGTGCCTGTCACTCACACAGTAGTGATGCATGCTGAGTATACTCAGAGCATAGGCATTGCTGTCTTTATTAAAGAAATCACAGAAAAAGTCAGCCAAGGGGCAGATGAAAATTAACATCAACCTAAGTTTGAGGTCATTCTTCCATTTCACTGCCTCTAAAGCTGTGCTGCGTAGTGGAACTAGATGTTCAGTATTTGAATTGTGTTTATTCATTATTGAGGAATTTTCTGACATTATAAAAATATCACTTTCACATCCAGTTTGTTGGCTGAAGGAGTCAAACATGACATGTCACATTGAAAAGCAGAGAGAGAGAGAGAGAGAGAGAGAGTCACTTGACTGTATGTATGTGTATATATCTATCTATGATTTATTCTTCATATATATATATATATATATATATATATATATATATATATATATATATATATATATATATATATATATATATAATATATATTATATATATATATATATAATATAATACCATATTCTTTAAATATATCATATCTATCTACATGATACACAAACACACAATCATGTAAACTTGTTTTTTTCAGGGAGATTTCCCAATGCCTGAAGAATAAATGGCATCTATTTATTGGTGACTACCGGGGTACCTCATTCTGCATCTCATGACTCATTCTTTATCCAAATACAATCACATTTTCTGTGGAGAATTCGAGATCACTGAGGAAAGCTAGTAAAATTGATGCCAGCAACCATTTAACAAAGAGGAATCGGGGAATATGACTAGTAATCTTTACAATCTTCACCTTTTCAGAGCAATCTCTGTTCATTGAAAGAACATGCCTGCTTGGTAGGGAGTTCTCTTTGCAGGGATGAAATAACGTTCTTCAACGCTAATCTTTGCATTCATGTTATTTCATGTACTAGACTTCTCTCAGCTTCAGATTCAAGGACACTGCCAGGTCAATCATTCACTTCACATTGAAATAAGTAACCAACAAGCAAGTAAGCCCACATTCTATCCGGGAATTTTCAACATTTTTCTCAAGCTGCAAGATACCAAATTGCATATATATAATATTATGCATGCTAAATTTTCTTGAAACCAGAGTTTTCTAAAGTGTGCTCTTTAGCTCTTACAGAGACCACGCTTGAGTCATGGCATATCATTATCAAATGGGTTTTCAGAGAACACATGGTCATCAATATGATAGCAGCACTGTATGCAGCACCACCCATCAGCATCACTCAAATCAAACATTTGACATGAAATATACAACAGTTCTGCTGAATCACAGTCACATTGTCCACTAGTATTGCTGAAATTGCACAATTGGCTAAATACAAGGACATAGATACCACTACTTGATGTTCTTGTACACCAGCCCAATACGAAAAAGACTTTAGAAATCTATAAAAGCAACTTATGATATTCTGTAGATATCTATAGTTTTATAAAAGTTTATAGAGTTTTGGCCCCATTTTTTTATAGAATTCTATAGAAAAGCAAGATTCCATAGAATTCTGTAGAACATTTTTTCATCTGGGGCACTTTTCGTGCTACTCTACTCTCCATGCAAAAATCAACTGTAACACACAGAGCTGTTGCTGTAGATTTCAAGAAGCTAGCTAGTGTGTTTACAAATGATGCTACTGTATGGTTAATGTGTTCAAACTTTATGAATCTGATACTGTCTACCGTACAACTGAATATCTGGAATACTTATGCTGTCATGATACGTCTGTTTCAGACGGCGACCAATCAATTTTCATTATTAGGTTACTGATCACTGTCATTACTATAACTTATTTTTGGCTCAAGTCAGTTTCAATCTCTTGTAACCCACATTTCTCTACTCTAGGTCATGCAACGGCACAAATCAAGGTCTTCAGTGTATTTTGTGTAATAGTAGTTTTATCGGCCACTTGAAACGAAATTAAGATACACTGAACAGGAGTGGCATATAAAGAAAGAAATAAATTGCTACAAACATTTTCTGCACACTTTATCAGCTGATGTCTAATGACTGGAAGCAGATTTCTGTCAACCCTTTGAGTACAATAGTATAGATGTATCTCTTCATAATGATGATGAAGATCAGAATGCAGACTTCTCCTGGAATTTTCCTAACAGATTCTTGGTATATTGTCATCATAGTAAATGAAGCAAAATTTTGCAAATCAATATCAGAATATCAAACATACAAGAATTATACCTTATGATTGCAATACTCTTTGTGGCATTGTTTTGATTGGATAAGGCGCTATCTGGACATAATAGGTGTTTAATTACTCTTGTTGAAGTTTTTGCTGTTGGACTTGGTTCTTGGAAGAGTTCATACACTTCTCCTCTGTGGTTGCTAGGAGTCAGAGTTCATGGTTGTTAGCCTGCTGTCTGTCAGACATAGCAACAGTATCACTATCAGAAAATTAAATCTTTATGGTCCAGAATACTTAATTACATGGCCGGTATAGATTTTACCTATTGTTTTGCATATGGTGAAGCCTTTATTATCACCCCTATTTTCAAACATTAAAGGCTAACTTTGACATACCCCTATTTTCAAACATTAAAGGCCAACTTTGACATGGGGTTGCACCAAAGGTCACCATAAAGGGGAGAAATTCCCATGCACCAAAAAACAACCCTTACTTTCAGTTCCCTTTTTGAATTGAAATGGCACTTGACAAGCTCAAATATTTGTATTAGGAGTCTAGCAAATTGAGAGTTGTCAAATCTTTCTCTGAAACCATAGTTTTATCTTTTTATTTTCAAAAAGACTAGCTACAAACACTCTGGTATTGAAAATTAAAGGGTCACAGCAGTGTCCATGTACCATGTACATTCCTGTACTTTGGTGGTTCAATTTTCTACAATATGCCATAATTCTGGGCATGGACTTACCTTGTACACATAACTTTGTATTATATAAATGAACTAATGCATAAAAATCTATCAAACACTTCATCTAGAATGTCTTTGCCGTTTTATGTGCATGTTACACTATGGCTGGGTCAAGGCAAGCTATTGCCTTTACACAAAGAAATTCGCATGATTTATAGTCCTTAGCACACAATGGCAATCAAGTTGTCTGACTAGGTGCCTCATTATTGGATGTTCTGTTGCCTTCGTTGATATAATTTGATATCAAAACATATTACAAAATACAAAATATCTGTTTGATTTAGATTGTGATGAGGGTAATGTACACTAAAATTCAACTGACTCATTAATCTCAGTAATTCTGAAGGATAGATAAAATACAGGTACACACTGTAGTGATTGCTGGTAGTTACAGGCCTTCCCACTCAGCTGACCTTTGACCTTTCTATTGCTTTCAAGGATTCCAACAAACCAATCTTCAAACAAACTCCTGTTGCCAGAAGTTTCAGGACAGTTACAGAAAAATGTAAATGGTCACTGAATCAACTGTTCTGCATTACTGAAGTCTTTTTAGTCACAATTGTTGCATAAGAATGGTCTAAGCTACATCAGGCTCTGACAACTTTTGGATTACAGAAATGTTACACACAAAATATGTTGTCTTATCTTGTTTTGTGTCTGTGTTTTGCATTATACTATCTTATCACAGCATTTTCATATCTTGGATCTGTAGGTCACTGATAATATTTGAGATTATTTATTTCAAACCTGACAAAGTCAGACCTGTCTTGCATTACTTTACTTCAAATATTTCTTTACTTAATTTTTAATTTGGGGAATTTCTTCCACGATGTATGTTTATCATGACTTGAACCTTCAGCTCTATTCTTGACAGAAAACAAAAGAACAATCTTGTAGGCAAGTTTCTTCACAAAATAGATCTATTGCTTATCATTATATTTGAATGACAAATGTTTAAACTCAGAATTATACCGCATGTTAACATATTACTTTGGCAGAGTTTAATCATGGCTTCCTGCAGGAAGCACAAACCAATCTGACTTTGATTAGGTTTTATTTCTTCCGATTTTCATTTCATCCTTCAATATTTCTGTCGTTTTTCTGATGGTTTTTTAAGACATTTGCGGCAAAGGACAAAGGCATGCACATTCTAATTTACTTTGCTATTTGGAGAAAGCTGCTCATTTTCCTTTCATAGGCACACTGACGGAGTAGTACATGTCGTGAGTGCGATTTAGATGCAGCCATGTGGAAAATAGCCGCTGGGGTACACATTTGTAAACTAAACCATCAAGCCTGTATTCAAGACTTCCTTTGTGTCTAAACAACACAGCTGATGTAAGTTCTTTTCAGTCTTCAGGGGAGAAAGTAGTTTCATATTTATTAACTATTTATTCCAATATTGATGACAACTTTTATTGCCCTTCAAATAATGTATACAATGTTCAGTCAAAGAAATGACCTAATTCTGGCTCCCATACTACACAAGTAGATTGAACAGAGTATTCCAAGTAGAGTGTATTTTTTAACATTTCCATTATTACTTCTTCAGCACTGAGTGAACACGAATCTTGATCTTCAACAAATCAAAACCACTCATCCCTGTTACTAAATGTACTTCTCTACAGTATCTTCAATGAAGAATTTTCCATAATATCATTCCTCAATTAAGTTCATAAACGAGTTTCCAACAGATTCTAGCAATTGGTATCTTAAATCTTAGTTGACATAATTTTTCCAAATTAACATGACAGTTGAAACACTGATGTGGGTCATTGATAAGAGTTAGCAGCCAAACTCTCTTGTTTCAATAAGTCATTGAGTGGTTCACATTCCCCTCAATTAACAAAGTTTGAAAAAAATATGATGTCATTAACACTTGTTCTTATTGGTATACCAGAATATTCTTGAAAAATTTTATTCACAATATGTAAAACATTATTGAGGATTGATTTCTACTTCATGCTTACGTCCACTGACACTGCCTAGAAAACTTACATGTAACAGCCAGCGATTGTTTATTATAGAGCTGTCTGCAAATGACCTCTCTCATTAATATGCAAAAATATTTGTATGCAAATTTAGATTACATTTTTGTAATTTATGCATGCAAAAAAAACAACAAATATACAACTTATCAGGCGACTGCTCATGTTACAGCTAACACTAAGGGACACATTAACAGCTCTGACTACAAACAGCAACAACAGCCATGCATGCAACACTAACAAAAATTGTCTGCATTTTAAACACCACTACATCTACTGTCATGTGCATACAGCTCTATTAAGTGACACACCTGTAACTGCAATGCAGCCCTTTTTTTGCCAAAACCTTAAAGCATTTGAAACATTTTACTAACATAAAATTGCCATTATCTTGCCTTAATAACTGTACAAAATTGTTTTTTCAAAGGTTGGCATTGAGTACAGAATACATTAAGAGAGGTTCATGTTTCATATTTGTTCTCTACAATGAATTCCCAAATTTTTACCAAACACATTTCTGACATAAAGTGTTGACAGTGGTGTTGACAATTTACACTTTGTCGGCAGTTAAAAGGTTACCTGAAATCACTGTTACAGATTTGGTTGTCAAGTTTGGTACGGCACCGACCAGTGTAGCCTACGGCAACTGAGGAGACATGGCTGCCAAATACACCCACATCTACCTGTAGGTATGCTTGGATAGTTCTCACGGCGACCAGATGTCTGCAAAATTCTGTTCTGAGATTGAAGATGCGAAATTCTACTCTTTTGACATTTATTTGTTGACAACAGCCTGACATTTATGTGGGTGTACCATACATGTATTAAGTACGAATTATGAGACTGAATATGCCTATATGGTAGGAGTACAGCTTTATCGTATATGTCTTGGCAACCTACTTCCAATGGACCTAAATATGACATAGCTTCACTGAAAAATATTCACATCTATCTAGGCAATGTTCAAAAGGGAAATATGGTCGAAGACTGACTCGGATCCTCACACACCATGAAATGGCCTACATGGCCAGTAGATTCCTGGGGCATAATTCATACAAATTGTAATCAGTCTGCAGAATTCACTGGCAACTTTCAAAACTCACTTCCAGTATCCTTTGCTCCGAGGCTACACTGAAATTTGATAGGAATGCTACATATTTAATGTCAGCATGCTCAGACTCAGGGGTCAGGAAAATGAAATGCTTGGCTGCCAGAGGGGACCTTCCTTTTACTGAACAAGGCTTCAATACAGAGTTTGTATTGCTACATTTTGTATTACCAGCAGCCAGTCTTCAAATTGAACTTAAATTTTTGTGGCGGCATGAGGCTGTCCTAACTTTCACCGATTCCAATATCTTGAAATAATTGATCAGAGTATACCGGTAAGATATTCCATATCTGAATGTGTTGTAATGATGTCAAATAAATATTCCAACTTCTTCTTATAATATAAAATGCTTAACAAAGTGTCTTCTCTCTTGTCCAGTTTCTGTCACTTTCACATCAACCCTTCATTGCCTTTCAACAAATTTTCGTTGCTATTTGTGGAAATTGTCACAAAAAATTTCAATAAAATTTAACAGCATAATTTTTGAAGTAAAATTAAAAACATATGATAATCACAAATCAATTACAACACAAATGTACAATCTCCACATATATGTCTGACACTTTCTACAATTGTGTGGCAATATCCACAAATCAAACCAACATTCCAGTTGTGAAATCAGCCATATGCAGATTTCCAAGATTCCAACATGTCTCACGTATCGTCTGCACTGCACGTACAACTTGTACAATCCAATATTCTCAGGGAAATTCAATTTTACAAGCATGTCAGACGTAAAAATCTGCTTGTTGAAATGGGGAAAAAAGAGAATAAATAAATCTGGCCAGAATGACAGACTGTATTGAACAATAAGGCCCAGTGCAATCTGATTGATATTGAAAAATTCAAATAACTTTGGTGAATTGAAAGAAAATTTCCATGGCGCTGTCTTTTATCAGTATATAAATACACATCAGCAAACCCTGCACGAAAATTCTGAAGGATCTCCAATAAAGTTTGGAGCGTATATAATTGATTTGTCGAATGAAAGACTGTTTGTATATGACCACGCTTGCCTGCACCTGTGCAGCATTAGGAAAACAAAGTGGTTACCTTTGACACCCTGGCTGTGACTCATCCTATTTTCCGATGTGCATTTTAAGTAACTTTATTGCAATATTTGAGTGTGTTTCTATTTGTTGCAGTATTCTGTCACTTGCTGTGGAGGAAGACTCTGAATATCATGTGAAATGATGGCATATTTACCTCTATGGAAACTTAAGATACTGTACTGAAGAACAGTCCGGTGCTAACATGGTCATGATGAAAAATAGTCTACACTGACAAATTCTGAAAATTTTGTTAGTCTGTCCAAAAATTTAAGTCCAAACTAGACGATTTTCTCAATAAAATCAATCTTCTCTGTGAAAAATGGCAAAACTCATTTCTGATGCTTCTAAAACTAGACAAGACTTGTTATTCAATGGAAATAAACACAGATCATATTTTCACATTATATAAGCTGAGAAATACCTAGTGACATTTCTTAGTTTATTATTCATTATTTTGTCATGTTACATGAGGAAATTTCTACTTGTCTCAATTTAGTCAGGTCATATCTGAGAAACAGCTCCGGATGGACAGATGCAGGCATGCGTAGATGCGACCCAATCTACAAGTCCTCATTTCAGACAAAATGGGGACTAATGAACAGTTCATGAACTGATCTATTGATCAGACTGAGGGTACAAATTGCTAGACAAGTTTTAATCCACCACATGTCCCTTGTAAACAGTAATATCGTATTTTGAGCAATATACTGGTATGTGTCAGTTTGATCAAGCATAGTGGAATATAATCATTGTCAAGCCAATGTACATGTATTTACACACCATCAGCTGCCTCAGATTCAGGTTGGTTGAGCAAATTCTATCCTTTCATCTCCAGCTGATCCAAGTAAGTACCGGTAGGTTAGACCAAACAAATTAAATAATGCTCTTCTGATAACATAGTTTTCAAAAATAGGGTTACGTAGGCAGGGATTTTTTCCAAAAATATTTTATCTTTTAATTCAAGGGTTCAGGACAATCAAACACTGGCCACAACATTTCCAGAAACACGTATCATAGCATATAAAGGAATAGAAACATAAAAGACATCCTCGTTCAAGCAAAATCCAAACGCGAGGTAACGAACATGTGATTTTTCTTTTTTTTACTTCCAAGTAGGTCAGGTTATCGGAACAGCACAATATTTTTGCCTTATCATTAAGACGAAACTAAAGTATCAAATATATCCATATTTTCCTTGAAATAGTATCTAATTGGAATATGTATTAGTAATCTCATGGGATACCTGACTACATGACAGTGATGATGCAGGGTTTTCTAAAATGAATCACTCACATAATCCAAACCAAAGCAAAAGCTGTGTGTAAATCTTCTCAACATGTCAGACAGAGTACATTTTACGTTTCTATGGTGAATGTCCAATCCATGAAGAATATTAACAATGCCGGTCAATACGTACGCTATCTGAACTGAACTCATGACAGCCAGATCTTGAGCCATGTCCTACCATATCATAGGGATTTAGGAGTTTCAGAGTATTTGCTATAAGCTGTGGGTGTGATAATGTCACACACAGGGTCATCGCAGTAAAGAGGGACTAGAGGAAAAGGGTGATGACCTACTGGACTCTAACTACCCATATATTGACTGTATTTAACTATCACAGCTTATTCAGTGCTGAAATCATGACATTCTCCACCTACAGCAATAAAGGAGTCAAAGGTCGTGTCATCCAAAGGGGACATGTCATAAATTAAGCCAAAATGGCCTAACAATGATGCCGTTTAAGTTTTACCAATTAAGTTCCCCTGACTGTCTGGATGAAGCCACTGTTCAATGTCATTAGACTACAGCCAATAAAAAAGGCCTGGTAAAGCTTTACTGAAGGCTGGAATGTAGAACAATGAGACAACAACATGCACGCAGTTCAAGCTTTACTATACAAGACCTCACAATTGGTAAATACCTGACGACAACCAATGCATGAAAAGTCTGTGGAGCAACCCTGGCTAGGACTTATTTTCACACCTGGGGTTCCAGGGTGGGTGGAGGGGGCCTATAGGGAGCAGCAGAGGTCTGCAAAAGCTCATGCCAATGGCAACTACATCTGATAACCTTTCTTTTGAACATGTAACCCCTAGTTATTTTACCTCAATATTCTGCTTGAATCAAAAACATGAAAACGGAGATGAGTTGGTTTGTTGACAAATCTGCAAATGTTCTCTCTGCTATAGAATGGGACACCACTGTACACTGATTTCAAAGATGTCTGTTATGTCACTAATTGACATACAGGTAATTACAGGGAATTGGGATCCACTAGTACCGGTATAGCTTTCAGTAAAGCCATAGCCTAATTTGTATAAATGGTTTTCAATATTAAAGGAGACTAGACCTCTGCAATGATACATGGGAGGTTCTAATAGTCAAGAACCTTACTGTAAATAGCCTATGCTAATTTAATGAAATGACCCTGCATATACAAAACATGGGATATCTATCAAACACACACTGTAATGTATTAGCATACCATCATACCAAGGTAAAGTAATGTCCAATACAATACCAGTGGTAATATTTTGATAGGCAGAAAACTGGCCAAACTGTGACAGTATTTACTCTAAACAGTACAGTGGATGTATTTTCACTGAGCTTAATCCAAGCAAAAACCCTGACTATCTGGTACTTTTCAATCAACAACTAGCAGTGGGATGAAACAAATCATGGAACACAAATGTAAATTTAGCATTTCATCGTGCACAAAATGAGGGATAAATAATTGAAAACAGTAAATGCCATAAGATAGTGATCTTGTGTCCAATGAGAACAAAATCAGGTAAGACAGAACCATCCAGTTGTTTTTTTTTTACTTCAAGCAACAAAACACTGCGTTTTCAACATCTGCAACTACAACTTATCTCATCGAAACTGCATGAAACTTGTCAGATAGCTAAACAAGTTTTTTTCTTTTTCAACATCACTCTTTCTACTGCATATATTATGCCCATACAAACAATTGTAAGCCAGAGTGACTCCCTGTAAGTCTAAAGATTACAGAGAATATCAAGAGCATTTGGTAAATGTCATGCAGTATTAGAGTAAATATCACTATGTTTGCCGTATTTATCCAAGCAGAAGACGTCTCACAAAATGACACGTCAAAAGTTGGTTGTTCAGGTCTATCAGTCATAGGGATCAAAGTTCCATTAAATGTCAAATCACTAGTAAGCTTCTTGGTAATCTGAAAGAGACTGAAATATCTGACAGCCATTAACGTGGCACAGACCTTGAAACTGTAAGATTTAACGTTTTGCCCAAACTTTCATCATGGAAACTTAAAACCAGTATTTTTTCAAAATTATGACAAGGTAATTATGGAAATTTGGTACGAGAGAAACAAATGATCTCAAATTTATTGATATCCAAAATTCAAAAGTGTTGCTAACCATTAGTTAACTCTGTCTGGAAAAATTAATTTTTTTGTTTTCGCAAGAACCATACTATGAAGACTTGATTTATTCCATAAGCTTTTAATTAAACTACTCCACAAATACAGCATAACAACAAAGCAAATTGCACACGTTGGAGATGAATACCGGTATCTCAGCCCTTCAGCTGCATTCTATCTTAAACTGAGCAATTTGTAATCAGTTTGAGAGCATTGAAGTAAGTTCTAATATATTGAGCTCTTTTCAGGCATCTTTTTCTGTCCTTATGCTGAATTCATATTTTTCAGTAACAATCGCAATTGGTCACTGTGACCTAACAGACTTTAATAGTTTAAGAATGTTTTTCTTGTCCAAGTGTACTTGTTCCATTCATTGGAAAGGAAGTTACACAAATACTGGTATGATGGACTGATTAGCTGATTAATAGAAGAACAAAGTTCAAAGACTGGAATCAAATAAATTTTAGAATCAGAAAAAAATCTAGTTGATTAAAACTCAAAAAAATACATGTACCAAAAATAGACGACATTGTATCTAATCACTTGGCTGTGATCTGATGTACAAATGACATTATCTGCTAAACCAACATATTGGAAAATTCATTTTGATTTGAGAGGTTTGTAAAAAATGCAAGAAATTTGACAAACATCTGGCACAAATATGCATCTGTTTACACTCCATTCCGGAATAGACCAGACCGTGTCAACTGCCTAACATGATTCCATGATTCAAACCGCAATGCAATGACCTGGGGGAGCTAGTCCATGCGGCAGTTTTTGCAGAAAAATAAAATACAGCACAGATGTGATTGTGTGCATGTTGGAATAATTATGACTTCTGGTTTACTACTGGGTGACTGTACTTCATTTCCATCATAGCCTAGATATGGTATTGGCCGTCTTTTACATCTAGAACAGTAAATTACCAATTACACCACTACCTCACATGTACATAACATACATACCTGAACACATACTGTACCTGATGATCAAACTGACAATATGACAAAAGTTTGATGTCTTTTCAAAATCCAATGCTTGTACAGCAATTCACTTTGTTCCTTTTCATCATGGCAACTTATTATCATCCTTGTTTGGTTAATTATCATATATAGGTGGTACAGTACATACTTGAGATGTATAAATCAATGTTATACAGAGAAGCCCTATACTGGGACAGGTCTTGTTTCTCTATCCTATATTTTGGTTGGTTTACTGAAATCGCAGACAAACTGTGAATTACACAGTTCTGCATATGCATATTTGAAACTTCACATGGCCTTTACTTGATAATAGTTCAGTACGAAATATAGTTATTCATACAATTTAATTGTTTCTATAGCTTCTTTAATTTTTCTTTCGTTGCAATATATACGAACAACTACTAATTGAATATTATTTCCAAAGTAAGGCATACTTCTTTACATATGTGGCATATTATTTTTTTCTACTAAGGTTAAATTTTTTCTGTTGATTAAGTGTGTATTATGAAACCGTTAAAACTGACGCTGTTTGTCCCCAGAAAGTTTCCTTTTCAACAATAGTAATTTGGTCGATGTCATACACAGTGTAATATACCTAGACACGGACATGTAGATGTTGAAGTCTTCCAAGATGTAAAACGCTTTCTGAAACTGATGGCAATGAATGGAACAGACCTGAACTATTCCTCATGAGATATGTTGATATTTTGCTCAGCTATAGTGACTCTATTGTGTTGAATGCATCCAGTGAAACAAATTTTATAAACCTTTGTCTGCATACAAACCATTGTCTGTATGCTGATCCACTTTTTCTCCAAGAGGTCAATGAGTTTGCAACCACTATATTAAAGTCAAATGAAATGTATAGTAAAGGTCAAGTACTTCATGTTCTCCAAGTTCAAACTTTCTTCCAAAATTTCTATTAACTGATGTTAATCAATCCAATACCCTGTAACATTATTAATTTGGATCGTTATTTTGGAAATTCTGGTTTGTTTATGGTTACAAATTCTGGTTTGTTTGTGGTTACAAACTTGTTTTTGTAATATGTTTGGAGATGTGCAAAAGACCAGCATGTGACAAAATTAAACTTGGCAGAAAATAGATTGATAAATTTGATTTCCATGAAACTATTTAATCAAGTGTGAATTGATAGCAATTTCCAAAGACTACTATGAGGGATTAACCCAATGAGTGGCATCCTGGCCTAATGTTATGACTGGAACACATGGAATCTGCAGAATTCTTTACAGAATGGAAACACTCTGCATTCCTTGGCCCTTGTACCTCTTCCCATTCCATGGCATTTGAAAACCACAACAAGGCTGTGCACCGCTCAAATCATGCAAACTCCGCAATATCTCAGAAAATGAACCAGTCACATTTTGATTCACTGTCCTCGAGGAAAAATTCTTTTCGACGAATGTAAAAGTCATTTCATATTTTAAACTCACCCATCTTAAATAATGCAATTCGCTTCTTGTTCAATTGATAGACATGGAACTGGCTCTGGGGTCAAAGGTCACTAGCACAGCTCAATCAAATAAGAATTCCACCCACAGGGGGTCTTACTTCTTGTTTATTTGTATCTGTGTTTGTGTTTGTTTATTGTTATTTTTAATAAATAACAGCGAAAGCTGTTTTGTTAATATTTGTCAATAATGAGCACTTTATTTATTTATTTGTTTGTTTGTTTGTTTGTTTGTTGATATGTATTTCCGATGGTTAGGGTTAGGCTTAAGTTAGGGTTAGGGTTAGGGTAAGGGTTAGGCTTACGTTAGGGTTATGGTTAGGCTTAAGTTAGGGTTAGGCTTAAGTTAGGGTTACCCTAACCCTAACTTAAGCCTAACCCTAATTTAAGCCTAACCCTAACCCTAACCCTAACCCTAACCATCGGAAATACATATCAACAAACAAACAAATAAATAAATAAACTGCTCTTTATTGACAAATGTTAACAAAACAGCTTTTTGCTGTTGTTTTATTAAAATAACAATAAACAAACACAAACACATACACAAACAAACACAGACACAAATAAACAAGAAGTAAGAGCCCCCTGTGTTCCACCTTCAAAACTTCACCATGCTGAAATTTTGTCCAGGGCTTCTCGGCTATACATATGATACGTAGCGAATGAGGCAACGGTAAACATGTCTGCTGTAGCATGGGAAGTGTTCATGCATTTATGATGAACCCGTCAATAATGCTGGAACATTTGAGATTTAGATTTGAAAAAGGTTTGGCATTTTATCGTACCTTTTTAAGCTGACCTCAGATGGGTATTAAAGTCAGCCATTTTGGAATGATGTAAACTGTGTTACAAACTAATTCTTTGCTCCAGGTAAGGAAAATAATCACAAAGATTAGAAGTCGGCCCTTCTGGATATTATCTGCTGCTTACGCTCCACTGAATATCCTAAGTTGTTGAAATCAAACACTGATAGATTTTTGCTAAACAGATATTTGGCCAGAGGCAGTGAACAATGCCTTGTCTAGATAGCATTTCTTTCTAATGAGACATTAGGGAAATACTGCAGATATCATACTTGTACCAGTTACTCTCAGAAGTTGGTAGTACAGTCGGCTCCTTTTCTCTCTGGTCTCTTATTCTGTCTGTGTATATATGTATCTCTTTTCCCAGTTCTCTCTTTTATTATAATCTGTCTATCTCTGCTCCATATCATCCTTTCTCTGTTTCTTCCTCCCTGCACATTCTATTTTTCCCTTTATTACATGTGTATGCCTATAGTCTGTCCATCTGTCTCGAGCCGTATGTCTTTCACAATATACAAATTTACATCTCCAAGTCAGCCTGATACCAGAAGAAAATTAACTATATTTATCAGTCCTATTTTATTACGCCAGAATAAATTGAAGCTTGAACTTTATCACCAGCGCACCTTTGCCTTACAATCTTTCCGACAAGAAGAATTTTTACAACTGCTAGTAGCAGATTTGCAAATGGCTTTGTTGAAAAAAATTGCAATCCCTGGGGATGAATGAGTCTTGACAGTGACCTTGAATTCAAAGCTGGACTTAGATTGTGTTTAGTACATATGGAACTGCATGTGACACATTTCATAATCACTGAAAAGTATTTAATGCATTTTTCGTTTTAAATCTGCGGGTAGTAGTGCAACTTTCTTGATGCTTGGAGACTTGCTAAATCAACAACATATGATGACTCAGCCTCAGTTTCATGTAATCCCTGCAGGGTTCTAAATTGATTAACCTAACTACCTTTGAGTTCATGAAATCAAACCTCATAAAAATCCCTAATTTCAGACCATGAAAATTAGCAGATTCTATTGTATACAAAATTTAATTACTCCATGCTCTTAAAATCCTGCAATTATCTAATTATAACCACTCCAAATTTTGATTAATAAAGTAAACACGTTTGCTGGACGTCTAATTTTCAGGATTATTTTGACTGAAAGGTGAAGTTGCCTTTACTGATAATGGATGAAAACTTCAATCTAATTCTCTTTTGATGTTGGAATGTTGTATCAATTTGTAGATGAAAACCCGCTTCTTCATGGTTACAAAATCAGGAAGGAATCAGACCGACATTCCGCCACTGCTATCTACACTGCTTTTATGCAAATTATCTAGAATTGAATATTTCTTTGCAAGTGCTCAATATTTCACTTGTTTTTCATCATTGTTGATAATAAGTGATTAGATCTGAAATGATTTCCTTTCTGTCACTGTAAATAATAATCCATTCAATATCTTTGTGTGGATTTCTACACAGTGCTGTACACAGATGGCTGATAATAGCATAATTTGAAGCATGCGTTGCATAATCTATTGTTTAACAATTCTATCCCTTTATCAAGTTACCTAACTATGGATGCACTGCAGTCAAAGAGACTGGTGAACATGTAGTGAACTGAGAAAAGGTTTCCTATATCACCATGTTCTTGCAGTCTGTTGCTCTCTTTCAGTTTATGCTTCACTTTCCAACGCGAGTAAACTGCTACTTTAGCCTAATTGAAAATAAAGATAATCCCACTAAAATAAACAGGGCTGTATTTGCAAATTGTGGGTTGTTGGACATGGTACAGCACTATTGTAATGCTTTTGCAAGTTTTTGATTTCAAGTCCCAGATCAGTTTAAATCCAATCAGTCAACAATTGTTGTCGTCTGGCATTGTCTACAATCACCAAGCCAGAAGAAATCCTTGGGCTGTTTTTCCCTTAGAATAAATTTCGGCGTGTTTGTAGTTGAGACTGCTGCAGCTGTCGGAGCCGACATCTTTTATTGAGTCATTGACAATTACAAAGCCATGAAAATACAATCATGGAAAAAAAGACACATTTGCCAAGACCATTTGTGTACAGTGTAGTGATAGTCACATTAAAGTTGACCTTGATGAAAATGCAGGGAGCACGTGATGAGTGGACCCAAAGACAAATCAATACAGCACAGGGATTGAAAACTCTAGAATGGATGGCGTAGTCTTAGAATTTTTTGACCTGTAATTTGCAGACAGTCACCTGTGCTCTGGAGGCATTCGTAATTTTATTACTATTAAGCATAAAGGATGAGATGTTCTGTACCTGTCAACATCACTCCACCATACACTGACCTGACCTCTACTTTCCTCAGAAGCGGTATGAGACACTGGTACTGCTGATTGGGACAGTCCATAAAAAATTCAAAATCACTTGCTATTATTTTCTACAACATCAAAAACAAACTACTGGTCTGCATCTGTATGCTTATTTCTGTTTATCTGATAAGCAAGAAAACAAAATGTAATTCATTTCAAATGTTGCTTGAATTTGTGAAATCAACCTGACTGCAGAAAGTGATTGCAAAAGAAAAATTCCATTTGAAAACTATTTCTGGGAAAGATGGAAACGATCACCACAACACTACTTCATCAATGCTCCTCATGCAAACAAGGGATGGAACATTTCATGTTGTCTGTGATTCTGATCAAGACAGGTCAGAATGGAAGAGGAGACAGCTTTAAAAATAGTTAATCACTTCTATCATGAAAACTCTACAATTAAAATTAAAACATTAAACATAAACAATTGCTACCAGTAACAGAAAATAAAGTTCATAGTTTCGGTAAGAAGTGAGAAGGGCCCATACATTTAGAATGTACAATGAGCATCATCTAGAATCAGTCTTGTAATGTTGAGACGTTGACCCCTGCGCACTCATTGTCAGAAAACCTGTGTATCCATTACACGGCTATAGAATGTGAATGTTAAAACGTATCGCTTAGCGCCCTTCCATTGCTAGGGCAGGCACTGAGGAAAATCACTGATTTCACAGTGAACAAATAAAAAATAACGAATTGCAAAGCCCTGTCACAAGCATACACAAAAACATCGAATTCACTTTATCCTTGAAATATTTTCAGGTTCACAAACTTTTCTTGCAATTCATGAAAATTTCGGAAAGTAAAATTTCATTTCTTCAAAACTAGCAGGAAAGGGCAAAGCAGATAACTCTGGGATCATTCTTTAAATATGACCATGGTTTTGCTTTACGGTATTACTGTACATAATAATAGCCACAAGAAAGTTTCTGTGTCCAAGAATTCATGTGACACTTCTTAAATACAACTTTTGGAAATGTACTCATATTTCTAAATATAGTTTTCTTTATAGCAATGGACCAGGACACATTGATTTTTTCCTTTTGATTTTCAAGCATATGATGATTGAATATGTTCACATTTGTAAAATAATGGTGACATGGGTAATGACTAATGTCGTACAGACACAAATCATTTCAAAGAAGTAAAATATTGTTTGACATTGGCGGAGAGACAGACATGTGCATGTAGCAATTAGCATGTTTTATGGCAGTCTAAGTGTACAGACCGATTAAAAAATAATAAATTAATAATGAAGTGCAAATATTAGAGAAATGGCCTGTCTGGACTATCATTTAGTAATAAATTTACAGCTGTCTTGCAGGCCGGCTTGTATTACTTTCTGTAGGTGCCACATGACTGTATAAGACTGCTAATGAGAGCCAAATCTATCGGTACGGGTCACTAAATACTGGGTTTTCAGCAATTCATTATGGGATACACATTTCAGGTCTGTCTTGATGTCTTTATCAAGTTATTGAGTTAGCATCCCTAGAGTCCAGAAGTTGCCAGACTAAGATATCCCCAGGCAGCATGTACTGTTAGACTATATTCATTGTCCTGGTGATGGTGCCCGCACAATGCCATGCAAGGAATCTCTATGGCCCAATACTTACAAAGAGAGAAAGCTGCTAGCACTAGGTGATTGAATTTAATGTAATACTGGTAAGCAAACACTACTTGTAAAGCGGTTCACAGAATGAGAAAACAAACTACGTGGCCCTACTTTCAGTGGCCAGCCCTGTGCAGTAAAAATGTCCAATGCTGTACGTTGAACTAATTTTACCAATTTTTATGATTTTTTCTGTATTTTTTTCCATGATTTTGGATCATATGGACATAAATTTTCTTGGGCTGGACTTTTTGACCAAAATTTTGGGAAAAATCAGGAAAAAATTGTTTAGATCTGAAAGAAATTGTTAGCGTTATATTGTATTAAAGGCAACAAAAATCGACTTTAGCACTCAAGGGGTTAACTATACAGGTTTGTGGGTCCCAAGTATAACACAACATTCTTGGACAATGTGAAGATGAACAGACAGACCTGTACGTGTCAAACATACATGTACGCCTGCATGCAGGGCTAATGAACAACATGACACTTATATACTGTGATAAAAAAAGATAAATATATAAATTAGTAGAAGGGATTTCAAGATGATGAGTGACTTGCATGGAGATTTCATGATTTAATGCACATGGAAAGTCATGAGCATCAAGGACACATTCGTTGGCATTATCAACCCTCGAGCACCAAAGTCAATTTTTGTCACCTTCACAAAACATACCCCAGTCAATTTTTTTCAGATGTTTGCTAAAACATTATAGTCAATAAAATATGGTCCAAAATTACCAAACAAATTACAGAAAAAATTAAAAAAATTAAAAAAATGTTGCACTTTAACTTTGTTGAGAAAAATAACAGCACTCAAAGGATTAAATGCTAGAAAACTTTGCCACACAAGTCACCATATATCAGGTTTGCAAGATATGATGGCTATCCTATTGTTGTAAGTCATTTGGATTAAATTAGAATTTGAGCAATGGTTGATGACGATGCATGTCAAAAATGTACTTTGAAAAGTTTTGACAGAAAGCAGGCAAACCTATCATTACTGAGTTTGTTGAGCGACAAAACTTGTGGACATGACAGAACACACATTGTGTGTTGTATTTTTCAACACTTGTAAATTTGAGCTGACAACTACACATTAGTGTATGCCTGCACAGCGTGAATGCTAGACTGACTCTGTTGTTAAAATCTACTGCACTGTGTCAGATCCAACTCATATTCTGAATAAGTTCATCACAAATGCAGACATTGGATGTTTGTCCACCATACCAGATATTTCAATCTAAAGGTGGTATGTGAGAGCCAAAAGGAAAACCTTTGTTTGTGGGAATTGCCTTCATGGAAGGAAGAAAAAAGATTTGCTTCCATAGAAACTAGAATTCCACCAAGGAAAAGTGAACCTGAAAAAGTGAGCAATCAGCTTCCTCAGGTCTACAGTGCAAACTTCACAATTTTTTTACCACAATGGGTTTGGTTCAACCTTCTTTTAAATTAATGACGTTTCACCTGGAAATGAGGGTGAACGCCTGATGGGAATGGTACCAAGAAAACCAAACAATCAGTCCCACTTGATGGCACAGAATCACATCACTAGAAATTTTGAAATTTGGTTCAGACAATTCCTTCAACGGCATGGAATGCTCATTGAAGAAAATTACTTGAATTCTCTGAAGAAACATAAACTTTCTCCAAACTGAGTCATCATGTTCTTGAGGGACATCTTTACGTTCCTTCGATGTTACATTTATTTAAATGACTCTAAATTGCACTTCAACTACTTACTGGTAGGGGCGAGGGTCCTTCTCTATTGATTTTTAGGAATCTCCAGGTATTTATTTACATTTTTACTTTCTTTTTGAGAGAAATCTTTTCATTTTTTGTCCACTATCAAGTCCTTGTTATAATCTGAAGATCTCTCTTTGGCCATAATGCTATTTAGTAATTGCTAACTATTACATTGATAATGAGTCTTTATCATCAGAAATTAAACACCCAAATATTTACCTCCTGTAAATTACAAGTATTTGTTATTCTTTGAACTGACTGATGACACCACGAGGTTTCCTAATAGCTTGGCCACTCAATTGAATGTTTTTGTTGTGAATATATTTATGTTACAAATAAACACTGTTAGTAAAGGTATATTTGACCTACAAACTGTCTCACAAATGTTCATGTCAATTCATTTACGGCAGTGGTGGGCTTGAGCAAAGTACATGAGAAATTGGCTTGGTGTTGACATATGCTAATCGTTGGAATGACCCTGTCAACTAATACAGAACACAATCTGTGGTCAGTCACTAGTGGCTGAAATTGGCCACATGGTCCTGTAAACAAATACTCATGTTACATAAAAATGTCTTCTGGTCCTGGGCTTCTGTGTCTCCCATCAGTGCAGGCCTGGTCTGTTTTCTTCAACCACGTCAATCAATCTGACAAAAACATTGACCATGCTCAACTTTTACATGTTTATTTTCTGCAATGTGGAATAGAAGACACGGTTGCAACCATTGCAAAGCTGCCTCTGCCACTGTTTTCAAGTGACTTACCACTACACTAGTGAGTTCCAGGTGCATGACGTTTATTTTCATAACCAGGATTACTAGTCAATAGTCCCATTACTTATAAAATACTGATGTAACCACGCCCCCTTAAAACACTTTCACGCTAACGTACGCAATACTTTTCTTCAAGGCACGATTACCCAGAGCAATTTGCCCTTTATAGCTGTTGAATATTACGATGTCTTTGCTAAAAATGAAATATAAAAAGAACTGTTCTTTTTAGTCGTGTACTCTGGAATAAACGGCGATTTTCTGTCCGTGCCCTGTCGGGTCAGGCTTCACAGCTATGCCTGACTCAGCCGAGTTCTGAGTTTGCTCGTAATTACAGCAAAAAACAGGATGGTTGGACAGTCTCATATACATTACGTTTACTTTTTTGTACGCGGCACACAAGTTTTGGAAATAACATTGTAGATAATAAGAGCCGACTCATTCGAGTGTCTGGATAGAACACACAAGGGAATTGCTAAATTACTTGTTGAGTTGATAGTAGAGACTGAAGTTAATTAGGACAGCACTCTGGCTAAACAACCATAATACAACGTAAACGTACTGATGCCAATCTGTTTTTATAGACACACAAGGATAAACAGTGGAGCGGAGTGTTACATGATTGGTATTTCACTCAAATGAGTCGGCTCTTTTATCTACAGAGTTATCTACAGAACTTGTGTGGGACGTACAAAAAAGTAAACGTAATGTATATGAGACTGTTCAACCATCCTGTTTTTTGCTGTAATTCCTATTACCGTTGCGTGTTTTGTTTATAATTGGATATCTGTGCACCGTCTGGTCTGTCAGAGAGGTCGGACAATGACGTGCCTCTGTGCAATTTTCATAGCATTCCGATTTGCCTGTGATTTTTTCTTGGCTCACGAAAGGGAGTTTCAAAGGCATTCTTTGTTGTGCGGGTAACATGCGTAGTTCTGATATCTCATTATGCTCGTTAAGTCTCGGAGAATGAAGATAATCGCGGATTACTTCGCTCCTGGACATGATTTACCACTGTCTGTGCCGGCCTTGTGAAATATGAGTGACTGGCTCAGAGCAATGGACGTGGCCGGTGTTGAAACTGTATCCTGAAAATTATCCTCGGTCCGTCACCAGTAAACCATAGAGCGAAAGTGACACCGAACTATTGAAACATTCAATGCCAACGCTTCGTCGCCCAGATGGTTACAGTAGCTGGTACTACTAATTTCATCCCCACAAAATCCGGTCGAAGGATCTATGCCAGTGTGCTGTTCATGGTTCGAGCGATCGATAGAAATCTCAGAAATCGTGTAAAATGCAATGCGAGGCACCCGCTCGAAAGGTCGGTCACTCAGAGAAACTGGAACTGAACATTTACGACAATGATACTTCTGGTCAACACTTGATCTTTTCGTTCCTTTACGTAAAAGATGGATGATGAAGTTATCGTACAAAGACAGTTTGGCGTACATAAGAAACTTGAAGATGTATTAAATTTTGATTGCATTAGTCAATGTGAGGGAAATTTTATGTCAAGGTGCAAACTGGAGGCGATCGTCATTTGCGAAAGAATACTTTCGGAGCGATAGTTTCAATTTTCACTCACGAATATTTAAGTATAACGGTTATATTTCAACTGGTCAAGATAAGCGATCGCTAAGCTCAAAGTAGCTGAGAAATAATATTACCTGAATGAGCAGTTGCAGGATTTCGTGGTGCAAGACATGATAATATGCCAGCTTTCATTGAAAAGACTGCAATGAATATAGCGGTTCTGTCCGTCGCGCGGGTCTCGTCGCTAGAGCTCTTCAGCTCCGGGCGAAGAAAACTACAAACTGACTCACCTTTCGCTGCCTGTCATCATACGGCACGGCAAGCCATGGCATCTCGGCAAAATACTCCTCAAATGAAGCCGAATCCCTGTCAGAACTCACAAACACAATTTCCAACTTATCGGCTTTGTCCGACTTCTTTAAATTGTTATAGAACTCAGCTAGTTTTGGAGTGAAGCCTTTGCAAGGCGGACACCAGTGAGCTGAGAAATACAGCCCGACAACCTTGCCGTCTGCAGCTAGCGTGCTTGGATCGACAGCCTCATTCTCCTTGTTAATAAGTTTACTTCCCAACATCGTAGACAGATGGTTTTCCATGGCTGTATAGTCCCTAAAAATCGTACAAATTTAAAGCCGTTCGAGAGTCCGGTGGAGCCACGGCGACACACACGGTTGAAGCATGCAGGTCCAGTTGTAAAATATCTGGGTTAATTTACATAGTGACGTCATAGGGTCAAACAAGAAAGTGACCTCACGCATGGTTTTGTTATGCAAATGTCAGAGAAAAACTTGCCAGACTGTCAAATGAGGGAGCTGTATCATCTTACGTAACTTTCAGACTTGGCTTCATCCACGATGACGTAACGGGCCCTTTAAACTGTTTTTCGCGACACAACCTCTACATTCCGTGATTTGGTATTTAATAAGGCAGTCAAAATCCAGAATTTACGGTAATCCGTCTTTCGGAAATGGAGCGTCACCTGTCCATCTCGGACGTTGTCATACATGTAGCTACAGTGCAGATTAACTGAAGATGGAGTTTAAGAAAAAAAAAAAACTGCTTTGGACGGCCTGCTATCTTTTGATGGTGAGAAATGCACTGAAATTCAAAATATATCAAGCATTTTACGGTCTGGGACAATTGCAATGTTCTGGCGAATGTGTCAAAACAAAAACTATCATATCAACGTATCAAGGAATGAATGAATAAATAAATAAATAAATGAATGAATAAATAAATGATGGCTAATTTGGATTCTAACGTGAGAACACACTTAGCCTTTCATACATGTATATCTGCAACTTCCCTACATATACCTAAAATTTATCATTGCAAACAGGAGGACAAAAAACAGAGGACGGAAATTCCTACAAAGCATGATTCTGTGGATGTTCTAACTCGGCACATAATAAATCACAGAGTGACCTCCTCGTTACGATACTTTGTGTGAAACAGTACCTAACATCATGTCCATACGCCTGCAACTGTATGGGAGGTAATGTTCCTTTGTGAAATCAGGTCATAATTCATGACTCTCTGGCATACATTCTGTCGCTCATCCTCTGTCAAAAGATTACTCATATTGCGCTGAGAACACACACACATAGACAACAAAGTTTCAATCTGAACTGTACAATTGACAGAGGGATTACCATGGATGTACATAATGACACTCATCAGTCTATAGACGACTGTGGCAATTATGCCTGTACTAATTGAAGCATTTGTGTACTTTGCTCTGAATGCATTCACTGTGATTTGTAATGGTTCCACTACATTAAATTGCAGATGGCTGATCACAATGGTGCTACACTGCTGTGGTCTACACTGACAGGACTTAGACCTAAGATTAGAAGAATCCTTAAAAACAACTTGACCAGAAAACAAGGCTCATGTAAATGATGTTCAAGTTATTAAAAGACAAACAGTAAGGTCTATTTATCTTGTAGGAAGTTTTCAGATACGTTTTGTGAATTTCCATTGTCTGTTGCAAAAAGTGAAGTATCCCCTTTGCCAAGGCACATCAGCCTCATTCTATTGCATTGCAAGAACAATCAGTGAAATGGAAGTAACAAAGATTAATTCATAGGAGCATTGTACAGGATCTACAATGCTATAAATCCGGCCAAGGCACCATATTCTGAACTGTACACCATCAAATCAGCTATCACAGTCTTTATTTTCATCTGCATATTCTCATAAAAATGAATTTCAAGAATCAACAAAACAGGCAGTTTTTGTTCTCTAAAATATCTTGCAATTCTCTGCAAGCTTACAGCTTGTGTACGTGTGGAGCTAACTTTGATGTATATCAGTTGAGAAAGTTGTATTTTCACCATCCTGTATTTCTGGAAATCAAATTTTTTCCTATGAAGTTATGTCCATTTTGAACTTCAACATATCCATTTAATACTTCTTTTTAATGCAAAAATTTGTACAGTGACGCAGATTCTGATTTTCTACAGTGAAGTGTGAGTGATGGTTAAAAACTTTTACATTCAAGGTGTGCATTGCATTGCCTGGAAGACTAACACAATATGCAATCCAATGAACATTCTGTGACAAGTTGTCTGATCAAATTTAAACTTTTATTCACAGTACGTAACCATTATCAGAAGACCCAACATTGAAACCACTTTTGTTGATCTCCATATCTTTATACACATACATACCACATGAATTGAATTACAAGCGTCTGAAAACCTACTTGTACATTTCATTCAAAGTGCATCTGATGAAAACTCTCTACCATTTCTAAAAAGTGTTAAAGTTATCAGTTCAAAGTTCATTTGACAATAAAAATGATATTCATTGACAGTGGACTCTGATACTAATTTGATGCAACTTTAGAAGTCATTGCTACGTTTTCTGTTTGACACTCACTTGATGACATTCAACTGAGCATAAGTTATTGTCCAAGGTCTCACCCTTCTGACATCCCCAGTCTTCAAGGAATTCACCCAATTTGCCTATATACAGATCAAACCTGGCCACAGAAAATAACTGAGGCTTGACCAGATTTCAGAAATTAAGCAAAGGCAATGTAAAGACAACCACATAACACTAGTAACAAAGGAAAGTAGTTTCACATCACAGTAGAAAGATGGCTATAATTGCTAAAGAAAGTACGCCTGGTGTATTTATTTTTCATTTGTTATCACATGAATATGGACAACTATTACATCCTACGTGCTCCATTGAATGTACATGCACTTGCTGCAGACCAATGCTTTTGACCAGGCATGTGCTTGATATTCAGAAGAGGGAAATATGAAAACAGGTACATTTCGTTTCAATCGGTGGTTTCACAGCAGTAGAATATATCAGAAATTATATGTCTTTACAATCATGTCGATCTTAATCATCAGGATTTGAAAAAGTTCAGACCACGAAGCTGACATATACAATAGAGATAACAGAAAGAGGAGTTTTGACAATTTCCCAAGGCAAACAAACATGCTTTCATCTGACTTGCTAAGAGAAACCAAATCTTTTATCATTGAGATCTCAGCCTGGAAAATTATCCCACACATTGCATTTGCATTACTGTATAGCACATCTTGCAGACATAATGATACAAGTTTATCATGTAGAATTGAACCTGATTTGATTTGAGAAATAAATATGTTTATATGTACCCATAGAGTAACAGCTGCAGCAAACTGAATGACCAATGAGAATCAGTACTTGGCAGGAAAATGACCTGATTGGCTGGTACTGTCAAACAGTCAAATTTAAAAGGACAGCATGAAACATGAAGCTGCAAGAACTTACATGAAATGAATTCACTACAAACCTAGACAATGGAGTAAAGTTGTATTCACTGATACATAGATATCAAAGATTAAACATTCAGATGCTATCATGACATATGTACAAGGAGAAATTAGGCCATTTTACAAGTTTAACAAAGAACAGGTTTGAATTACAATCTCTTTTTGATTAACTTTTCTAATCTTTTTATCCTGCTTGATTCCTGTTCTGGGTTTGGTCGGAGTATTTGTGATGTCGTTGTTGTTGATGTGTTAGTGTTTGTTTTCTCTGTTGATGTTGGTGTTGGCGGTGGTGGCGCTGGTGCTCTCTGACGGAATATCTCCAGCATCGTACTCTGCTCACTTCTTTTCAGACCCTGTCAAAGAAAGATACAGCAAATTTTCAACTTGAATACATTTTTTCTTCAGCACTAATAAACTCAAATTGTTCCGACTACTCTGATGAGAAATTTTCAACCAGACCTTTTCACTTGATTACAATTCCTTTCAGTTCCCTTTTCAAAAAATTGCTCTCACTTGATGGGATTTCTACGTTATTTGATGTTTTAAATATTCAATGGTACATGCTACTTTTAAAGCAAAATGCTTTTAACATTAACAGACAAATACACCTGTAGAATTCCATAAAGCATGGTACGGCTATGATGTATCTTCCACAGTGGTCCCTTCCAAGTTGTGTGTACACCACTTACCACAGTACTGTCACGGCTAATGCTTCATTTTATAATTTAACACAACAATTATATTATAGCTCTGTCCATACCAGTGAATTTTGTGAGATCATCCCCCCGATTATTACTGACAATGTATCCAATTATCTAGCATTGTGGCCCCACATGTTTTCTACATCTACAAATTCACTGGCATTGCCAAAACTATAAAATAATAACTGCTTTATAACTGCTTTATTGAGACACTTTACCTAAGGAAAAGGTAAACATCGTCATACATAGAGACTTCAAAGAAGCAATACAATAAGTAGCCAAAAAAGACAAAATCAGAAATAAATAAATAAATAAAGGTACATACATAAATGGAACACAAACTGGAAAGAATATTTGTTTGTTCATTGTTGTCCTTTGTTATTGATCTCTCGGAAGTAGACATTTGTTAATGTACATTGCTATGGGAATGTATAATTTCTTGTTATTCATCATGAATTCTAGTTGACTGTTATGTGATAATGATTGGAATGTTGGGTGTACTGATTGAATAGTATTGTATAATGTATCTCGTTCTGATTTATAGTATTCACAAATAGTGTACCCCTTCCTGTCCAATAATGGACTCAAGTAAACTTTACACTCCATAATGAACACGTGCAAAGCTTGCTTTTGTCCTTCATGGGCTGGGAGGGGGTACATTATTTATTCTTGAAAATTCAAACAAATTGCATTAATTATTGTAAGTATATTTACAAAGAGACTTAATAGATGCACAGAAAACTTATCAAGTTAAGCATGTATGAACAAAATTATACCAAAGTTATAATGTGAATTAAAATTATACCAAAGTTATAATGTGAATGACAACTCCACATGAATTTTTACATGTAATGATTTAAGATACTCACCTTCATTTCTAAAACCTTTTGGAAACTGGCAGTGTCAATATCAGCAATCAGTTTGATGTAATTATCTACAAATGCCTGTGGGGGGTCATGTGGTGACATGACAACCTAATAAATAAACAAATAAACGTCAAGTTATACAGTACACATGAAATTGAGTAAGTATATTTGTAACACAAGTGACATAGGTGTACTGGTATATTTTTTTCAAGATACCAGGGATGTCTTGAATCATATACCGGTACTATATGTATGGTGAAATATCTACACCTATTAAAAACCTTTGAGCACTGTAATTTTCTCCTGCCAAAATTTTAGTGCAAAATTTTACCTATTTTAATGAATTTTTCTGTAATTTTTTGATAATTTTGGACCAAATGGACATCACATTTCATTTGCTACAATTTTTCTCAAAATGTTGGCAAAAATCTGAGAAAAATTGACTGGAGTTTACTTTATAAAGGGGACAAAAATAGACTTTGGCGCTCACAGAGTTAACACCATCAAAATTTAATTGAATTCATTTTGTTGGGAGTTTTGAAAGAGTTCATTCAAGATGTCTTAACCAACATGATTTGAGTGTGACTTTGTTTGACTGCTAGGATTAGCAATCAACTGAAGTTATTTGTCAATTTTCTGTATCATAAAATGATTACACTATGCCTTGGCTGAAAACTTTCATCACCAAATGTTGTTGTGAATCTTTGGTTTTCAATCACAGTGACAGACTTCTACATGTAGAAGGTATATCTGGATAGAAGGGTTCCATTGATATAATTTGTACATCAATGACTTAATGATTTTTCATTGATGAGTTTTCATTGATTTCAGATTCTCTATTATCAATCTGATTTTCCATTCATATTTACACTTCAATACTGTCAAATGTTAAGCAGTTTTTCATGGATTGACTAATTATAAATCATCAAATGTACCATTACAGTACCAATATGATAATTTACACCAACAGATTTGCCACAAACACAAACATCGTATAATAAATATTTATCATGGGTGTGCAGCTGAAATTTCAATGAGCACTGCAACATCTCTTTAAGGAAAACAGAAGAGATCAAATGGAAGGGTGGTAGTTGTTACTTACCTTAAGGATCATCTCTGCTTTGGTCATGCCCTTGACAACTATTTTTGTATAACTGATAGAAAAGAAAAACAAAACAAAAGATAGTGAGTAGATTAAATGATCTCATGTTATCACTGCCCTTCCCACAGTCATTTAAATGTAATGTGTCTAGGGATATTCAGTGGAATAAACTGTCTCATGACCTACATGGGTCATTATTATATCTATTAAAATTTAACCAAAGGATTAAAATCGTATGTAAAAGTTGTATCTGATGACAGTATCCATAGGACAACCCACATTCAGTCATGAGAGTGTAACTCAGGTATAGTCTATGGACTGTCATTTGAACCTACAACAATATTAAAGGGACGAAGTCGCCCATTTTTCATGAATTTTGTTTGATAAGAGATACTACTTATATTGTTTGACATGTTGAAAAATACTGAATGAATGGATGACCATGCATATATTTGACCCCGATTTTAGACAAATTAAATGACACCAGTAGGAAAATGAATTAATGGTCATGACCATTAATTCATTTTCACGATGGTTTCATTTATCGTGTCTAAAACCGGGGTCAAATATACATGTATGCATGGCCATCCATTCATTCAGTATCATTCAACATGTCAGACAATATAAGAAGTATCTCTTATCAAACAAAATTCATGAAAAAATGAGTTACTTTGTCCCTTTAAAACCTTTAAATAGAAAATTCAACATTGCATTCAATGGAAGACAGAGGGTAAATCCTGGGGTCTGAGGTCAAACACCACCAAAGTTTTTGTCCTGACTGGTGCATGTGTAATTCCAAATTGTTTGATGGACCAGTGGTAATAATAACAAATATGAACAGGACTCCTGGTAGTAAACTAGACTGAAAGCCAGCTGGACTGAATACTGATATGGACCAGCAGACTAGACTGAATTACTAGTATGGACCAGCAGACTAGACTTTATACTGAAGGCAATACTTACAAATGCAATTTACAAACAACTGATTCCATAGCACATGTATATCAAACATCTGGATACTGAGTACAAGTATGGTATGTTTTTTTGAAACAAGGCACATCGTATTATGATAACATTTCAACTTGGCCAAAGATAGTTTATAAATGCTTACATTAACATAACAAAGTCAAATCTAACCTACTGACAACCTTTCTATTCTAACAGATATTCAACATTTGTAAGTGTCTCACAGACCACAAGTGCAAACGTCCAGGCAAATGAAATCATAATCCCATTTTGTAGCAGTCAATTCAATGATATTTGTGTTTCTCATTCAATGTAGAGAGGGTCTTTTGAAGTAATTAGAAAATGTCAACAACCAATAAATGTGAGAGGTTAGCAGATTTTCACAGTTACAGTCCAGTGTGGTAACTAAGACAGATAAGTGGGTACAACACTTCACAGAATATGATTGGCTCATTCAGCCAAGATTGGTGTCCATGACAACTGCAGTATCACCGTGGAATGCTTGCTACTCAGACTGGCGTATTTGCATACAACATTAATGTACATAAAAATTACAAATTGCTAAGTATTACAATCATGTCAATTTTTACCATGGCAACCTAAATCCATCCACACTGTTTACACTATTCACACTCCTAGCTCTTTCCTGTCAGAGTGTACATTGTACATATCACAGTATATCATACATATCAACGGCACAGTGTAACTGTAAAAACTCCCAAAATAGTCATTTGTGCCTCCTAATATTTGCAATAAATGGAAAAGATCACATTGGTTGTCAAGCTCTCACTACACTTTCCATGTTTTCTATTTTACAAGTCAGTCTATTCCACAGAGTACAGGCTAATGGAATATTAACCATCTCCCTGCCAAAATTATCTTTCACTGTTGGGTCTATTTCATCAACACCACTAGGTTACAACATGCCTTTTAAAACACATTTCTCAGATTTGACCTTGGGAAAACCCTTAAAACATAAATATTGTACACAAACATGGTTTTCACTGCGTCAGAAGTGTCTTACTATGGCATTCATGAACACTTGAACTGAAAGTGACCCTGACAGTGCGTGTCACAGTGGTGTCTATCATAGTGATCCTATGGATAACTTAATTTTTATGCTAATTTTGAATGACTAGACCCTAAAAGTATCAAACTGCTCTTTCAGTTAACTTAGAGGGTGCTGGAAGCCGATATTTACTGCATTTGGAAGTATAACATCTTACGTCGTACTTGACAGGACATGAGAAAACTGTAGGTGAGGACTGTACAATGAAACCAGGGTGTGAATGTGACATACCTAACTGGTGCTTTCCTTCCAACTGTTGAACCAATTGATGGAAGATCCAACAGCACAGTCTTCAATGAATGTGTGTCCAATAGAAGTTGTTCAGCGCCAACTGTACTCACTGGTTTGCATTTGAATGTATGGTTAATGAACCTTGGTATGAAAGAACTGCCAACCAGGAAGAAATAATGAAATGTTGCTTATAACAATACTTCAAGGACATTTTTTGTTGCCATTCTAATGGATGAGACATGCTTTTAGATTTTTCTTTCCGAACATTTTTGTTATGTTATCTTGCTGCATTCAAAATTTCATCTACTTCTATGGAAATTGTTATTAATAATGTTGTGTCTGTCTGTCAACTTATGAATTCCTTTCACTGGACAATCATCAATCGATAACATATTTCATGCAATTTCGAATAATATACATGATGAACATGATAAAGTACTTAAGATGTCGCCAAAAAGAAAATATTGATCATAAAAGGTACACAAAGATTTCACTGAACAGTGAGAGTGTTATATAATCATTGTTTGGAGTAAAGCAACACAACAAACAGATACTGGGATTACGATAGCTTTCTAGAGGATGACAGTCATATTATTTCAATTTGATTTGAAGAGTTCCAAACTTATAGAAACTTAAAAAAAATTGATAAACATACTGATTGATATTGCATGCAGCCTTCCTAAGAAATTAGTTTCAATTGTTGAGCAGAAAGCATGTTTGACAGTACAAAGACACAATGATTAAAAGTTTCAAGTTTGTTGCTAATTTTTTAAATTTCAAAACTTTTCATAGAAACTCCAAATTTTTCAATACTTTGCTGGTCACTGCTTTCATGAACTCATTTTAAAACCTATCAAGTAGATAAAGTTTTCACTGTCTTGTTTTTGTTGTGAAATTCAAAATTTAATTTTCCCCATTGAGTATTATTGGGAAAAGTAGCCATTTTAAATTGCAGTATCAGTAAATTTGAGATAATTTTTGCTGTAGAAGCAAAACTGCACAGTGAACCATGATTTTCCCTATGGTTTAATTTTCTCCATGAAAATTTAAGTAAAACTTTAAAATTTCAGTTATTAGGCATACACTATATACATACTACACTTGACTTACTTTACAAACTTAATGCAATATTGAGTGTAGTATTTCCTAGCTGATGCAAGGTTGTCTCTGATCACTGGTACAACTTGTTTGATGTGTGTGGTAATGGCTGTCACATATCCACTTTGATCACCCACTGTTTCTACAATTGACCAATTAATCTGTGAGACAAAACAACAGAAAGGACATGTTTATAAACATTGAATGATATCTGCTGGTTATTCTGACATATATGTAGTGTTTGTGAAATCTGTGACGCATGATCTCACATCTTGGTGAAAAGTTTCAATAAACTCTACAACAACTATTGAAAGAACACCAAGAAATGGAAATTATCACAACCTGAAGTGGAAAGTCTAATTATCAAAGACATCTGTACTCAAATGAAGAACAAAGTACTTCAACTTAATACACAATCAAGCTGATGAGTAACAATTCATGACAGTTATACTTCTGCACTAGATTTATTGAAAGATCTGATCCAGAAACAAACATCTGGAGCTCCATTTCATATACAGTGCATTCACTTTTGAAATTCTATCAATGATGACAGTTTTGAATGAAATTCAAATTGTTGTGAGTCATTATCAACAGATAATATTCATTGGCTTAAAAAAGTGTGCTCTGAACAAATTCATGGATACCTGGTGTTTAGCAAGTCTGTCATACATTTTGCTGATTGATGGCTCTGTAACTAAGGACAAATGATTGTTCTATCGTACAAGTTGCTGATTGATGGCTGTGTAAGGACACATGGCCCTGGCAAATACTGTTTCATATCTTTTTGATATTCACCATGTTTCATGGGTAAATTTATAATATTCTTCAATGACTGTATGGCACGAGGTAGTATGGCAGATAAGCCTAAGTGTGGAAAAGTGCTTCAGCTGTACATGTACTAACAATACTGTTTCAGCCAGCTTTTGACAGCATGGGGACACAGAGACTCAGACCCATAGTAGGTTTAAATTGGGGACAAATTACATTTATCACAACTTATCACAAACTCCTCATGTGGCAAATTTATGTAGTCTTGAAGTCATGACCAAATTTTTTTAGCCACATAAATAAAACTTTTCCATGCAAAAGAGCTCATTTATTAGCATAATGGCAGTGTAGATATAAGTACTGTGGTGTTCAAGGCCTGGCCTTGTGTCATAGTTGTGATCGAGCAGGCTAAATATCATCTTTAGCATAAGCATTTTTCTTGAGATAAAAAGGGTCCGGCCAAACCCAAATCCTGTGAAACAAGACACAATGGTATTGCTCAATTAATTTCCCACTGTTTGAGAGTAACAATTGTTTTAATGATTATGATAACATTTTTCGCAAGAAATTTTTTCATTTGATATTTTGATATCATCAAGAAATGGCTGGTGATGTTAACTATTAATACATCATTAAGCTGGTGGAATCTGCAAAAATATCAAAATCATTCAGAATCACATCATTTCTTGTATAAGTTACAGCAGTTTGAAATAGGCCAAATGGACAATTTACCGGTAACAGTTCTCCCACTTTTGAATTTTAGCTTTCATATTTATGAGTGACCATGCAAAATGGCAGTTCTCAAAGGTGATGATTTGAAAATGCATATGCTTACTATAATTACTGTTGTCAATTTCCCTTTGCCATGACTCTTAATAAAATTTAAGTTACTAATAACAGTCAAGCTAAATGCCATTTAAATTGGAAGGCAGCAAAATTACCTTCTGACATAATATTGTACCTAATGGACCACCCTAGGTGATTTCTTTTGAACCAAAATGTACTTAAAGGGAAACCTAAGTCCAGCGACTTTGACAGTTTATCCCTTGCAAAATCACCCTTGAATAAAAATGCAGCTCAAATTTGCAACATAATTGCACGCGCTGACGACTACGGCGAGACGAAAGAGAAGTTCAAGTAGACGACATTTATGGAAATGAGTCCGGAATTCCATGGGCGCGAAAGGGCTCATGGGAGAAGCGTGCGTGACGTCATCGGCGATACAGACGATTGTAGCTTGCAGCTGGAGGAATACTGTGAACAGTTCAGCGCGTTCGTTAAGACGACTATGGAGAGTTCGGACAGCGATATTTCTGACATCGAGTATTACTTTTCCCTGACTGAAATCAAACCATACTAATTTGAACCTGTCTAAGAATGTAATAATTAGAAAGCATCTCAAAACATCGTTCATATCTTGGTTGCTTACGTTTTGTGCGTGTATGATTCAGCGGAGGGAGTCACTGTGCTCGGAGAGACTGGAACTTGAACTGGATTGGAGAGACTGAGTGACCCTGCGATCCTTCAACGCTACGTTTCTAAAACAGAGTTTTCTGTATCAGTCGCTTACAATTAATTTTTGGTTCGTGAATGATACGGAATGATTGACTGATTGTATGTGTTACCGTGTAAGTCGAGCTTGGCCAGATCTTTAAGGTTGCGAAATCTCCGATATGTATCAGAAAATATTTATTCGCGATTTGACAAATCTATTATAGTGTCGTCTGTTTTCGAAGCTGGAGTCGAACTTAGGAAGTCGGACTTACTCAGATCTACAAAGTGATGAAATCGCCGATATAATGAATATTTGCCCGCTATTTAAAAAAATAGTATCGTCTTAAAGCTTGTTGTAAGGAATGTGTTTCATACAAGACCAGCCCAAACTCCTGATGATTTCCGATATGTCCTCTGTTCAAGTCCCGATCGCCAAGTAAAAATGTTTACATGTAAAGAATGTAATTTGTGCAAGGGCCTCCCGAGTCCCGATGATATCCGATCGGCCCTCTCGACGAAGTCCCGTGTGGACATTTAATGAAAAAAATGCTTTACATGTAAAAAATGTATTTCGTGCATTAATAAATCTAATAATGTAAAACATACAGTATTCTTGACTTCCGGCCATGGATGCTATTTTTGAACTAAGAGTCGGACAGAGGTATTCGGGTGGTCAGATCTGTTGGGTGGTGAAATCTCTGATATACATCGGATATTTACCCACGATTTGACAAAGTATCGTCTAGTATCAGAGTTAAAGTCCTAAGTCGCCGATATTTATCGATAAATATCCGTGATTTCGTAGAACCGGCATGCCAACACCACACAGTGCAAGTAAATCTTGGATCGTCTGGTATCGATATTAGCCTAGGAGTTCCGGCGCAATTGATATTTATCGGGTAAATATAATATCGGCGATTTCTCACACCCGGCGTGCCGAGACACAGTAGGCAAAAAGTCATTCCAATATCTTGTAATATCAATATTACAAGGTATAGTCCCGAAATTGCCTATATTTATTGGTTATATATCGGAGATTTGGCAGACCCGGGATGTCAAGATAAGAGACGCTTTGTGTAGTTTCGTCTTCGGATTTTAGAGTCCCGAAATCGCCAATATTAATATTTATCTGGTTAAAACCGGCGATAGTAGGCTGACTCAGCATGTCAAGATACGAACCGCATTGTGTAGTATCGTCTTGTATCGGTATCAGAATCCCGAAATCCCTTATAAAACAATCATCCTGAAAGAATTAGAACATAACGTTGTATCTTTTACAGATTTTTAAACTCGCCCGACTTTCTTTAGCCACTGTCTTCGAAAAAGCTGTTCTGTGGGAAGACGGTAAAAGCTGACTCCGTTTGTTCTTCCCTGAGTGATTTTTGCACTCAACTGAACAACAGTTAACTATTTTTTATGCTACTGAGCATTAAAGAGTCGTAACGTGCAGAACTGCACTCCTGCAGTCATAGACTTCAATGCTTTGGTAGGCTGTCACACACGTTCGTGTATCGCCGATGACGTCACGCACGCTCCTCCCATGAGCCCTTTCGCGCCCATGGGATTCCGAGCTCATTTCCATAAATGTCGTCTACTTCAATGTCTCTTTTCGTCGCTCCGTAGTCGTCGGCGCGTGCAATTATGTTGCAAATTTGAGCTGCATTTTATTCAAGGGTGATTTTGGAAGGGATAAACGGTCAATGTCGCTGGACTTAGGTTTCCCTTTAAGGGGTCTTCAGGCATGACATCACATGATGACATGACCTAGATTTGACCTTTCGGAAAACCTCAGTTTTCTCTCTTTTCCCTTGTATTATGACTCTGTTTGTGAAAGTTTCCTTTGAAATTATGGGTTTACTATCAAACTGTGTAGCAGCAGGTCAAATTTTTATTCAAGCAAAGCACAGGTGTCCGGAGTTGCCGGTGACGGTGTACATGCATAGAGAGAATGGGAAGGTTTGACACGATTTTGCCCGCCGGACCGTGAATCCAAAGAAATAAGGAGTTTAGAGTCAAATAAAAGGTCTACACCGATAGCGAAATACCTCTTGCCTTTAACGCTCAAGTTTCAAGTGGGCAAACTAGCATTTAGTCTCAATATCGGCCCAAAACTCTCTGGTAACCCCGTTCATCAGGCTGTTACGTACGGCAGCCATTTTAATAACCAGATTCTTTCCCATAGTGCAGTGCGGGTCATTAGCATTCGACATGAACCCGTGACCCCGCAACCGCTAAATTTAAATCCACTATCAAACGGGCTACAAGTATTGGTGCACACAACGTCCAGCTTTGCGTTTTGCACAAACTCAAGTCATGGGAAAGTTTACCATTGTTACGTTCGTTTTGATCGTGCAAAGGTCACGAGTTCATCACTTATGCGCGCTGAACCATGGGTAATTTGTCCCGTTCAAAATGGCTGACGTACGTAACACCCTGAGGATGTACGTAACCAGGAATTTAGGGCCAAAAGAGAGACTAAATAACGATTAACACGTCTCAGGGTTGGACATTAAACGTCAAAGGTATTTATCTGTCGGAGGAAGGTAGTTTTTTGACTGCATGCGTTGATATACGTGGATTTTTATTGTCTACAGGATTCCGGAGGGCAAAATCGTGTCAAACCTTCCCATTCTCTCTATGCATGTACACCGTCACCGGCAACTCCGGACACCTGTGAAGCAAAGTAGGTAAAACTGTTGACAGACTCAAGGACGAACTGGACTCACAGATGCTAAGGCAAGCCTCAGTGTATTGTAGTATCAAACAGCAACAATGTTTGTCTTACTACCAGGGAATTTGTAACTTTGTAGAAAGGAGAGTAAACTGTTTCATGATACGTTGCAACTTTGTAGGAAAGAGGGTACACTGTTTCAACATCTTACAACTTTTTATTGTTACAATGTTAGCTGTAGTTTTCTGTTGTGGAGTTTTCTGTTGAGGAGGCATTGTCTAAAAATTCAATAGCCACTAAAATATAGCCCTTATGGTGACCCACAAAGATTATTTTATAAGCGACAGAACAAAAAAATTGCTTCAAATGTCAAAATGCCGTGCCCTAGGCTGGCTGAAACACTGTAACAATGGCCAAAAGAAGGCCACAACAGTCAATAAAGGTTTTATCATACATGTATACCTCATTATGACATAACTGTTGTTGCCCTATAATTATCTTTAACACACTTGAAAGGGCAAAGTCTATGCAAGAAGTTACTGCAACAGTCTGGTTTGGAGCTTCTTCACTGACGTAGACTTACAAGGAGAATATTGATGAGCATAGAGAGTGTCTACTGAATGTGCAACAGCATATGCATAAAGGCCCCATTGATTTACACAGTATATGGCTACAAAGATGTTTTTTGACATAGATTATTTTTTACTGAATGTTAATTTTTACTGAATGTCATCGATTTTTACCTGCACTAAAAATGTAAGGCAGACTTAAACTAAAGTGCAGACGACAATTTCTGAATTAAGCACACAGATCCAGAAAAAAGTAGATACGGAAAGGGATGTATTTACCCACATGTGGGCAACCAACCCAGGAATGATATGTAACATTATTGCACTGATGTATAGGAACTTTCTCCATGGCATTATGAGGGTGGGCAAAATGAAGTAGATGATAATTGAGATCAACTCACCTTATTCATCGCTATAAGTGCTGGCTCACAAGACGCCTCAAGATCTTGTACAAGTAGTTGTATACAACTTGATATCACACTGGGAAATGAAGAATTCAACTTTTAATCTTTGATCAGTCAATGATTGTGGAACTCTACTGTCTTTCAATGGCAAAGTTTATCACTTGTCACAGAAATGAGGATGGGCAGAGATGAAAAAAATACCGTCAATGACGCTGTACCTTCTCTAATGTGTGGCCAGGTCAGGTAATTGGTTGTTGGCATGGAGTTATTGGTAAATAGTTGATGATGTAGGGGCATGAGGTGAGATATGGACCCAAAGAACCCAAAAGATGATTAAATACATCAATCAAAAAAAATTCTAAGCTACAGTATAAACTGCCTAAAGATAGTTCAGTGTGGAAAAAAGGTTAAATAATTCAGAAATAAGAATTAACAGTCCAAAATAGTAATGACGCACTTCCCTACTGACCTGAGTGCATGTGAAATACACAACCTGGCATCTGTAAATTAAATGTATACCAAGTGATCATTTTAAGTCACTTTTAACTGTTTTTAAGGGATATTCCAAAGAGTCCTGTGGAAATGATGAAAAACGCTTATCTGGTCTTGTGTTTGTAAAACCTCATGGTTGATAATTGTCATAGTATTCAAAAGAAATTGAAAGTGAAGAAATTACTGTTTTTAATAGGCATATTTTCCTTGAAATACATGATCGTGTAAAGAATATATGCTAAAAGTGTTTAAGAGTAAATTTCTTTTCAAAAAATAATTTAATCTGTGACCAAAGGATTTTTATTCTTTGAGTTTACAAATTCAAACATTGCAATTTGTTCAATCATCTTGTGCAGTGCAAAATTTATAAAATGACTGAAAAATAAAAAAAATTAGCAGAATTACAGTCTTTGTGATGTAAAATCATGGGTTGACATCACGATAATTGTTAATCTGATCGAAGTACTTTCTATAATTTAAAAAAGAAAAGTTCATGCAGAAACGGTAACATATATTGTCAGCAATGTAGTGTTAATTTTGACTTTACATCAAAATATGCCTTTGCTGGATACCAAATATGTAGGGCGAAATATTAAAATCAGCCGTGTTCAGCAAAATCAACACAACAGCATTGATCCTTTTCTAATTTGATTTGCTTATGTTATCCTTGTATGACAGTCAGTACAATATGGAACTTGAACACAACACAGTGAATAAGTATGCTGTAAATGAAATGGTGTGGCTGCATCCACATGCAGCAATAGGAGTGCCTTTGTCTCTCACCCCTCATTTCCAACCTGTCCCATCCCTGAAAAAATAGTTTGGTCTTATATATATAATGTTAATAATTTCTGTATTTGTTAAAATGTGCGCATCTCAAAAACTTTTGATCATAAACATTTTCATTGTTTTTTATAGCTGACCAGTCAGTTAACCTGTTTATTTTGAATATTTGCGCATTTTTCTCAGTATTTGACATTTTCAGAATAGCTTCTTATTCAATTTGTCATTTTCTAAAAGTTTAAAATGCTCCTTTGTGTGGTCAAGCTTTCTACAAGCATCAAATGTTGTACTTCATATAGGAAGGTCTGCCTCTAGAGGGCGGGCATCATGAATAGTGTTTGCTAGTTATTTCCTCCACATAAACTTCTGATTGTACTGTAAACATTGAACATGGCCGACGTCCGATTTTCCTGTCTAAAACTTTCACTCATTTTCGTTCATATGACTCTGAAACTCAAGGAAACGATTGGGAAGAAAGAGTTATCTTGAAATATTGAGGTACTCGCCGATATTTTGCAAAATTAAATGAGAAAAAATTGCAAGGAAAATGCCGACAGGCTTACACAAGGACCGTTTTCAGACTCAGAGGCATATGATCATCTGCAGATTATGCAACAGGCCCATATCACGTGAGGCCATAAGGGGATATCCACGCAACTCAGTACCAAACACTAGCGCACACAGGTGAGCAAACACAAAGTGAGTACCCCTAAAGTCAGCTCAGTAGTCTGTAATAGATCGTAGTCAACTAAGAACCTTGGAGAAAGGCTTACATGTAACACTGTGGCTTATGCCACTAAGTCCCTTTTGATTTTTGTCACAGCTCAAATCGTTCTCCTACACCTCAACCTGAAGTTGACCATGAACACCCCCATCAGTTTATGATATGACCCATCACAATGGCATAACGTCAACGGATCTTGACAGACGGAAGTATTGACAGACGGAAGTAGTTGACACCAGCATACTGGTTTTCAACTCTAATACCTTCTCTGTCTATAAATAGACACGAGAAGGTAATAACAAATAGATTTTCAGTTCGACTTTATGACATAAAATTCTTTTCAGGAATACCATAATGAACAAATGGACCTAAATGCAATTTTCCCCAAAAAACCAAATGCCAACACTGTACAGCTGTAAATGGACAGATGATAGGAAAAAAATATCATTTGTAACATTCATTACACTTAGTAAAGTTTTTGTACAAATGTATTGCAGGGAAATTATCACCATGATAGTTTAGTCACTTTGCAAAATGCAGTATTGAATAATCTTGTAGTCAATACCATCGTGAAGAAATGAACAGCTATTGAATAAACTTAAGGTTGTTTTTTCCCATTTAATTCAATAGCCACAGCAGACAGTCAACTGCAATCCTTATTATTCATAAATAAAAATTTGGGTAGATTTTCATGAAAAACATAAAAGAAAGATGGAAACAACCAACTTCAGGGTTTGATGTACACTTGGTCATGTGACACAAACACTGACATGTAAAAAAACTGATTAACGCTAACTCATGAAATATATATCACAGAGTATGAGTGTAAATCAACATTTTATGATGTTAAAAAAGACATACAATAAAAATGAACTAATATTTTATGACTTGCAGTCTGCTGCTATCATAATTATGAGTTCAGACTCCCTTGTGAGTTCTCTCTCTCTACTCATGTTGTAAATTACACTGTTGGCCCAGTTACTCTATTTCTCTTATTACCAATTTTCCATTTGCAATGAATGACTAAAAGTTCCTATATTCTACCATGGACAGCTGTGCACACAAGATACAGTCAATTATCAGCTACAAGAGCTGCTCTGATCTGCATCATTAACTTTCAAACTCACTGAAGAGTTAAATTATCTTTTTTTTCAAGCCAAAACCACAGTCCTAGGAAATATTGATTACATAGATATCAGATGTTGATGTGTACCCACACATTACAAAAGACAAACAAGTCATTGACAATGACATAGTCCCCACTTGTAAAGGAGTATTAGTCTTGATGGGACAGGGAAATGTGGTCATTAAGAAGTATCACTGGAGTGTATATGTTGAGATTTATGGGCACATAGGTCTATGTCTTTGTTTCAATTTGAAACACATGAGGCATGTCTAAGTTATGGTTCTAAATAGGGAAAAAAGATCAGACCTCTAGCTGTATTGGCCAGCCAAGAAATACATATGCGCATAATAAATGAGGTACAAGATGTGACATCTTAAGGTCTAATATCCTATCAAAATTGGAGGGTATAGAACTTGTGGTTACTGAGTTATGCATATATATGTATAATCAAGGTCAAAGGTCATCGAGGTCACATGACATTCTGAAAAAAAAAATTGTATTGCTATATGCCAAAAATCAGACCTCTAGCTCTATTCGCTTGCCCAGAATTAGATATGTGCATAATTAATGAAGCAAAGCGTGTGTTGTCATAAGGTCTTTCATCCTACTAAATATAAAGGACATAGCACTTGTGGTTACTTATTTATTGACATAAACGTATATTTTAGGTAAAAGGTCATCGAGGTCACATGACATTTGGTCAAAAAATTTCTATCCTATAGTTATCTCTATATACCAAAAATTAGAAATCCAGCTCTATTGGCTTGCTCAGAATTAGATATGCACATAATTAATGAGGTACAGTATGTGGCGTCATAAGGTGTCCCATCATACCAAATATGAAGGGTGTACCACTTGTGGTTACTGAGTTATGGACAAATATGTATATTTGAGGTCAAAGGTCACCTAGGTCACGTGACATTTTGTCAAAAAAATTGAATTGCTAAGTTATCCCTATATACCAAAAATCAGACCTCTAGCTCTATTGGCTCGCTCAAAATTAGATATGTGCATAATTAATGAGGTACAATATGTGGCGTCATAAGGTGTCCCATCATACCATATATGAAGGGTGTAGCACTTGTGGTTACTGAGTTATGGACAAATATGCATATTTGAGGTCAAAGGTCACTGGGGTCACGTGACATTTTGTCAAAATATCTGATATATCTGGGTGAACGGAGGGACATGACCCAATCTATAAGGCCCCTGGACTTCATCCTATGGACTAAAAACTGTGTCACTGAATCCTTTTTGCAATATGAATACGATGAGAAACTAAATTTTTATTTTACTTGGCCTTATACATGGGATTCTATGGACAGCTGACTTATACATGGGAGTCTATGGTGGTGTAAACTAAAAAGTCCTCTAACACGGCCAAATTTGATCGCATTGTGAAACAAATCGACGTGCATCTGTATGGGGTAGGGTACTATCCTTGTGCAAAGTTTGAAAGAAATTGACCAGGGCATGTCTGAGATATCTGCGTGAACGGACGGACGGACGGACGCACGCACACACGCACGCACGCACGCACACACGGACGCACGCACGGACATGACCAAACCTATAAGTCCCCCCGGACGGTGTCCGTGGGGACTAAAAAGCAATGTTGATAAAATCTTAATCTAATACCACATCCACTTTTATTATTCTGAGAAGGGTTAACATGTTCAATGAAAGGATGCACTGTTAAACAAAGGTAGATTATTGCACACTGTAAAGATAGAAATTGTGAATCTGTTACTTACTTGTGATAAACGTCCATTTCTCCACTCAGGACTATCTTCTCTGCAAGAGAGCTGTCAACCTTTTCTTTCAGTTTGTCTTCAAGCTAAGTTTAAAACAAAGTAACAAACATCAAAACCTGTTGCAATGGTTTCAAGACATTAAAATCAAATATATTTGTGACAATATATTTTTTTATCACTACTCACTCCTTTAGTAATCTTTGTATTTGTTTTACTATAATCAAGGAATCTGCAAAAAAATTATTTCCATATTCACAGCTATTTAAACTTTCAAAGGAAAAGTAAACATGATCAACACCTTTGACATTAGGGATATCTAAAACATGGACTGACCAGGGTCTATTACGGGCACATCTTGTAATCTGCCTATGCAATTCCTGCCCTGTGGCCTTTGACCTTTAACCTACCTGTTGAGTTGTTTCAAGGCAATAGTCAGCTGTACATAGAATACAGCACACTAATCTTTGTTCATATTCAGTAAACTTGGGAATGTCACTTGGTGTATCTTTCAAAAGACTTGATATATTTAGTCCACCTGCCGTTAGACCACCACTGCTTGAAGTGCTAGTCCTGGAGGGACAATAAGAAATGAAATTTCATAAATTTGTCTGCCAGTAAAAGTAGCGACAACTGCCATGCTTCTGATTATTGTTCTATTATATTAAATTCCAATGGAGGATATGGCATACTTCTTGTTTATATTTGTCCTATTTATTGATTTCAAATGGTACAGGCCAGACTAAGAAATGCCTATATGACTTGGCACATCAAAGCTACGATTCTGGACATGTGAAATCCCCCTTTTTCATCCAGCTGTTTTCAGTGAATATTTTGGTTAGTAGAAAGAGAGACAGGAGTATGAGGGGAAAACCATTTGCCAAAAAACATTTACTGGAAAATACACCCCAGCTCCTTTACAAGAGCAATGATGTATTGAAGAAAACAAGCTTATTATCATGCTGTAAAAATGTTGCTAACTTTTCATACATTTTATTTGATCATCTTTACTTGATAGCTCTTGTCTCATGAATCAAGAGTTAAAACATGACAAAGCTGATCAATAACAACAAACCTACAAAAGCAACTGTGAAGATCTTACAATAGTAGGAAATTTAGGCAGAGAAATGAACATAGGGCTATTTAGTACTGAACTGCTTACTTTGGTAAGTTGTTGATGAGTACTAGTAGGTTGCAAACTTTTCAGTAATTTTCAGACATTTCATATGATCATCTTTACTTAATAACTTGGACACTCCCAAAACAGCAATTGCATCCAGTAGCTGAAGGCATGACTATCTTAATGAAGACCTGTACAAAAGCAGCTATGAAGATCTCAAAAACAAATCAGAAACTCAGGCAGAGACATGTGCAAGGAGCTTTATCACATGCACAAGCCAGGTTTGTCATCTCCAAACAAAAAATACAAGATTTATTCTCTGGTCGTTCTACATCACGACAACACGCGTCTATGTCATCAATTTTGGTGCGTCGGATCTTCTTTTGCGTCGATCTTCGGTGTACTCGTCAATGTAAACAAACAAGATGGCGGCCGATATTTCTCCCATGATCAAAATATGCCTGACGTGAAAATATTGTAAACATTAGTCATGATTATTAGAGTCTGACAAAATACATCAACTAGGCAAATTTTGAGTCCTCATGTTTTAGTTTTGTCGCCAATATGCATGGGGGTTTGTATTCGTATAGACCCCGCCGACGCCTGAACTTTCGACGCAATGTGCACTTTCATGTGGTAGACATACCGGTACGGTTGCCACTGCAACACACCGCAGGCCTCCAAAGTCATGTAATGATATTTTCACAGACTACGACAATAATAATCCGAACAATGTAAATAAAGAGTGTACCGCCTGTATATTCCGAAGGAATTACATGAATAATTTGCGGAAACGAAGAACTCGAAGCTGGTCGCGTTACCGTGAGTTCCGTAAGCACTGCAACCAGGGTCAGGCGCGACGTTTATAGTGTTCGCGCCGTTGAGATTCAGTCGATTTTTGTTCCCAAAAAATAGCGTATTTTCGTCTGAGGTAAACTTCTAGGCCTGTGCTATCTTTGAAATAGTGTATAACTTTGTGGAAGGTACGTGTAGACCAAGAGGTCGTCTGGCATTTGCCCGGGGGCATTTGCTCCATACGCGAACGAACGTAAACGCCGTGTTCCTCGCTTACGCGACGGACGACTGGAAATGATTGACAACTTGCTCACGGCGTATTGATATAATTCCTAAAGTAGTTCAAAAGTTTAAACGTGGAATCGTCATGGAAAACTTATTTTACATTTCAAAAAATAACGAATTCTTGGCTTGTACATGTGATAAGTATATTATTCCCTAATATTTTTCTTCGTTCAGCCCGGAAAATATGAGTGACGTAATGACCGTGTCACCACTCGTCTTTGACTCGTGGTGACACGGTCATTACGTCACTCGTATTTTCCTTCGCTGAACAAAGAAAAATATTAGGGAATAATATCTAATTGTAGTATTGAACTGCTTACTTTGGTAAGTTGTTGATGAGCAGTTTTATGGCATATTCACGTAAATACTTCTGGAATGTCGATGTCAGAGATAGCAGTGGTGTGCCAGTACTCAGCTGTGAACACTGTACCATGCATTTCTTGTAGTAAACAAACAAGTCAGCGCATGATGGCAGAATGGTACCACCGTCTTCGCCTTCTATTTTAGGAAGTCCTGATGCTTTGAAGTCCATGACAAACTTGTCAATGAGCTCTGCAAGGTTTCTGAAGAAAGTAGACACAGCGCATCACAGATACTTCAAATACAACAGCTTGTACTACCCAACTCTTTTTTATGCTATTTGTGGAGTTTGGACACTCCAAAAACAGCAATGGCGTAAAGTAGCTGAAGACAAGACTCTACTATCCTCATTGTCAAGTGCAAGGTCAATAACATGACTTTCATGTTGATTACATGAAATCTATCACATGACATATCACAGATAAAATTGTATGTTGATGCATTGCTTATTCATCCGTTCTAGGAAGATGAAAAGACTGGTAAACATAATAACATACCTCTTGGAATGAGTTCTAATCTTAGTATTTTATTTTAAACAGAGAGAAAAATCAATTTATCTTCAATCATACCTGCCCTGTGCATCAATGTATATCTGTAGATGTACTTCAAAGCATTTAGAAATGATACCATTAAATGGTGAAATCTTGGGTTTGGCCACCGTCTGAAAAGATGAAGTTAGATTATTTTAATGGGGCAAAAGTGGGCTGACTTCAACTTTCAAAGTAATGGAAGAGTTTTGTTGTACTTGAGAGATGTTACGGACAAAATCAATGACGGTGAGAAATGCTGGGTGATAATACTACCTATACTTTTGACTGTAGTATGGGGTCTCTACACTGACAAAATCAATGACGGTGAGAAATGCTGGGTGATAATACTACCTATACTTTTGACTGTAGTATGGGGTCTCTACACTGACAAAATCAATGTCGGTGAGAAATGCTGGGTGATTATATTACAACAGTAGTATTTGGTCTCTACACTGTGACAATAAAAGATGTGTATGTGGATTAACGTTGGATACACATTTATGACACATTTTTTGTACAATTTCTAATGCTAATGGGAGACTTTAATCCATATAAACTGTATAGAAGGACGCTAAAAAGATGTTGCCTTTATACTCTACAATACTTTGGCATTTTCATTGTCTTTGTATTCATGTTTTCAACTGAATATTATCAACATAAAAACCATTCAACAGTTAATAATATCAAAATAAAACCATTAAACAGTTAATATAATCAAAATAAAAACCGTTAAACAGTTAATATTATCAAAATAAAAACTATTAAGCACTTCACCTTAATCTCTGCTTTTTCCTGTGTTTCCTCATCATCATCCATTTCAAATGGATTAGTGGACAAATTCTCTACATCCGGGGTTGCTGCAACACTGTCCGGTGTCTTGTCCTCACTTTGCAGTGTACTGCCCGTAAATCTCTTGGCAAGCAAAGCCTCAAAGTTCATTGTCCTCTGGATGGCAAATAGCAACAGTTTGACTTCTATTTCAGATGCTCTTTTGGCCATAATCTTGGCTAATTCTTCCCTGTGATACAAGTAACCACAACAAACATTTAGGATTCAAATTAAATAATTCTTGCTGTACACAAAATCTAAAGACACTGAATTACAATATACCAACCCATAAAAATTCTTCCAATAAATCTATGAAAACATTCTTTTCCTCCAGAAATCTCCTTTCTACGTAAAATATTACATGCTGAATATTACACCCTACATGAAACTTCTATAAAATGGTTATCTCAGCTATGCAAAGTACCGGTGAAGTGAAAAATTTGAAAATTTCTGTACATACCTTGTTATATTACAAAATTCTACACACATCCTTTCACTGACTTCCCATTCTGAGGGAAATAGTCTCCCAAATTTCTCTTCACATTCAACAAGACTTCTTTTAATCCATGCATATCTCCGATCAATTTTATCCAACCAGGCCACATCCTGGTTCTCATGGAATAAGACTAAATATTCCTGGAGTTGTAATTTGACAAACCATTTCAAGAGGTCTCTCCTAAAAACAGTACAAATTAGAATTTTGCTACGTTAGAAACATGCAATTGCAAGACTGGTTTGCTTCGTACAAGTATACTGGAATTCATGATCAGTTTAGAAGTTTACTGGGATAATAGCTGTAATATTTTCATCATTTTTGTTCCCTAGAACAAGTACAGTTTCTATTCTACAATATGTTAGCCATGTCAACACAGTGCATTGTATACAGCATAAAATGATAATGGTGATGAATAAATTCTAGTTATGACTACAAGTTCAGTTTTCGATAATAACATTGTACATCACATTAATACAGGTTGTGTTCCTAGGTAGAACACTGGGAGCACGAGGGGTGTCATGATTTTGAGAGTACTACCAGAGTTTTCTGATAATGCACTCAGGAGTTTATTCAAACATAGGGTAAATTACACTTTCTCTAATCTGTGAATAAATTAGACAACACACAGACCTACTCTTTAAGCCTGCCGCACACTAGAGAAATTAGCTGAGCACAATTTCATTCGAGGCTGTTTGCTCAGCTAGTTTACCCTCATGTGCGGTCGATTTTTCATGAGTTTTTGTCCTCGCGAGGCGTTCAGCAAAATATCCAACCTGTTTGATATTTTTTGCCTCGCGAGGCAAATTCCTCACCGTATGCACCGGAGAAAGTCATTTTCCTCACGTCTTTTAGACTAAAGCACAAAATACATGACATAAAAGACAGATTGACCTATCTTTCTAAATGCGTACAGCAGCCTTCGTCACGTATTGAACCACAAGTGACTGCGTTTTCAATGCTACGGGCTATGCAAATCGCCTGTGTGGACACGTTGCGTCGGTCCCGGTCCCAGTTGACCAGGCCTCCGCCATGGATCGAAGTTGAACTAGTCACCCTATTCGCACAAAACAAACGACGTTTGAAACTAAAGTTTACACCTATCGAAAGTTTTCAATCCAGTCTTTACATTTCAATATCATCCCATGTACGCAGAACTTCCCACCAACCTTTGTTCGACAAACGAGACCATGTCATTCGATTCCACAGTGCACGTAATAGACTAGAGAGGCATGTCAAAAATGCCGCGCACTGGTTATTTCTCCACTGCGTATTATATATACCATATGCTCATCCAATAAATAGTGAAGATCTCTTTGATGATTAAAAGGGTGAGTGGTAGTCATATTTGCCCTTCTTGTGCGTAAAAATGCAGGAAAATCATGAACAGTAGAAACAGCGTGCCATTATTCAAATGCGCCATTTTGAACTTTGACAGGTCAGAGGTCATAAAGGAAGGTAAAGTTACGTCGGCCCTAATTCTGGTACCGGTAAGTGCGGACGCGGACCAAATTTAATCCTAAAAGGACAATTATTTTGTGTCGGCCCAAATTTCAGTTGGGTTGCCAATGTGAACTAAGTAATAGTTAACAATGGAACAGAATCACTGAAAGTGTATCAAAAGCTACAGCAGATGGAGCTGTAAGTGATAAAACATCCATTCCCAGTAAACTCTAAAAATGAAGCCCATTTAGAATTCTATGAGTCATCACCAATCTGATTATTCTGGATAGACTGATTTGTAATGTACAACTGTTACACTGAATGACCTTTAACTTATTACAATTCACGAACTTTTGCCAAATTGATAACTCTGTAATGAGTGATAAAGAAAAGCATCAGTTTTACTTACTTGTATTTGGGATCAAGCACATTAAGAACTAAGCATGCTTCAGTGAGGAGCGCATACGGCCCAAGTGGCTGGAAAAAGAAATTTTATATACAACAATTGAAAATATGTGGACATAGGTTTCTTTATGGCATGTCATGTAAAATATAATAAATTTCAGATTGGCAATTTTGAATTGATGGTTAGGGTCTCTCACTTTGATTGGTGAAGGGTGTCTGGGTGTTACAACCATTACTGGTACATCTGAAAGGCTTTGAGCAAAGTTCACACACTGATCAAGTGAACAGCAAAAAATCAAAGGTGATTAGATTCTTGAAACACACAGAGTTCTACATACAATAAAATCGATAGAATACTTAAGTACAATGATAAACCTTTCCCTTCCAAACATTGGGGAAATTCTATAGTTTTCTGGAGCAAATGTGGACCTCTATTGCTGTTACAAGGTAGAGGTATGTAAGGGTGCCGGAAATCGACAAGTGCGGGGCCAAAGTGAGGGCCAGCACAATCAAGTGCGAGCGAATGTGAGGGCTTGAAGTGAGGGCTCTCACAATCGAAGTGCGAGCAAATGTGAGGGCTTGAAGTGAGGGCTCTCACAATCGAAGTGCGAGCGAATGTGAGGGCTTGAAGTGAGGGCTCTCACAATCGAAGTGCGAGCGAATGTGAGGGCTTGAAGTGAGGGGCGCCTTGAAACGATCAAATTCGGGCTCAGACATACGAAAAATGAGAGTCAAAGTCGTTTTCAACGTTGAATAAAAACTTACTATCTCCAGAACAAGGTCGCGGCGCGGCACAGCTCTGTGAACAGTTGAACGGCTGAGCGCGGAACGAGTACACAATGACCTGCGTACAGATCATGACCCATTACATCACTTCCGTCTTTTTCGTTAACCTTTTCGTGTTTGTTAGTCATTGCATTTCAAATATCACAGATATCCTTTTTATTATAAATACATGCAACTCAAGCGAGCGATACTTCTTCTGGTACCATTGTAAGCTCACGACTATAGCGTGACTGATAAATGTGACTTCAGTTAAACCAGTTCACGACCTGGGCACGTGAACTCTGATACTGATCCGACATGACGTCGTATGCGGAGTTTTTGCCGGAGAATTTTCGAAGAAAGAGGAAACTTTTTTGAAGAAATTTTAGAGTGGCTTGTTGTTCACCAGATAAAGTAAGATCATGGGAAAATGTATTTTGGAGACTTGTCTGGTTTTCTATGATTGATTTTTGAGTATAAAAAAATTCAATAGCTACTAAAACTGAGAAATCAGACAACAGCAAATGACAAATTCTTTTTTACGTTTGTACTGACAGTATGCTTTTTATTTCCTCTGTACACAAAGTTTGATAATCATTTCAAAAGATCAATTTCATCAGAATATCAGGGGTCATGAATGCTTGTAACCTTTACATTTTGTTAACAATGATGGATATTTTACCTCAATAAAGAATGCCATTTGGTCAACGAGCCCTTGAATGTTGTTCACTGAATCAATCCCATGGTCAATTATATTGTCACAGAAATCATAGCTATCTCTGTGTAGTCAGCGATTGACCAGTCATTAGATAGAAATTTGACTGTCTCCTTTGTTTCATACTATATAATCAGAAAGCTCTGCGACCTGAATTGCATCACATTCATACGTTGATTGTCTGTAGCGGAAATGATTGTGCCGTCTGGCTCTGAAACTTTTAAGCCAACGACTTGATGATTAGAACAAGCAATCTATCGGCGAGCAACACATCGCGACCGAATCACTTGCTGTAAAACGAATATGCATCACCGTCCTATGCATGCATCGTGAATCAGCCTTGAGATAAACATAAACTCTGTGACAGGCATGTAGGATGCCAAAGACATTTTGTGCATTTACGTTTACAACAACCTAGACTTAGTCGATCGTAAGAAAGGTGGTGTTGAAACATATTTCAACTGAACGCAGTGGCTATTATCCAGTAAAATACGTAACATTCGCTCTCTCTCTCTCTCTCTCTCTCTCTCTCTCTCTCTCTCTCTCTCTCTCTCTCACTCTCTCTGTGTCAATATCGGGTGTGGTCGAAATGATCATTGCAGTTTAATCTTGAAATTGGTCAAACGTCATAACTAGACACTTAATTAATTATTGTCATGGTCTGGAGCAAGTTATCAGCTTGTATAAAAGTCGGAAGTTTTTGCTTCCGAAGGGGCGCACGCGTAAAATACTGAACGTGTAACTAAAACTCACCGTTGAAAATTTTCAGACATTCAAAATTAAGGGGGAGACCCACATTCGTAGACACTTATCTTTAACCTGATTTTTCACCATTAAAATGAATCTTTAACCCGACATGTAGTATATGTTTGGGTAGCTTGATAACTGAAGATTATAAAAATTGTAAAAATATTTCAAAATCTGTTTGCGTGTGTTTGTTTGCTCAAAAATGTGTGTTTTTGAGTTTTTTCACTTAAAAAAGTGTAAGTACGAGAGGGTGATGGCAATTGGTGAGCCGTTTACTGCAATCGATAGCAGGGTAAGGTGTGTAAAAAACCGTGTCTTGGATTTTTGATACTCCGCTTTGTTTTTGCACAATTAGCCTTGAAAGTGAGAAGTGGTGGATTCTGAATAAATTAACGGCTTTTGTCCACGTTTGTCACGATATCTTTTGTTTCTGGAACATTATCGGAATTCTGAGACACGGTTTTGTAGAAACAGTCACTAACTACAACCTGTGCAAAGATGAGGCTAATCCGTCAACGTGGCGCCAAGTTACACTCTCCAGAAGTTGCGATACATTGCCAAAAACGGAACGGAGTAAATCGCAGAAATGTGTATGCGACCCTTGGAGTCGCACAAAGTCAGCTAAAATTCCGGTTCGCTCGCATTTTCGGTGGAAATTCCCAGCCCATAATGAAGTACAGGACTTTTTACACATTTGTCTGAATTTGTGGTATGAATGAAATTATACATGACGTGAAAATTGGAAGAAAATGAACACTGAAACGGCCAGTTCGCGGCGTAAGCGTTACGCTAAACACAACTGTCATTCCGAGCTAAATCTGGGGATAATCTTCTTGCTAAATACAAACTAGCGTATTAACTGTGCACTGTAGTGTACCAGTTTACTTTGATTATCAAGCGAAGAAATGGCTGGCTGCGTATATACTGCGTAAAAATTATGTGATTTTGCATGCCAAGTCCGATGACATTGTTTTCCTCTCTTTAGTTGCGCAATCGTCAAACCGCGTTTTCAGCTTCCTGCCCGGAGAGAGACACGTGACAATGAATTTACAATGTGGTACATACCGACAAAGACGAAGTTCATTCAGACGCCGTGTTGTGTACGTTAGCTTTTACGTTCCGTACTGCATGTTGAAGTACGACCACAGTCCGCCTTGAACAATATGGCATGGAGCTAAAAACGGACAGCTACATGAACGCGGTTTCCGGCCTCAGAAGCACCAGTGCCGGGCTAACTTTGTGTTGTGCCAGGTTAACCCATCGTTAGGCTAAACTAAATATAACACCTGACAATATCTGGTATCTAAAACGATTTCCTAATGGCAAGATAAAAAGTTGGCGAAGAACTCAAATAAATCGATTCTGACACGAAACTTGAACAATTCAAAAAGCGACTTGTTTTGGCTTCGCGAGTACCATGGAGGCGAGTACCTAAAACAGATGTGAATCTGTGACCACGCTGATATTAAACTGAATGCGTCATTCTAAAATCGCGACGGTCGAATTTTGTACAAGTAATGAAATGCGTGAACTTCAGTCAAACAGATGAATATCGCGTTGGCTGATATATTGGCACGAGCATTCGTCGTTCTCCGGTGGCGACTGTACGTTGAACTACTATAATAACGACGATAGACAGACCAGCAGCACGCTGTTTTTCAGCGTGATTGAGTTTATTCACAGCATGTTCACAGGAAAAAGTAGTTGCTGATTCGAACAAAGCACGTTCATGGTTGTTAAATTTTTTCAAGTTCATGGAAATTATTCTATCATTTTCAATTTTGGTTTCTTTAACTTTACCGCATAAGTTTATAATTACCTAATTGCGATTTGACAAAATCTAGTATCGTCTAGTATCGAAGCTAGAGTCATTTCTCAGAAGTCGGGTTTGACCAGAACTGTAAGGTAGTAAAATCTTAGATATGTATCGGATATTTACTTGCGATTTGACAGAATCTAGTATTGTCTAGTATCGAAGCTAGAGTCAGTCCTTGGAAGTCGGGTTTGACCAGAACTGTAAGGTGATGAAATCTCCGATATATATTTACTTGCGATTTGACAAAATCTAGTATCATCTAGTATCGAGCTAGAGTCAGTCCTTGGAAGTCGGGTTTGGCAAGAAGTGTGTGGTGAAATCTCTGATACATTCGGATATTTACTTGCGATTTGACAGAATCCAGTATCGTCTAGTATCGAAGCTAGAGTCAGTCCTTTGAAGTCGGGTTTGGCCAGAACTGTAAGGCACAGGGCAAGTCATTCTAGTATCGTTTAGTATCGATATTTGTGGCGAAGGAATTCGTCTTGTGTGACTGATGGACAGACAAGCAGACACGATGTGTTCTGTAATTCTGCTACAACACACATTTTATTCCGTGGTTCAACTTCTAAGCTTATTGTTACGTGCAGAGAAAACGAACAAAAGGGTGACTCAGCAGTTAACGTTTAAACAAAATTTATTACAAAAATAAAACTAATTGCTAAGTCAGGGATAGAGTACAAGCTTTAAAAGTGTACAGATTACTTATCTCAGCTGGGACGGCAAAGCTCCAGTCTCAGAGTTGTAACAGTCTGTCGGACGAATGAACAGTCCTTTGGCTTGCAGGCTTGCAGTTGCACAAAGTCCACAGTGTAAATCCAGCGTTGGCAGTGAAGGTCTTGAGAAGTCTTGAAAATTACTACGGCTGGAGTTTAGTAACACACAAGAGACACGATCCCAAAAGTCTGACTGGAAGCTGTGCACGTCCCTTTTATAAAGGCATATAGGAACAATCTAGAACTTTTATTGACATGCTAATTACTGTTCTAAAATTATCTCCCTTACACAACTAATCAACTTTCCAGAACATTCCAAACATGACTAATTGAATTCAAGGTTGTGAGGTCATCAAGGGCAGTGACCTTGAGAATGTTCTAGACTAATTGAACTCAGGTCATGATGAGTGTGGGGGAAATGACCTACATAACACACCCCCTCTTCAAAAAAAGAAAATTTTTCAAAGAAAAATCTTTCTTTTACAAATGTAATCTTGAAAAGGATTTAAGTACTCAATTTTGTTTTACTCTAAAGTAAAATTTCTTGAAAGTGAACAACAATAAACTCTAAATACGAGAGAGACAGTCTGCAATTAAATTGTCTCTGCCTTTGATATGTCTAATGTCAAGATTAAACTCCTGTAACATTAAACTCCATCTTAGCAATCTCTGATTTTTGCTTTAAATTTTTGCAGAAAAACAAGAGGGTTGTGATCAATATAAACCACTATTGGCTGATTTGAAGAAGTAACATAAACTTCAAAATGCTGTAAAGCTAATATCAAAGATAAACACTCTTTTTCAATTGTAGAGTAGTTTCTCTGGGATTTGTTAAATTTGCGTGAAAAATAGCAAACAGGATGATCTACACCATGACTATCCTCTTGCAATAAAACAGCACCAGCAGCCGTATCACTAGCATCCACAGCTAATTTGAATGGCAAAGTGAAATCTGGTGCAGACAACACTGGAGCACTTTGCAGTATGGCTTTAAGTGTATCAAATGCCTGTTGGCATTGCTCTGACCAAACAAACTTTACTTTCTTTTTAAGTAAGTTAGTCAAAGGCTCAGTAATTGTGGAGAAATTTGGACAGAATTTTCTGTAGTAACCAGCCATACCGAGAAAGCGCATCAGTTGTCGTTTGCAGTTTGGTATGGGAAAACTTGAAATGGCACTGATTTTGGCATCAACAGTTTTACCTCACCCTGTCCTACAGTATGTCCGAGGTAAGTTACCCTCGCCCAACCAAACTCAGATTTGGCAAGGTTGACAGTCAACATTGCTTTACTCAGTCTCTCAAAGAACTTCCGCATGAGCTTGATGTGTTCCTCCCAGGTGTCACTATACAGGACGACGTCGTCAACGTAAGCTGCACACCCGTCTAGCCCGGATATGACGTCGTTGATCATCCGTTGGAACGTTGCCGGAGAGTTCTTCATTCCGAATGGCATCACCTTGTACTGGAACAATCCGTCTGGTGTAACAAAGGCGGATATTTCACGAGCACGATCCGTCAGAGGGACTTGCCAAATCCCTTCAGTAGGTCAAATTTCGTCACATACTTGGCTTTTCCCACTCGGTCGATGCAGTCATCAATCCTCGGGATTGGGAAAGTGTCTGTCTTTGTTAAAGTGTTGACCTTCCTAAAGTCCGTGCACATACGATAACTGTGATCTGATTTGGGAACAAGTATGCACGGCGAACTCCAGTTACTTTTACTGGGTTCAATAAAGTTATTGTCCAGCAGGTATTTGACTTCTTCCTGGAGATATTTTGCTTTTGTTGGATTCAGTCTGTATGGATGTTGTTTTACAGGCTTACTGTCCCCAACATCAACGTCGTGATAGATGACGTTTGTCCTCGTTGGAACATCTTGAAACAGGTGTTTATATTCGTGGAGCAGTTCTTTCACCTGTTGTTGTTGTTCTGGCTGGAGGTGTGCCAACTTTGTAGACTCCAGCTTCTCCAGGATTTCTGAGTTCTGAAGCTTGACCGAGCCCAGCTTTGAATTTAGAGTATTTTCACTCAAGTCAGTTTCAGTATCACTATCTTCATAATGGCCAGAACTGACTGCTACTGACAGGCTGAGTTATAGTAGGATTATCCCTATCCAAATATGCTTAAGCATATTTATGTGACATAGCTGTTTTTGTTTTCGCCTGTCAGGTGTTATTATGATGTAATTTAAATCACTCAATTTCTTATCAATTAGGTATGGCCCAAAGTAACGAGCATGGAGTGGTTTGCCAGGAATCGGAAGTAGAACAAGAACCTTTTGACCTGGTTCAAACTTCTGTTTTGAGGTGCTTTTATCGTATTTGATTTTCATTGACTGCTGAGATGACTCAAGATTTTCTCTGGCTAATTCACATGCTTTAGAGAGTTTTGTACGAAAATCTGACACATATTGCAAAATATTCAGACAATCATCATCGTCTGATAGGAATTTCTCTTTAACGAGCTTAAGTGGGCCACGGACTGTATGTCCAAATACAAGCTCAAATGGGCTAAAACCAAGAGACTCTTGAATTGACTCTCTAACAGCAAAGAGCAGAAAATGAATTCCTTCATCCCACTGCTTCTCTGTGTCGAAACAGTAGGTCCTAATCATGTTTTTCAAAGTTTGATGAAATCGCTCAAGAGCACCCTGACTTTCTGGGTGATAGGCGGATGACTATACTGTTTAATGCCTAGCTGATCCATTACTTGTTGAAAAATACCAGACATAAAGTTGGAGCCTTGATCGGACTGGACACATTTAGGGAGGCCAAATAAAGTGAAAAATTTGACTAAAGCTCTCACTATAGTCTTTGTCTTTATATTTCTCAGTGGTATGGCTTCTGGAACCGAGTTGATGTACACATAATTGTCAACATGTACTCATTCCTGATCTTGTTTTTGGTAGGGGCCCAACACAGTCTATTAGTATCCTACTAAATGGTTCTTGAAATGCAGGAATTGGCTGTAAAGGGGCCTTTGGAATGGTCTGATTTGGCTTTCCTACCATTTGACATGTGTGACAAGTTTTACAGAAATGTGCTACATCCTGCCTGAGATTAGGCCAATAAAAGTGACTGAGAATTTTATGATAAGTTTTCCTGACTCCTAAGTGACCAGCCCAGGGGTTTCATGGGCCAGGCGCAATATTTCAGCACGGTAGGGCTTTGGAACCACAATTTGATGTTTTATAGCCCAATCGTCATCAACCAAAACATCTGGAGGTCTCCATTTACGCATGAGAATACCAGATTTGTATAATAGGAAACAGAGCTATCTGAAGTTTTATCTTCATCATCTACCCTGTCAAACAAAGACAAAATATCTGGGTCTTTGTGTTGTTCTGCAATGAGATTTGATCTAGAAAATGTCTGACTTTGGTCAGCAGAAGTTTTACTGGAAGTTTCAAATCCACGAGGGATAACGGAATGATCCGTGTCAAACACCTGACTGAGAAAGGTTTCATTTAAGTCAACATCTGTGACATTATTTTGAGAGTATTTTGATTCTCAGAAGTTTTCTTGGACATGGCTCGAGTAATAGCACATGAAGGAAATAAATCAGGTATCTCTTGTTCAATTGGCTCTGGATCCTGATCTAAACTAGGATTATCAGTCACAAGTGGATTAGTATGACCTTGTCCCCAGCAAGGTCGTTTCCAAGAAGAAGGTGAATCCCTTCGAAAGGCAAAAAAGGCCTAATACCTAAAGCCACAGGTCCAGAAACAAAGTCCGAAGACAAATAGACATTATGGAGAGGAACAGGAATGTAGTCATTGCAATCTACCCCCTTAATAAGAACTTTAGAACCTGAAAATGACTTTTCAGAAAACGGCAGGGTATCTGCCAACAAAGAGACTGGGAAGCCCCGTATCTCTTAAAATTTTGACAGGGGTAGCGGAAGAAAAATCACTAGAAAGTGATATAAAACCATCGTGAATAAATGGTTCGAAAATACCCATAATGCTATCTTGAGAAGAATTGACCTTGACCTCATTAATTGGGGATGAGAGGGGTTTAACCTCAGAAAATGTGTTGCACACATTATTAGACTCTAATCGAGTTGATGAAGAAATAAAGCCGGTGGGCTTAGATCCACTTTGACTACTTTGACCTTCACGTTTTCTTTTCAATTTGAAACAATCTGACATTAAATGGCCGTCTTTCTTACAATAATTACAAGAAAGTGTACCAAACTGTTTGTCAGAAGGAGATTGAGACTTGGGATCTGATGATGTGGGAGTGTTACTTGAACTGTGTGAACTGTTGTCATTTGATTTCTACTGTCCTTTGAGAAATTCTTGGATGAAAAGGACGAGTTAAATTTACCTGCATTGTTTCTGTATGAAAAGGACTGGGATGGTTTGCTGAGAAAGGAAGATTTGTGGGTCAATGAATAATCATCGGCCAAACGTGCAGCAACCTCCAATGTATCTGCCTTTTGTTCATTGATAAACGTCTTGATGTCACTCCGGATGCACCTTTTAAATTCCTCAATCAAAACAAGTTGTCGTAATTTGTCATAATTCTGACTGACCTTTTCGAAGAACACCAACGATCAAACAGTTGTTCTTTTGTTCGAGCAAATTCAACATAAGTTTGATCCTTCACCTTCTCACAATCCCTAAATTTCTGACGGTAAGCTTCAGGCACCAACTCATAGCCCTTGAGAATTAATTCCTTCACAGAATCATAATCTGAAGCCTGCTCTACTGACAACTGAATGTAAATTTCTCTGGCTTTACCCACCAAAGCACTCTGCAAAAGCATAGACCAGGACTCCTTAGGCCAATTCAGACTCTGAGCAATTTTCTCAAAATGGAGGAAATATTTATCAACATCCTTTTCTTGGAAAGGGGGAACTAACCTGAAATGCTTAGTGATGTCAAACTTGTCTGAAGGGAAGAATTTTCCTGACTGTCCAAGCTCTAAACGTCTCATTTCTAACTGTAGTCGATGTTCTTCCAATTCTCTCTCCTTTTCTCTCTGTCTTTCTTCCATTTGTAATTCTTTGTCTTTCATTTGTAATATTTCCTGCCTTTCCCTTTCTTCCATTTGCAATTTTTCCTTTTCTAATTCCAATTTCTTAAGCTCCAAATCTGCCTGTATTTGTAATTCTAATTTTTGAGTTCGAAGGAAGACTCAGGCTCATAATCTTTTAAGGCAGACTCTTCAAAATGGCCAGAATTAACTAAATGTTTTGCAATCTTGAACTGAATTTCTCGCTTGCGCATAGATCTTTTGACATCTACTTTAAGGAAATTTGCCAGTGCTATGAGGTTGTCTTTTCTGAGGGAATTAAATGTGTCCTGATCAAGGTCATCCATAAATTCGTCTGGCTTGAATTCCGCCATGATTGAATTTCGCTGAGTTCACAGTATACAGTAGTTTTGAAAAGGCTGTCAAAATGTTGTCAAACGGCTCAAAATATTCGTCTCCCGGACGAGCCCCCAATTTGTTACGTGCAGAGAAAACGAACAAAAGGGTGAACTCAGCAGTTAACGTTTAAACAAAATTTATTACAAAAATAAAACTAATTGCTAAGTCAGGGATAGAGTACAAGCTTTAAAAGTGTACAGATTACTTATCTCAGCTGGACGGCAAAGCTCCAGTCTCAGAGTTGTAACAGTCAGTCGGATGAATGAACAGTCCTTTGGCTTGCAGGCTTGCAGTTGCACAAAGTCCACAGTGTAAATCCAGCGTTGGCAGTGAAGGTCTTGAGAAGTCTTGAAAATACTACGGCTGGAGTTTAGTAACACACAAGAGACACGATCCCAAAAGTCTGACTGGAAGCTGTGCACGTCCCTTTTATAAAGGCATATAAGAACAATCTAGAACTTTTATTGACATGCTAATTACTGTTCTAAAATTATCTCCCTTACACAACTAATCAACTTTCCAGAACATTCCAAACATGACTAATTGAATTCAAGGTTGTGAGGTCATCAAGGGCAGTGACCTTGAGAATGTTCTAGACTAATTGAACTCAGGTCATGATGAGTGTGGGGAAATGACCTACATAACATTATATATACACCAAACCATAGACCCTCGAGAAAAACGGGACAGGCAACTGCTGTTTTTTTTTGTGCGATCTATCTTGGAATATATTACGTTTATTTGCCAAGCGGTCCCCGACAACAATACTTCGTACTTAACACTGAATCTCATTAACGATCAAACTGACGTTCTGAATATGTACACTTTGCTCTTGCAAGGCACGTTCCGAGTAATGACACACAGAATTTTGAGGGTTTTTTGATACCAGTCATGGTGAATGTTCTGGTAACGATGAAGATCACAGTTTTTCTCGAGGGTCTACGACCAAAGTTAAATGTTAAAGTCGACATAAAATAAAAAACAACGGAAAGGTCAGATTTGCATGTTATGGCTTCATTTAACTAACAAATAAACTAATACATAAACTGACGCTGTGAAATCGTCATTAGTATGTGTACAGAACCCTGGATAATAAACAGGAAATATATTATCTGTTTTGCATTATTCTGTCGGATTTCCATTCCCAACAATATTAGAGTCCCCAAATCGCCGAAAAATATAGGGTAAATATCGGAGATTTCACAGATCCGGCGTGCCGAGGCACAGGGCAAGTCATTCAAGTATCGTCTAATATCGATATTAGAATCCCCAAATTGCCGATAAATATCGGGTAAATATCGTCGATTTAACAGACCGGGCGTGCCATGGCTCCAAGCAATTTATTCTGGTATCGTGTAGTATCGATATTACAGTCCCTAAAAACGCCGGTGAACATCGGCGGTTACACAGACGCGGCTTCCCATGGGACAACCGCAGTTCATTCGATTCTAGTATCGATTCTATAGTCCCAAAATTGTCGATATGTCAAACTTCGATACTAGATTATAAATACCCGTTATTTAAAAATTGTGCAAAGTCGCGCCTTCATGAGTGTCGAGAGACACTTGAGATTTTGAACGACGTGATCAGTCGTGTGTCATTATTGTCATGGCATTAATTTCAATAACGATAATCCCCCGATGGGCTTATCTCAAGTTTAAAAGCTTTACAAGAAAGTGTTTTTCAGTCCTGACAGTGTATAACCTAATCATGGCGATGACTGATGTTTTAATATTTCTGCCTGTCGCACATATAGCGTTTGATTTCACTTTGACAAGCACTTTGAATGTGCGATCCCTGCTCGATCAGTCAGTCGCCGATTTAAAAATCAGCCAGACATTATATTCTTAAAGAAACTCAACGATGTAAAGATTACAAAATGCCTCATTCATATTTTTACGGTGTTTGACAGTTTTTTCCGTCAGGGACGTCATGTACTTTATTAGCGGTTCGCTCATATCGTGAAGCTTCGATCGATGCTGTAGCTCCATGCATGCTCATACACAGGGCTGCGCCGTTTACACTCAAGTGGAGATCGTATCGCGCTTTTAGCAGTGACTTTGATCACAAGTCTTCATTCGATCAAGGTGAATTTAGTACTGATTTTCGCAAGTCTCAACCCTCAAATACGCTCTCACTTTGATTGTGAGAGCCCTCACTTCAAGCCCTCACATTTGCTCGCACTTCGATTGTGAGAGCCCTCACTTCAAGCCCTCACATTCGCTCGCACTTTGATTGTGCTGGCCCTCACTTTGGCCCCGCACTTGTCGATTTCCGGCACCCTTACATACCTGCAAGGTATGACAGCTTGTCACCCTCATTCCTTTTTAACAGGTCCACAGTCAACATTGATAACAATGGGTTTGGACCAAACCATGGCAGTAAAAGGGTTAAAGGTACAAATCTTGCTGAAATACTCTCTCATTAGACAAGAAAAAGAGAACTAAATCTGATATAAACAAGTAATAATTTGCAGATCTTAATTTAGACAATGCCAACTTCTGTCAAGCAAATACACAACTACTGATTTCCTTACCTTGCCTCCTTGACCAGAGAATGCTTCTTCAAAGTCTGCTATGATTTGTTGACCAACTTCCATTTGAATGTGTTTGACCCTGAAATGAAAGTCAAAGTTAAAACAGTGAAACATTTTAATTTGATTTGAAGTCATTCTTTTTCACACATTACATGTGCAGAAACTTTTTACATAATTTCTCATATGAAGGTCAAATTTCGTATCTCTCACCAGTGTAAATAGAAGCTTCAGAAATACACAACTTACCCATCTGTCTGATCTGTAGTATACTCATATACTTATCAAAATGTTCCAATGACTTACCTATCTGCTAACTGTCTGATCTGTGGTATACTCATGTATTTATCAAAATGTTCCATTACGTTGATGACACCCTGAAGTAGATTAGCAGCTTCTCTGTATTGTCTCCGTCGTATAAGGGATCTTGTCAGGAATAGAGGAAAAGGTTTATCAATGGGAAAACAGAACAATCTGGAAATATCTTAACACAGGATACTGTACATACACTGTACTTTTTGAAGGATTCATCTGTAGCTGCCTATCACTGGTTTATATTTCTACATGTAAGTCTGGTCATGGAGGTATTGGTCTTGGTACTGCCTGAGTCAATGGTTAGCAAGGTGTCACATGACTACAATGCTATCTCTGAAGTGCTAGCACAAGACCACAGTACAAATTAAAATTTAGTGATGACAATCGGTTGTCTGATTGTAATGCTTCCTTTCCACATCATGTGGATGCATTGTTCACTGGTCCACTAGACCAGCACAATCACTGATTCACTCAGTGTACTGTATGTATTTTGTTCCAACATTACTTGCTCAGTGAGAGCAATATGGTAGACACATGATTGGAGCTCTACCTGAGAACATACAGGAACACACTGTCACTGCTCTTATTTACAAACAGAGTTACTTGCAAACAACTTGGCACTGGACTTCAGTTCACTGAATACACTTGCAGCAGTCTAACAGTACACTGGATATTTTCAAGCAAGGATAAAGAGCTCCATTGAAGCTGTCTTTGGAAAGACTAAACATAAATGTCTCTCTGAGATAGACTCTATGCTCTGATGAATACTTACTCCAAAGAATCAACACCTCCTACAAGCATGTGAAGATGATTTAGTGTAGTTATAGATGATGTCAGGTGTCTCTTGGCGTGATCTAATTGTTTAATGTCACGGGTGATTTCTTTCACCTGCAACAGTACAATTACTGGCCATTAGTTAACTGCCATAAAATTCCAACAAAAATATCTACTGTGAAGTATATGACAGAACCCCATGGCCTGTGAGTGCAAGCGCGCCGTACTAGCGGTATTTGCACGAGTGCTGCGGTGTATTCGGCGGCAGTCCTTTCACGAGTGAAGCGAGTGAAAGGACAGCCGAATACACCGCAGCACGAGTGCAAATACCGCTAGTACGGCGTGCTTGCACTCACAGGCCATGGGGTTCTGTTATTATTACATATGTTTTGTCTGTTATTTGCATCATTTATCGAGAGAATCGACGATTAGTCGTGCGTACTACTTATCTGTCAAAGCTTCAGGGCGACCCTGCGGAGTTATATAACATTGACATCACTGTAATGAGGCATCGAATCAGCTTTCACTTTTCATTGGTCAACGCCGCCACACCCTCCATTTTGATTGGCTAAACTATTGTTTACTTGTTTATCAAGGATGACGTAAGAGGAACGTCGGAGGGCTTGAACTCTGCTTGCGATCGCTCACACATACGTAGCCATAGATAGCCAGAGACTACCTCCATGGATAGCCAAACGAAGAGAAATATGAACGTGGAATTCTTTTGATTTTTTCATATTTTGAGCTTGAAATTCTTCTAAATGATCGATACAAATAACAGTTCGAAGATTTTTACGGGAAATTTAAGAGTAAGATACGGCAAACGTAATTTGTCGAACGATCAAATTTCAGTGTTCACCGTGGCACACAAGCGCTCACTCAGTCTCTGTTATCAATAGTGTGTAGGACACACAAGCACAGAATAAACTGCATGTAAAAGTGACTTTTTATTGTAAACAGGGAATGTCCGGTGAGAAAACTAATGGCAAAAACGTCTCTGAAAATGTTAACTGTTTAATATCGGCTCAGCCACGCCAGCAGTTCGTGTGTTTCGATGTATGATGGCCGCCGTGGTACGGCGGCCACCGTGTATCCACAATTCAACCATTGAGCTAGAAACCGACGTCGCCCGTTGTCAATGTTTTGGCATCGCTGACAAACAAACTGCTCTTGCGGACAATAAAAATCATCCTCACATATAATAAGTATATGCAATTTTCTTTGTCGTAGTTTTAATCGGTAATGTCGTGCATTTTACTATAACGAGCATCGAACCAAAGTGAAACCAAATCTTGTAGACATTTTTTGTGTTTACAAACATAAATAGTTCCGGGTCAAATTGGTAAATACTCATTAACATAAAGGAATGGCATAATGTTTTTGGTATTGCAATGCAGTGCAAATACCGGTAGTACACGCGCGCTTCGATGCAAGTAACTGTGGTACATATGTAATAATATAAGTTGTTATCCAACTGAAGTGTTGAACTTTTTGAAAATCCAAAGGACCCTTGGAAAGGTCTGACTTTGAGATGACATTCCTGCTTCAATTTTCATTGAAGATATATTGCATAAATATCAAACATGAAAATATGTACAACGCTGAAGGAACACAGTGCCCATTGTCTAATATGTGGAACAGTTTGGTTGTCATTAAACTTCACTGCAAGGAATGAGAAACTACTTCAATATTAACTTAGCTGTGATAACTCTATAAGATTAGTTTGTAGTGTTTATAATTTATTAGTGGAAAAACACTTTTTAAACTCAAGTAGTTAAAATGTTGAAATGGCAGTCTTTCATGACATAATGGATATAGTAACAAGAAGTCTTTGAATACAAAGGAAAGTGATTTTGGAAAGCATTCAATATATAGTGAGAGTAGGAGTGTATACATGTGGTACATAAACCTTCTTCATGATTTTAACAGTTAGACACTGTTTATAGCTCAAGTCCCTTTTTAGGTATTTTTCATCATTATTTTCAACAGCGTAATACTCATGCCTTTAAGACATGCCGGTGGGAAGACCATACCATGTACAATCTACATGCATATCAATTTAATAAATGACTTCCAGCTAATCTACAGCAGTGACACAAGTCTTTCAAGCTACACATCAGGATATTAAAATCTCACCATTGTTTCAGACTGTTCTGCTTTTTCTTTGATATCTTTTATTCTCTTGAATAATTCCTGAATAGCTTTCTGGGCTTCCTCCAGCGCTTCTCTGCCGTCCTGCCCGGCGTTGGTTTGTCCTCTGACAACTCGTCGGATGTCATCATCCAGGCGATGGATCTTCAATCTCATCCTGCTGACTACATCATCTATGTTGGCAAGTGACTGACAAACAAAATCATGAAATTGAATGAAAAAGTAATGACAGTAAGACAATATTGTGAAATAGGTTAATTGAGTTTTGAGGCACTGATAAAATCAACCTCTTTGATTTCTTTTGCCTTTTCATGACACTAAAAGTCATTTTATCTTGGCAATTACTTACTACTTGTGCTAACTGAAAATATGAAAAAGTGGGTATACTAAAATATGGGGCATCCTGTTACTGAAACAGTTACTAGTAGTATGTACACATCCAACAACATTGCCTCTGAATCACAGCTGACTCATGACACTGTTTGCAGTTGCAGACGGCATCTATCAATCATAGCCTCGGTCAATGCACAACAAATGATAATACTAATATAATACTGTATCTGTGTACACACACGCTGGCAGACAGGACAGGTTTCTAAGTATCATGAAAGTAACAGACTAGTACATTTAATGATTTTTTATGCAGAGTAAAGATCTTCACTAATTCCAACATGGTGACTAATGTTTTATGTAAAAGCACATCATAGTGGAGACACAGGTGAGTCATGCAGCAGTGAACACACAATACATACTCTATTGGGAATAACTTGGAATACAGGGATGTGTGCGTACAATAGATACAACAGTATCAGTACATTCCTATCAATCTCAGGGGGAGCATCCAAGACGTACCAACTACCCCAGTAAATGAGTGCCAATACACAGCCTACCTGCTCCGTAGGGAATAATTGATTGATGTACTCCACAGCATTAAAGTCTGGTCGATCTAACGGATCATTACTGGGAAGCACCTGTAATAAATAACAGCCATGATTGATGAGTCTTGTCGGTTAAAGATAAGAAACGTTTAAGTGTGCGATCAATCAAAACGATCTAGATGAAGTAAAGTTCTGACAACAGATAATTGCATAATGTACCTGAACTGGCACTAATGGAAATGTGTGTTTGTGCAGCTGCTGAATTGCCTACCAAGTAGCTACTATTTGAACATTCTGATCAAAAATTTATAATGCAGCCATGGACTTTCTCTGTAACTGTATTTACAACATCAATAATACACTGAGGGATTGGTATTTCTATGGGGTTTCTGGTATTATAGATATGGGTATCAAGGAATGGTACTTGCTTGCACACTTTCCTTTAATCCACCCTTTCAAGAAACTGATTCATCTTGTCATCTGACATCATTATCAGACCTCTTGTTCATTAAAGTTGTGTCGTCCATGATCTATCTGATGCTCTGACACTCTTGACAGGGTTCTTGATGTTGTAATCTTGTTTAAAAGGAGTGGATTTATGGGCGTTTGGAACAGGGACCCCCTACCATAACCTGGCACTTGCCATCATTTGTATCATACTAATAATCACACAAAGAAGAATTAAAAGGCACATAATATGAAAGCCAAATACCGGTACTGGTATATTAACTGTAAGTAAATTGGCCATCCACTAATAGTTTTTAAATCATGGAGATCCCTCTAATATCAGGTCAATAAGTAAATGATTCAGAAGTTAAAGTCAAACCATCAATAAAGATATTAATGACAAATGGTGGAAAAGTGTACCATACACTTGTTCTCTTAGGGGATATGAGGAGCACAGTCACAACCAAAGACTTTTCCCTTTTTGTTTCGTAATCCTAAAAAGTAAGTACTGCTCTCATAGTGTGATAAAAGCAAGCTTTCCTGGGCTTTAAATGTTATATCAGACCCTATATATATATATATATATATACTCTTGGGGCAATGACCAGTATCTCAGAGTCAGAGCATTGCAAATAGTTTTGTTGGCTGAATACATGTACCATTGTTGTGATTATATTATCACTATGGTGTTTTCATTCAGGCCAGTATGCAAGGTAAATTTTACTTGGGTTCCCCAGACATACTACAGGGATTCCCACTGCAGTGTAATCCTAATTACCTATAGAAGGACACCAAAAATGGTACCAGAGTTCCAACATCATTAACCTATATTGCCAAACCTGAGCAAAGAAACTGCTACCAAATCATTTCAAAACAGCAAATCAGCTTCACAATAGCCTCAGCTTAAGACTGTGAACAATGACAAGCAACCAATCAGATATGACCTTGTGAGCTGCTGCACATCAGCACATACTTTACAATGATCTGTAGTTTCTCAAATGTAACATTTTGTACCAAATTAATTAACAAACAAGGAGCAATAATACTTTTATTTAACTGACTGTATCTATTTATTTAGTCTAGTATCTCTGTATGTCTCTTTTGAACTAAAAACTACTGTGGCAGTTTACTGATGTCAAACTCCCAACTGTCACAAAAACGCCAGTCATCTTTCATAATTAAGAGTGTCAATACCAGAGGAATATGCTTGTGGTTATATTGGGGGATCTGTTGCTGGAGGCAGGGTTCTACTCTTTCACTTGCAGCCCTACCTCCAGCAACAGATCTTACAGTCCTGTACAGTGTACTGACAAGAAAGTCTGTAGTGTACAGATCATACAATAATGTTAAAAGTTCTGACAATCTTTGATAAATATGGTTTCAACCATCAGGAAAATTTAAGTATACAGTTTGGATCCATACACTTCAAATCTTACGAACTGAAAAGACACATTTCACAGAAAATGTGACTTGAATACATTTAATGTGATAATTGTGGTACTCTGCAAAGTAAGCATAAGGTCTGATAGTGGATGTACCGGTACAATCTGACACATTCATGATCTTGTTTAGGATCACTGTTGTTTATATACTATTATTTTCTTTCCTGGTTTTGCTATTCCAGTGCATATTTGGAGTTCTAACATTTTGATATTTTGATTACTCAAAGAAAGATGTCCTTGATATCCATTTTGATGATTTGAACAATTGGTGCACCTACCGAGTATTGCCATGCCAGGGCTATATCTGTCATATCTTATGGCATAAGGGTAATCATGTTTGTCATAGAGGGCATCATACAAGTATGGTGATACAAGTGTAATGATAATTTATTTGTGATGGGCCAGTAACTATAACTTTAGTTTTTCCCACTATTTTTGTAATGGCAACCAGAGTTTCTTGTTCTTCTCTCCATTAGCATGTTGAGATATACAGTATTCATCTCGTAAACTCAGCCTGTACTGTACTGTTATTGCTTGAGAGTGAATTCTGGTGTCAACTAGAATTAATAATTAAACAATAACAGTGCATTTTACCATAGACCCTTTGGTCCATGATTTCAAGCACACTATAAATGCTGTGTTGTGAAGTGCAATAGCGGGGTTTCAACTAGCTCTGCATGGCAGGGCTGTGTGTTCCCGGCATTATACGGCCTCCCACCACCACACCACGGCCGTATAACGCCCGGAACACACAGCCCTGCCACGCAGAGCTAGGTTTCAACATGGTTTGAGTAGAACAAGATCTTGCAATCGACATACATAACAAAAATAGAGATCAAATAAGTTACAGCTGTGGCCCTTTAAGTAAATAGGTATAATCCAAGCTAAGGACAAAGAAGAATTGTAAAATTGTAGTGGGGCCCACCACTCTTCATCTATCTAACAAGTGACTGTATTATTAATATGTACAGCACACCGTCCAATGGAGGAAGAAAGGTTCCTCTTTTTCGATTTGCCTTTCAAAGTGCCCTATATTAGGTCCGTGGATACACTGCTGTAACTTTACCGTAGTACACTGTCAGAGTTAATTTCAGGTCATTTAACGATAAAATCTACCTGACTGTGTCCTACTCCATCACTCACTGTCAATCACCAACGAAGGTGTCGCCCCTCCCACTCTGCAAGTTGAGCAGGTCCCTATGGTTTGTAAGTTATTTATATGGCAGACGACAACGATCTCAATACCTTAGTCAATACTCTTGTTGGATATCCTAAAGTAGATCGTATGGTCATTGCTTACCTGGTCTATAGCTTGTTGCACTTCGAGAGGGAACGCCAACAAATCTTTCAGGTGATCGTCATCAATAAGATCGAAGTCGTCCTCATCAATGATGGCAGCCATTTTGTTTCGCAAAGACTTTTGGGTACTGGCGAGTAACATTCGCGGAAGACTATAAAAAATATTCAAGTTTAGCAATCTATGCCATTTAATCACTAATCTTTCCTTTTTGTATTTAATTTAATTTTTACTTATATACTATAGAATAAACTTTCATAGAATCGACAAAATATCAAATTCAAGAAAAACTAAAATGCGGAATTATTTTGTTTACTAGGCAAGATTAAAATGTTTACAATAGCTGTTGCAGGGCCTCACATATGTTGAAGGAACACACGAGGTCTATGCCGTAGACCATGGTGATCATTGTATATCTGGTGAATCGGGTATATCGCGTATTGTAGCCACAGAATAAACGTTTACGTCTCACCATAATCATGGGAAAGTCAAAGCGTAAATTTAATTGGAAAGCGCGTAAGATCGTGGAGCCTGAAACCAAAAAGGATTGGGAAACCCCGGAAGTGGAATTGCAGCAGCCGATCGGCGGTGGTATCGACAGTAGCAATGCATTGGTTTTGCCGTCCAAGAAAGACAAGAAAGATACCAAAATAGATGAGGTGAAACTAGTAAAAAGGTTAAGCAAGAAAAAGAGGAAACAGCTTCAAAAAGTGATCGAACGAAGGAAGAAGAAGGAAGAGGTATGTTGATCCTGGTCTCTCAAGGTGCAAAGTTATAGCTCAGCTGCTTTGAAGTTTAACTTTTGTTTTCTTGTTGTTGAGGATCTCGTTCCAAAGTTTTGGGAGGAGGAAACATATCAGGGTTCTCCGGGAGGGGTTTTAAGGGTGCGCCCTCCGTGTGTTTTTGTGAAAAGTCAGTAAGTGTTTTGTTTAACAGATGCTAACTACCAACAAATTATTTATTACAGAGAGCAACATTGCTAGCTTCCTTGCAAGAAGTTCAGGCATCCAAAGAAGAAATGGCGCTGTTTTCATCCACCTCAAAAATCGGACAGCAGTTGAAGGCCCCAAAACGGTATGTGTTATATATGCAACATACAAGCATTTTACCAGGTTTTTGCTGTATGCAGTTCAATACGCACTAACGCAGTACATACGTAGTACATACTATATTCAATACGCAATACGCAGTACATACTACACGTACGTAGTACGTACTACACCCTTCCATTTCAATCACCCTCAAAGACCTTTTGCTAAATATTGTAGTTGTTCAAGTTCAAAAAAATTACATTACTTTGATATTTCAAAACTTGCCATACATATTGAGAATCAGAGGTCTGGTTGACATTTAATAACATTTGCAAAATGTTGGAAAAAAGTTTGAGTGTAGAGCATAACTGTCAAGCAGCTTTGATCTGGCAGTTGTAAAAAGTAAAGAAAAAGAAGAATATCTATAGTTTTGTCACACCACTAACTTCCATACATGCACAATTTTTAAAGACAAATTGAGTTTTGGGATTGTACACTTTCTCAGTAATGTTCATTTTAGTAAATGACTCATGAACAATTGAAACACTGCATACAGGTGTATTAAAATTACTGGTGACATAACGTATGCCGTAGATGTATCCAAGGTAACAGAAAAGCAATGTATGAACACAGATTCAACACTGATTTTATCTTTTCTGCATTGAAAGTGATTGAATGCACAATGAAGTTAAGGTTCATGAAACCAAGAAATACTACCCTTTTCAGAATTAGAGCGCGAAGCCACTGCAGTGAACTGCAATAAAACTGCTCACACTAATTAGTTTCAGCTGTAGCCAGCTGGCAAAGTCGACAACATTGTATGTCCCATGCAGACAGTTTGTCTTGGGAAGTTGAAATAAAAAAGATTTGTACATGGACCAGTGCATGGTAATGTTACATTGTATCTTAATCTTAAACACAGGATGCCAATCGTAAACTCTCGTTTACAACTCGAGCCTCAGCAGAGCAAGTTTTGCCTTTGTACAAGCAGACTTTTTGGTCTTTATCAAGTAGCCTTGTTCAACACCAAAGTGGCCACGGCTACAGCTGAAACTAATTAGTGTAAGCAGTTTTATTTCAGTTCATTGCAGTGGCTTTGCGCTCTATTACTGAAAATGGTTGTAATTAACTGAAATATTGATCAACTTTTCAAGTGTACGCCTACAGTACTGAGAGGTTCTTGATGACGTTGCTTCTTTCTTCCAATGTAGAAGATTGAGTTCAAATTAAAGAGCTAACGTAGCCAGGTATCCATACCATTTCGCATTATATAACATGAACAGTTACTTCATATTCAACAAAATTTCTTGGAAAAGTTTAAATTTTGGAGCAAAAAATTATTTTTTTTCTATTTTCTATGTCAGTTCTTTTGACTTTGACAAAGAAGTCAAACTCAGCAGCATCAGTGGAAGCAACAAAAAGAGGAAAATTGAAGATGAAAAAGATAAATCTGAAGAAAGTGACATAGATACCAGTGATATATCAACAGATGATGAAGGAGAAGATGAAGGGAAAGCAGAAATTTCTAAGCAGGATGAAAAAGAGGAAAAAACTACAAATGAGTTAAATTCCCAGTTATCTAATACTGATGTTGAAAAAGTTGATGAAACATCAAAAGACAAAGTTAGTCCTGCTTGTAGTGATGGAAAACAAAGTCCTCATGAAAAAGAAGAAATTCAACAAAATAAAGATGATAAGGTGGATAAAGAACCAGCTGTGTTTGTACCAGTCAATAGGATACCAGAAGTGCAGGTATTGTATGCAAAATTTCAAATGTTAACCCTTGCAGACCTGACTGAAGGTAACATACTAGAATATTACCCTGATATGCTAGCATTCAGTGCTGCCAGGGTTTGCACACCCAAAAATTCCTTACTGGTGCTACATTCTAAGGAATTGCCACTCCAGGTCTAAGTTTGAAACCTCAATGTATCAATGGAATTTTTGCTTCTCTATTATAATTCCCACACAATTTTGGTACACATATTTCGGATACAGAGGCAGTAGTATTTGGATAAGTGTGCAATGGAAACCAATCTGACGTGCCAATAAATCAATCAAGGACATAGTATAAACATAGTTTTAAATCGTAGAAAATACACTTTGAATTAGCTGTATGTTTTTGTTAGCAGAATGGGATTGAATTGAATTAGTATAGGTTCTCAATAAGCTTACAAGACACTTTGACCATTATTTATACTGTGAAATGTTTGAATTAGCTCCATCTTAATAGTGAATTCTTGACTCTAGCTAAATTAGCTTTACATGCTAGCTGAAAAGTCCTGTTTTACGATACATGTAATGATGTACATGTGACCTATATTAGGAGAGCTGACTCCAAGAAATTCTAGTAAATTGATTCAGAAGGGCTCTGAAATCATCGGGGACACTAGTATGGACTCGCAAAGATGCTATAAAGTGTCCTGATTTTGGCTGCCAGTGTCTTATACAAATTTGATTATAATTTATGATATTCTAGCTTCAACAACGTAACAGCAGCAATAAAACAATGTACGTGCCACTGTCTTTTTTTAGGTCCAGAACTGTATTCTTGAAAGAGTACTTTACTCCATAGGTACAGTTTCAAATTCAGGATTCATAAAGTCAAGGGCACAGTCCTACAAGTTCTTATCATGATGAAGGTGTTGATGTCTACCCGTATAACAGTCCAATACTACATATACATAGATGGCCTCAGTAGTGGTGGATGTTGGGCAGATATTAGTGTTTTATAATAAGAGCTTACACTTACAAACTTACTGTATATGGAGAAAGGAAGGGAGAAAAACTAACTACTATCAATGATATAGCTGTGATGTGAAAGAGGTTAACTCCCAAAATATCTAAGAACGGCTGTACATTTGCAACTTTTCCTGTGGTGGTATTTGTGGTTTTTCAAAACTATAAAACTTGTGTTTTGTTTATACTATGTCAAAGTGATAACAATGAAACCCTTTGTTGATATGTTGACACCAGGAAGCCAGGTTAGCTTTACCAATCCTTGCTGAAGAGCAGACAGTGATGGAGCACATCAAACATCATCCAGTTGTTATCATCTGTGGTGAGACTGGCAGTGGTAAAACAACTCAAGTACCACAGTTCCTCTATGAAGCTGGCTATGCCAAGTAAGTAACAGTGGTGTCAATTACAACTAAAGTGATTTACTGATATCATATTGTACCTCTATCATCAAGACAATAGAATTTTCCATGTTAAAAAACCATATGGAATAGATTGTTAAGTTATTGTTCCATAACATTGACCTTTTCCAGGTACTTATAAACACAGCGCTTCTTGTGGATACTACTGTGCATTCACTTGAGGATTGTTTCAAAGGACCTACGGTATAAACTGATTGCCAGGATTTATCTCACACTCTATAAGTCTGGTTTCATAGACTGTCAGAACATAGACAGTAGCCGCTCCACTGTTTATGGTCAGAAGCACATCCTACATTGCGCTCTGCACTTGTTGTAGGAATCAGAAGAAAGTTTGTGGTTAAATTACATGAAACTGGTGACCACTCAGCCAATTCCATGTCCCAGTCACATCTGTGAAATACATGATAAGGTTCATTATACTTTGCAAAATTTTCTTGATAACCTCATAGTATCCAAGTTAAGCTCTGTATATATGCAAGAATTTTGCTTTGTCTTCTGGCAGGAAAGGCTTGATAGGAATCACAGAACCACGGCGTGTAGCAGCAATCAGCATGTCAAAACGTGTGGCATATGAAATGAATCTGAGTACAAGGTGAGTTGCTAATAGCAACAATGTGTAAACATCTCATGTTAACCCTTTGAGTGCTGTAATTGTTCCCATCAAAATTTTAGTGCAACATTTTTCCAATTTTTATGATTTATTCTGTAATTTTTTGATAATTTTAGACCAAATGGACCTCACATTTCATTGGCTAAAGTTTGTTATCAAAATTTTGACAAAAATCTGAAAAATATCAACTGGAGTATATTTTCTGAAGAAAACAAAAATTGACTTTGGCGCTCAAAGCGTTAAGTAATTTTAGTACCTGAAATGATGCCAGGGCATCGGTTAAGTTCTTTTATTGGTTCGGATAAAATGATAGAGGGGCCTTCTTGAAATATTATTTGAATCTGGCACAAATTATATAATGGTTTTCCTAAAATAATACTTGGGTATGGCTAAAATATGTAAGGCCTTAGATTTAATGATATATTAGGGTTTAACAAAGAGGAAGCAGAATTATGGCTAAAGCACACTACCACGAATTGACTACAATGATGTATGAGTGTCAATTGTACTTGAAGAAGGAACAGAAATGCATTACATACAAGACAAATTGAAAACTATACACTTTCCAGATGATGTTCATTTACAAATGCTAACAAGTTTAAAATATTTTCCGCAAATTGACACTGCTTTAACATAGCCATGAAATAAAACAATATAATTATATTGAAGGTAAATTTCTGATGTTTTATCTTGCAGGAAAATATCTTATCAAATTCGATATGAAGGCAATGTTTCTGAAGACACAGAAATCAAGTTTGTCACAGATGGTGTGCTTCTCAAAGAAATTCAAAAGGTGAACAAAAATGTTGTACAGTAGTTTGTGTAATACAATCGTAGTAATCTATAGTAATCTGTATTTTTGGACATTGAAAATAAAGTCATTTATGTTATTGCTTACATGAGGAAAATAATACTTCACTAGGGAGAAAAATGTATAGACTACAGTTCTGCTCATTGCAAACTTTCAGAGCCTAGCATCCATACAATATAATTTTAGTATTATGTAATCTTATCATCATGAGTTTTTATCCAGTTATTTAATTTGTATGTGTAACCTGGCATATAGAATGCTAAAAAACAAAATGTATATTGCTACCCTCCACTGATTTTCCACTGCAGTAAAGCTGTCACAACATGCCATCATTTTATCAATCCTCTTTCTGCCAGGCTCCGTAGACAAACCATAGAATTAATGCCTCTTTGGAGAAAGATGATTAACCCTGACACCCTATTTTCATGTCTAGATAAATCAAACCACACCTTTGAAAACAATTGGGTTAAGCAAAAATATGACAGTAAAAAGCTTAGTGATTGTATAACAATTTTGTTTCAGGATTTCTTGCTGTCCAGTTACTCTGTTATCATAATTGATGAAGCCCATGAAAGGAGTGTCTACACAGATATATTGATAGGGCTGCTATCAAGAATTGTGCCTCTTAGAAATAAAGTGAGTCCTCATGATTGCAGTGGTAATGTAACAATTCTCTCTAAATCAAGATTCTCATTTGTTTTTCATTCAGAATGAATTTCAAAATTATGAAATTTAAATTGATGTGTTGAACGCTGCCAGAAATAGATCGTAGGGAACTTGTCAGTTTACTGTACAATGTTATTTATTGATGGTAATTTGTTGAACCAATGAAGATTGAATGGAAATTCTAACTCTGAATGGAATTGTGTTTAATGTTAAGTTGAACAATTCCACCATATTTTGTGTAAAAAGTTGAGTATATAATATTAAGTCCCAAGTGATAATTATTGGTATGATTGTGTGTTGTTTAATCTTACAGAAAGGTAATCCCTTGAAATTAATCATCATGTCAGCAACCCTGAGAGTGGAAGATTTCACTCAGAATGAAAGACTCTTTAAAACGAAGCCACCGGTGTTGAAAGTGGAATCCAGACAGTACCCGGTCACTGTGCATTTCAATAAACGCACTCCGGTAGATGATTACATGAATGAAACTTACAAAAAAGTAAGCACTGTATTGTTGCCACTTTCATATGCAGTATCCGTGTTTCTATGATTTATGAGGACTGTTTCCAAAGCCCACAGATTGCCCATTTGGTACAGATTTCAGTGATCATACCCTGGTACACATGCATGTAGCTTATAAATTGGGACTTTATGTGATGAACCCTACGTATCTAATTTCACACAAAATCCCGATGCAATTTTTCCTAACCAAATGGTTGAGCAACGTTCGGATTTGTAATCACTTTTCAACAATCAGCATGTTTATCAAGCACCAAATATACATGTAGAGTGTTTTGAGTATTTCTCAAACAAGTTCATCACAATTGAACTGCGTTTACTTTCCAAAGCTTTTGAAAATGCAGCCTCAATATGAATTAATGTGAGAATCTAAATGTTTATTTTCAGTAAGATATTTTACATCATTTGTCATGACAGGTCCTGAAAATTCACCGCACTCTGCCACCAGGGGGCATCCTAGTCTTTGTAACAGGACAAAATGAAGTCAATTCACTGTCTAGGAAACTCAGAGCAGCTACAAAGCCAAGGAGACTTCATACTCAGTTACAAGGTACATGCCATGTTGTTCTTAACCATCAGGAAAGTGTATTTGTCCCATGATAAGTTGGTTGCATGTGGTGCTTCCAATCATGTGACTTTTAACTTACATGCATTGGAAGTTATTCACCAATCACAGGTTACGTACCATTACAGTAAAGGCTGACTGATATAAGCTAACCTTTATAAATGAGGCTGTGTATGTCATAATGGAATGAAAACATTTTATGTGCTTGTTCAGTAGTTATTATATTGTAAGAAGCTTATTGAAAGTGTAATAATCTACACAGTAATACTGTTTCTATTTTTGGTGAGTTTTTAATGTGTTCATTCATTAACATCATATCATGTAGGCTGCTAAAAAAATGATGCAGATCATATGATGCTATGAATGTTGTTGTTCATGTTTGAACATTTTTCACAGGTGATGCTGACTCTGAAGAGGAGATCAAATCTTTCAAGAAAAACAAATCATTAAAGTTGCCAAAAGTACAGCTGGACAGGTAATGGTTCCATTTCTAGAAAAAGCAAACTTTCTAAGTGTGCATCTTTATCAAATGAATGGCGCAAAATAATTTAGAGTAAAAGGTTTTGTGTAGTCCATCTATGGTTGCATTTGTAACATGACTATGATGAAATTTTATGTAGCCATGCAGAGTCTTTGGATTTCATAAAGCTAAAAGAGGTGGATAACAGCATGGTGTGACTGAATTCTGGTAATCATGACCTAATTCATCTGAAAAGAATTAGAATCTCATTGTTACTACCAGGTCTTTTACTTCTATCTCAATCATGACCTAATGCATCTGAAAAGAATCGGAATCTGATTGTAACTACCAGGTCTTTATACTTCCATCTCTGATCTCTTACAGAGACCCTTTTTGGTATAGAAACTGAATCTACCTTTGACAATGGTCAGGTCATGCAAATACTGTCTTGTGGCAATGTAAATTTGTTAATCAATCAAAATATACTGAGATATACAAGACACTACAGCACAGCTGAAAGTTTGCCTGTAAAAGAATGTGTAGTACAGACTCTATCAGATTTGGCATAAGGGTATCACTGACAGTAGGGCCGTTCACAGTTTACGTCACTGTTCTCTCATTAATATGCAAAAATAAATATTTGTCTGCATTTTTAGATTACGCTTTTGAAAATTACGCATGCATGAACGACGAAAATACATCTCAGTAGGCAACTGCTAGTGTAACAATGAATACTAAAAAACATATTCACGACTCAGAGTACAAGCTGCAAACACAGCTACGCATGCAACATTGATAAAATGTGTCCGCATTTCAAGCTGCGTGTCCGATGTCGCGTGCGTACGGCTATATTTAGTAACAAACCTGTAACTGTGAACAACACTATTATTCTCAATGTATTCTGAAGCTATTCAACAAATCCATATGAGGAGGAAGAAGCTGATGAAGGAACCATAAATGATGATGTCGATGATGATGTCATAGATGATATCCAATCAGAACACGGGATACATGCTGTTGAGTCTTCTGATGATGAAATGGTATGTTAGAGTCAATGATCGCATTCACTAAATGTGCTTTCTGGTGAAAAAGATATTTCTCTAATAATTTTGTCCTGTCAATTTATGTTGTTCTTTTCATGCACTGTCATATTTGTAGGAAAGCAGATGTTAATTTCATACTGAGCAGCAGAACAATATTAATCTACAGGTCTGTTCAATATCATGAGAAAGTACAGTCCATACATCATGAATACTTCTCGTAAGGCCAAATATGGATTTCTATGACATTCTTCCATTGCCTTTATTGTTTTCAATGGGTCAGACGTCATGCTCCTGTACGACACATTTTATTGTTTTGTGCCATGGTCAGACAAGCTGCTTTTTCTCTTGCTACACTTTCACTGAACAAACTGCTTCTTGTTCTGACTTTCATGTCGTTCTACCCAACAAATGTAAAACAGGTAAAACCCTACACAGCCACTCACAATTTAGATGTTTTATTGCATGAGACATTTCTTGATATTGTTTTGAACATTTTTTTTTGTCAGGATGAGAAGCTGTCTGCAGAGGTTGATGATGTTCCATTGTACGTACTTCCTTTGTATTCTCTGTTAGCACCTGATAAACAAGCAAAGGTTAGCAGACATTTTTTAGCTACTATAGACTATAGTCTATAGAAGCTATTGGGATGGGTATCCGTCCGGCGTCTGTCGTCAGTCTGTATGTATGTATGTATGTATGTATGTATGTCCGTTTGTGAGGCGTCCATCCACTCAAATATCTTGAGAACCGCAGAGTAGTACTTACTGATTTGATATTTGTTGTGTAGATGAAAAATATGATTTTGAGAAACTATTTTTTTTAATTTTGTGATATTGTTGAAAATAGGCAAATTAATGCCAAAAAAGGTGTTTTTGGTAAAAAATCTTCTTCTTCATAACCGCTGGTCAGACAGCTTTGTTATTTGGTATACAGGTCCCTAGGGATACCCCAACTTAGATTTGTTCAAATTGTGATGAAATATGCAAATGTGTATTTTTAAGGAATTTTTTTGTCATTTTTGGTCAAAATTTGACTTACATTGTATGGAAGTCTTGTACTGTATAAACCCTATCAATTCACCCAGAAAAAAATAATTAATATGATTTTAAATAATTGAATTAATTAGGAAATCATCAAAGCCAGTTTGCTTACCATGCTTACCATCTTGGAGGATGAAAACATGTAAAGGCAACTTTCCTGAATCCAAACTTTGATATATTCTGAACCACCATTTATGTTATCTAAAGAAATTGCTCATAATAGTTTGTCATGATAGGGTGGTCAAATAAATAGAGATAGAGAAAGTTCTAATTTCCATTTATGGTTGACTTGGTAAGGATAAAATAAGATTACTTTTTGAGGAAAAAACAGAGTGGTCAATTAAAAGAGTGGTCAAAGTGATGGGTTTTTATGGTAAAGCTGGGCTGTAAGATTCCTCATGTGCTATTTATAGCACTTATGCAATCTGTGTAAACAGTGCAATGAAAGTGTAACATGATTCCTTATAATGCTTTTGATGACCTTGAACTTCTAAGTTTCAAACATTTGTCTCTTCAGTGTGCTTTCTCTGAGTACGTACAGTCTCAACTTATTCAACAGAACTTACAAGTTAATTTGAAAGTTAAAATGTGCTTGGTTAATAGGATGAAAATAATATATTAAAAGATAACCAGCTCAAGATTCTTTATAACCTGACAGATATGCTGTTTTTTATGACGTAAATCTTGATTTAAGCAAGTCTTGTTTACTTTAATTAGAATGTAATTAACTCTCGTTTATTTGCTATTATAGACTAATATAGTCTGATGAAATATGCAAATCTGTATTTTTACGGAATTTTTTTCCATTTTTGGTCAGGCCATCCTGAAATGAGCTATCAAAGATATCCACCTTCTTCATCAATACATGTGTCACAAAAGGTTATTCTCTACATAACACAGCAGAGCTCTGTCAACTGTTGAGTCGCTTGTTTTTTCAAAACTGTTGGTCAGACAGCTTTAATATTTGGTTTACATGTCCCTAGGATGACCTTAGTGAGATAATTTCATACAGTCATTAAATACTTAATTTTGTATCCATGTCTATAGTAGCTTCAGGACTTTGGCCCTATGTTTCCTCTTTGTGTAGAAAATGTAAATAGACTTGCGGTATATTCATCAAAATATGATATTAATAGATACAATTATACAAAATGATTTAGTGGTCATAGTAGCTACAGACATAAATTATCCTGTTTTGTTAGTCTCATTTAATTACAGAAAATACACGAATCATATACTATTCAGCTCCAGGTCTCTATAAGAACTTTTTTGTGTGTGTCCCTGCACAGAATTTAGAATTTCATAAGAAATAATGAAATAAATGGAATATAATGACAGGTTTGTACTGCCATAAATTTGTATCATAATGGTAGTTTTATCACCATATGCATTTTGTGACTGTCACATAGAATAGACACCTTGCTAACTAGATTGCTATTTTTCCCCAATGTATCATAATATTTGTGTCTAGGTTTTTCAACCACCTCCAGATGGTACCCGCCTCTGTGTTGTCGCTACCAATGTGGCTGAGACATCGCTAACAATACCTGGAATAAAATACGTTGTTGATACAGGCAAGGTAAGCACAAAATTACTATTGAAGTGGGCCTGTGGCATTAACATTTTATCATATCATGAATTTTCATGTGCATGTTATATCGTAAGTTATTGCAAAGGTTTCTGTAATTCCTGCAACTTGCTTTTGGCCAAGGTAATCTGAAAGTTTGGCCTGCATTTGATACTTATCAGAGTTGATATAACTTCACAGCATAGAGATGTATTGATAATGTATCATTATCGTATTCTTTATGCAATATAATGTGAGGGAAGGGAAGATTCTGAAGTAGTCAGTTTTATGATAAAATGTTTCCTGTGGTTATCAGCTGATGATTGTCAGATTATCGGCTGATAATTGTCAGATTATTAGCTGATAATTGTCAGATTATCAGCTGATATTATTCTGAAGATGAACAAAGGACAGAAGCATGATTTGCCACTTTAAAGCTGATTTTGATAAATGTAATCTGATTTCCAGGTGAAAAGGAGATACTATGACAAGGTAACTGGTGTGTCTGCATTTAGAATCACCTGGACATCTCAAGCATCATCCAATCAGAGGGCAGGACGTGCTGGCCGTACTGAAGCAGGTCACTGTTACAGGTAATGTGTGTAAATGTTATCTATTTCATCATTGGTAACTAGTGAATGAGTAGTGATGGATCATGTACTCACTGTTTGTTATAAAATGAACAATCTGTTTGCGAATCCTGTCCGCCAGTTTTCACTTTTCACTGTAAAACTTGGATTCAAATTTACCACTGTCCAGTTATAGCTGATATCTTCAAGATTTGACAAATATATCTGGAACTCAGACTTAAATTACTTTAAATTGAGGTAGAAAATGTTATCATATTGGTATGGTTCAGCATATCATTACACTTACAATGTAGGTTTAGTGTTTTTTTCAATGGGCATTCTATCAATATATATTATGGCTCCCTTTTTAAGTTTAAATGAAGAATTTTTTTAAATTTAATATCCTCATAACCTTCTCTTATGCCATTGTATTAAATTAATTTGGTATGCATTATTCAGAATCATATGTTATATAACTAGCTGTATACTAAAAAGCATACAATATGGTTGCCATAGTAGCCATGAAATGTAACATGCTTTCATTACAGGTTGTACTCATCAGCAGTTTTTGCCAACGACTTTGAAAAATTTTCACCACCAGAGATTACAAGAAGACCGGTCGATGACCTTATCCTGCAAATGAAGGTAAAATTGTCTCCCAAGTCATGTTGTTTTTTCGCTCAATTCAACTTGAACTCTACTCCAGCTTGCTGTACTTCTATCTTGATGCTGACAAAGTGCAATCTTGAATGGATCATATCATGATATAGTTTAAACCTAGGCACAATAACGTATCTCTTTTGCAATAGAAAAGTTCTGTCAAATATGTTGAACTTCAGATTAGATCGACACAAATCAGTCTACCAGAATTTGCCCAAAAAATGTAACATAATGAATGTTGTAGACAATGTGATCCCCGATCAGCTAATGATGATAACTTTGAAAGTTTCCCATGATAAAAAAGGACTAACCCAGTACATTTGAGATAATTTTGAATAACGTCAAATAAGTTATAAGCATATCATTAATAGTAAAAGCTGTACCTTAATGCTAAATATGGTTCCTAAATGAGTACATTTAAATGAATATTTCAATTTAAAAAGCTCTTTCAAATGTACTCTTTGTCAATTGCTGTATATTGCAGGATATGAACATTGACAAAGTTGTCAACTTTCCATTCCCAACTCCTCCAGAAGTTGATACAATGAAGGTGAGTGTCACTCAAAGCTATCGTGACAACCGATCACGACAGATTTGAAACCCCATTAGCTGTATCTTTATGATGGTCTGAAATCAAAATATGCAACTTTATGTAAAAGCACTTACCAAAGTGTGACTGCAGAATGTTTTTCAAACATGGGCGACAAATGCACAACTTAGATTTTAACAAATAAACAATTTCTAGGTGTGAATCAAATATGGCCGCCATAAATACAGGTGCAAGTGCCTGAATTTAATCAACCAAATCCATCACCAAGGATTAAAAAAGTGACATTTTCAAATACAATGTAGCTTTAACAGAATCCAAGACATCTCTCTGAAGATTTGATTGTATTTTTTAGTTACAGCATAGGGCAAGAAAAATAAAAAGTTTGTTTCTCATCCTAGACATATTTCAAAAATGATGCGGTGACGCGGATTATCTTCTACTCTCCAATTTTCTTTTTATTCTCCAATCGACAAGAACGCGGAAAAAAACTTGAAAACAGCATAGGAATGCACGCAGAGATAAATGCACAGCAGTGTTGCTTTATTATTTTTGTATAGCAACAGTTCTGCGGTTTGACTTTTAGTGCAGCAATACAGAGTTTTGACAGTGTAATATAACGGTGACATATGTGTACAGTTCTGAATTGAATGTTAGTGTCAATTATTTTGTTTACGGTTCTGTTTTATATAGCACTGTGTTATCCACTATCGTCGCGTATTTTTGCGTATATTTTTTTAAATTTTATTTCCTCATGAGCAGAAAAAAGGTGGACGCTGCGGGTCTGAATTGACGTGAGTGAGGATGAGAAACAAACTCTTTATTTTTCTTGGCCTAATTGGGCTTTAACTACCACCAGTTTGTAGATCATGATGTCTGAACTCAGCATTGCTTTGATTAGGTCATGGTTGGGAGACTCTCAATTGAAATTACCTGCTATGTGAATTTCACAATGGTAATACATCCACCAGGGTATGCAATTTAAGAGTGCGTTTTATCCTTGTATCATTCTTTAGGCAGCTGAGAAGTTGTTGATTTCACTTGGAGCATTAGCAGAACCACCCAAGAAAGGAAGACTCAAAGACATACAGAAAGGTAAATAGATGTCTATGTTAGCCCTCGGGGTCATACTGGGTTGTGAAAATTACAAAAATAATAGTTCTACCCAATCAAAGCTTTTATGACCATACAGGATTGCACTGATTACAAGTGCGTATTTTATGATACTCAGCACATTTGTCATGGGTTGCATTTGTTTTTAAAATATCACGTATCCTAATCACTGATAACATAAAAATTGTAAACAAATAAAATATTATGTTTTCTAATGACGATGCTTTTCTCATGTAAGGTATCTCTTTCATGGAAATTCATTCTAGTAATGGGTTTCAGTATATATTTGTTCTTGTTGGAAACATACAAGACCTGTTATGAGACATAACTCTTCTTAAGTAAAATAGTAACATTCTTTGCCTTGATTTCAGCTGAATTCACCACCAGTATTACACCGCTTGGTAAAGCTATGGCATGTTTTCCTGTGGCACCGAGATATGCTAAAATGCTAGCGCTGGGAAAACAAGAGGATTGTCTTCAATACACCATTGCCATTGTATCAGCACTGACTGTACATGTAAGTATCAATGCCCTGAACAGTATATTCCTTGCAATACATGCTGGCAATATTGTGTTCTTACCAAACTACACTATTATTTTTCATTTTATACCACTTTCCATCCGTAAGAAACAGAAAATATCAAAAAGCATTGATTTGAGGAACAAGATGTATGACTGCAATTACTTGGACAAACTGTTGCCATGGGAACACTTTAGTTACTAAGGCAACCTGTTACTGTGGTGACATTCACGTAATCATACAATTGTTGTACCAATCATTGGAATCACATTACATTTTCATTTACAGGATCTCTTTGAAGAGTTTGATCAAACTCCAGCAAGTCAAGATCATGTAAGTTTAGATTTTATTTGTATCATAGCTTTTACTTTGAATATTGTCTGACCAACAAAATGATAGACAGCATCTCTTTTCCTGGACATCTAATCTTAAATAATTTGGACCAATTATCACCAGTGATATTTCAAAATGTTGAATTTAAGTAAGTTACATGTACTGATATCAATTTCCTCTCAGCTGAGGAAAGTTGTGTTCTGATCCTAAATGTTTATTTTACTTGATACTATGTTTTTTTTTCTATTCATGACTGAATCTTTACTCTCATTTGACCTTTGACCTGTAGAAAGAAGAACAACGGAAGCTGAAAGCTAGAATATCTCACTACAAGAGAATGTGGGCAGGCCAGGTAATATTGTCACCCTGATTTGTTTCAACTTTTATCAAACTTTACTTAATATCATAGTGACATATTTGTCTCCTACTCTTCAGCAATCCTGTGGAAGCAGTGAGCCGCTGATGTCAATGCTGAAATTAAAAGTCACATTTTTAGGAGTGTTCGTGAGATATTTCTTGTACAGTACCAGCGAGCACTATACCAATTACCGTACTTAGAAATTCCTTAGTGTGTTGTACTGTAAAGGTGATGGCCATTTTATACGCCATAATGCCATATAAGTAACAATGACTGCATTGTCACAGCTGTCACCTCTTTCATTCCCATCTGTTGCTATGGAAACATCCCAAGGTTACACCTTCAATTCCTCAACAAAATGTCATCAATAAGTTTTATGTTGTAATTTTAAATTTCCACTTTCCTGCATTTTAGCATTATTTTAATATGGAATGCAATTTGTTGGACACTGTATTTCATTTGGTTGTGGTAATTGTTTCCTGTGTGATAGATATTGCAAAGTTAATGACACGATGTTGCTTGGTTTCCTCTCAGGGAGAGTCCCTGTTGCTAGGTGACCTGATGGTGTTGCTAAGCGCTGTCGGTGCTAGTGAGTTTGGTGGCATGTCAGCGGCATTCTGTGGGTCACATGGTATGAGATACAAAGCCATGGTTGAAATCAGAAGGCTTAGAAGGCAACTTACAAATGCAGGTAAACAAGCAAATATCATAAAATCATGTAATATAAAAATTTCTCATTGTTGCTCGCGTCTTGTGACTTTCTCAGAACATTTGTAATTTGACTACACTCTCATATTGTGAATTTGCTCATATATGTTTGGAAGATTTTTTATTTGTGTGTGTGTGTGCAAAGAATGATAAATTACACCGTTTATGCAATGAATTTATCTGAGAGACTATCATCAATATTCATTCCCTTTGTTTTCAGTGAATGCTGTGGATTCTGAGTGTGGTTTGTTTGTTGATCCAAACATGAAACCACCAACTTTACTTCAGGTATGTAATGGCTTTCCTATCCTGTCTTTGTAAACAACAACACATTATTGTACAGACAATAAGAATTCCATGGTTCATCTTTCTAGTTCTCAAAATAGCCATGTCATGTACATTGTAATCCTGGACTTAGCTTGAAGAGTTAAGTCTGTGAAAACAATATTTTGTTTCTATAGTATCAACTTTGCATGAAACAAACCCATGTTTGGGAAGCCAAGAATATTTTTCATGATCAAGATATCATAAATTTTTGTGTGTTTTTTTGCATCAGCTTGAATTATTATGAAGGTGTCACACATCAGACAATCTTTAAAAGTTTTTGAAATCAATCTTCCCGAATGAAAGATAGCATATCTAGTTGAATGAGTTTCACACCAGATACAGACGTGGATGTTTACATTCTGTCAACAGCCACGATTCTCTTTTCACTGAGTGAGGAAGTTATTCAAAATTATGCCAGTCACTCTTATTTGATATAGAAATTTGTGAGAAACATTTTTCAGCATAATGACAGAGAAGTATAGTGATGTCTCAAATGATTTTCACAGATTAAACTTCTGAGGCAGATTGCTTTAGCAGGGATGGCAGACCATGTTGCAAGGTATCGTAAACATAACTGTAATTTCCATCATGTTACATGCTAGCATTTTCTATTTCGATCAAGTATAGCCTTTTTGAAACTGAAAGGATATCTGACAAATCTCAAGACTTACACTGTATACTAGTATATTCCTAATTGTAATAAAATTTAACCTACAAAGTGATGATACGGAAAATAACTTCAGCCACACAGACTTGCGTGTAACAGTTTAATCCTTTGAGCGCCAGTTTTTGTTACTTTCATAAAATATATCTCAGTCAATTTTTTTTCAGTTTTTGCCAAAATTTGGATTAAAATCATCAAAACATTGGTCCAAAATCATCAAAAACATTACAGAAACATTCATAAAAATTCTTCACATGTTGCACTAAATTTTGGTGAGAAAATTACAGCGCTCAAAGGGTTAAATTCATGATTATTGATAGGCTGCCAAGATCCTTTTGTACAAGGTCATCAAATCAAATATCATTTTTAAAGTATAATTTCATTTTACAAATCTGAGGAAGTTTGCTAATCTTACTGTACAATGTCTTGTATAATTTTTTATAGGAGGTTACCTTCTGATGAACAAAGTAAAGATACCAAGAATGCTTACAAGGTATGGATTACTCTGATTTAGTTTTGGACTTTTCAGTGCCTGAATGAATGCTTTAACATCATGGTATGTACTGACAGACAATTCATACAATTATGTGGGCATTCATTACAAAATCTGATGCTCTGATTAGCAAGGTCTTGTACAGATATTGTCAAAACACAGTACAATAATTTAACAATGACTGATATTGATCATGTAAATTTCAGTGTTGCATTCCTAGTATAGGCTACTACAGTCTGAAGGCTTATATACTCACTTTCAGTGAGCCATTGCATATATGCAATATTCAAATTAATCCTTTCAAGCTTAAAACATGATTCTTATGGTAATTGATAGTTGATACTATGGTATAACCTTTGCGAATGTGGAGGCTTCTAAAATGTTATTTTGAAAACGCCAATGTTTTGCCTTTAATTCTTGAATTACATTAATTGTCTTAATTCTAATAGTGTGTATATCTATTCTTTTGTATCTGTCAGATGTCAAAGCCCCAGGAACACTTATTTTTTGACAGTCTTATAGAGTAATTCTGTTTTATTTATCAGGCTGAAGGTCTTGAAGATCTTGTCTACATTCACCCTAACTCAATACTTTTCAAACAACTACCAGAGTACATCATTTACCAAGAGATAATAGAGACAGGAAAGCTGTACATGAGAGGTTGGTTATACATCGTTTTCATTACTTTTCATTTGTTCCTGCCCACCATTGAAGTATGAAAGTTAACATATTTCTCAAGATTAAGTTTCCCCAGTATTGAACTGAATATGCAGACCTGTCACAAGAGGGCGCTAGATCTGACATAATCTTAATTTGTTGAGTTGCTAAAAAACATGAGGTTCCTGTCTGCCTGTCGTTCAACAATATGATCTGTGATGTCAGGATAATTAGGAATGCATTCTTATAACCATGAAATAAATCGATAATTTGATGTTGTTCAGGTCATGACAAAAAACCCAGAGTGTAAATGAAGAAATTGTACACGGTCTTGCATACATTCAAAAGATTACGTTGAAGACCTGTGTCATTAAAATTTGAAACTTCAGAATATAGTAAATTTTCATCACTTACGTTAATGTTACTATGCCAAAAAATCAAAGCATTATGTTTCCTTCTATATTACACATCTTTGTAAAATCTACTGATGGGGTTCTTTCTCTGATAGGTGTGTCAGCCATAGAGCCTGACTGGTTGCCAAGGTTACTACCTCACATGTGTACATTCTCCAAACCTCTTGATGAACCATCACCAAGTTACCATAGCAACTCGGGGACAGTTCGTTGTTACATGACAAGTACTTTTGGTGAGTAAAGCATCTTTCCCAAAGACTTGAGATTGGAATGTCCATCCAATGTATCACTTAAAATTCGGGAATGTATAAACTCAAAATCCGGGAATCATTTCATTTTCTTGGATTATTGAATGTACACTTGAAATCTAGGGACAGCCAACCAGCTCATTTTGAGAAATTGTAATATAGGTGTTTAAAAGTAAACATACTGATCTATGCTCTTTGAATGACATACAAATTTGCAAATGAAAGCTGTTCATTACTGCCCTTCTGCACGGATTTGAGTTTTTCCCTCCCTGCCATTATTGTTCACATCTCCTCACAAGGAAACTCCTTGCTAGCCCTCTCCCACCACATTGTTTTGCCTCCCCTTATGGCACACCCCAGAAAACCAAGATTTCTTGACACTCTATTGTTACAGGACGCAATGCATGGACAATACCAGCAGTTGAACTGGAATATCCAACCAGCTTAGAGAAGTACAAATGGTTTGCAACTTTTCTTTTGGATGGAAAGGTAAGCCAACTCTTTCTTACAATTTCATACAGACTTTCTGTGGAAAACAACACCTGATAGGTGAAAAGCAAACATGATGTTAGTTGTGACAAATTCCTTTGAATATGAAGTGCTGGTGTTTTGAAGTCACATTCTCAGTGTCCACTTTTAACGTCAGTGGTCAGAGTGGATGGCATTCAATAGTATGTCAGCTGTCAGGTGAAATTTTTATCATGTATATCAAATTTCCTGCCCAAACAAATCAATATCAACCTGCAGATATGTATGATGCATGTAGTAGGGTTCACCACAAAATTGCAAAGTGTTACTGTTAGACCACAGTTCAGATTACAACTTCTCGTTGGCCACATGTAATGTGTTGATAGTCATGACCTGAACAGAAATAACGCCTTAACAACTCTCATGTAAAGATTTGATGAAGCTTTGCTACCTTCCGGATCTTCCTTTGCAGAAAGAGGACATAAGTGCAAATTTCAAGGACACAAATTTTTGGACATTTCCCCAACAGGATTAGGCCTTGGGCCATAGGGCCTCTGTCTATATATTCAATTCTTGCCCTGTGGAATATTTTAATTAGCTACAAAGTAAACTTGCATTAGCTGCTATTGTGCTGGAGCAATATCCTCCCTTGTCTGTGTAAGCTTGGCCCTCAAGATGACAGTCTGCAAAATGCATGTGGAACAAATTCATCCACTGTGGTCTATGTTTTACTGATTTTCATACTTTGTGTTTCCGTTGTAGGTGATAGCAACACTGGGGGAGTATGTGCCATATCTCCTGTCATCACCGAGAACTATGGTCAAATCATGGGCCAAGTAAGTTCACATATCAGAATTATCAAATTCTGGATTATCTGAAAATCTAAGAATGATGCATATCAGAGAGCTACCAGAGCAGTTCTTAACGGAGCACAAACCTACATGAGGTGAAGTCTTGTGGTAACTAGAACTGTCATTGCTTTTTTTAAAAACGTTTGATAATCCTGCACTTGTATTTTGTAATTCAACATTTGAGGAAAACATTTAAGACATTTCTCATGAAAACCATGGTTTGTAAGCCATTTAGATTTCCGGTGTAGATACCAAAATCCAATCACGAGTGATTTTTTTTATTCTTTGTCATTTTGACTTAAATCATAAGAAACTAATTGATACTTTCAGAAAATTCACAGTTCAGCAAAATCTTATGGCAGTCTGAATGTTTATATGTAAGTTTGAACTGTGTATTTGACAGACTTCAGCCAAGAACAGAGGTTTTTCTCAATGCTCTGATTAGAGAAAGAGTGGATTCCAAGAAACAATTACTTCAAGCCTGGGAAAAAGATGACAAATGTAAGTTTTGTAAGCACAGATAACAAATGTGAAAACTCTTTTGATTTCAACATTAGTTTTCATATTGTTGGTCTTTATCTCGTCGGAAAGTGAAGTTGCAATTTAAAAAATTTATGTAAGCTTTAAAAACTTTAATTGGCCTTGTGCAGAATTTGGACATGAAATTGCATAAACTATTTCAGTCTCTTACTGTGTTATCCCTACTTCTTCACAGGATTTTTCTTTATAGCTCGTTCAGTTGAATGTGGTATTTCTGTGTTGAATTTTGTACAAATACAAAAATCTGTACAGTACAATTTTGACACTGTACAGATTAAAAAAAATATTTCTTAGAAAAATTGATGTCCAGCACTTGCAATGACAATTCACAATCTACTTGAAGTATACTGTGTCACTATCAAACAATCAACCAAAAAAAAGCATGGCTTGTGGCAGAAGAAAAATATTGGGGACCACAAGAATGTCATATAAGTTTTGTTCTTTATGATTCTTGATTTGCACAAGCTGTTCTGTACACAATCATGGATATTAAGTGTTTGTTATTCTATGCTGTTTCATTTTTGTTGTAGATTTACTGAGTGAATACTGTGAATGGTTAGCAGAGTCTAAACATTCAGAGATCATGGCAGTATGGCCGCCAGCCAAGAGGAAAGATTGATCACACAGATGCCGCGCAACTTTGTCGTTGTCAACCACTGAACTCTTTGCAGCAACAGTTGCAGACATTAGTTTATTTCTGTTCCACAGTGTTCAGCAAAAATCAAGTAATGCCTGCAGCTGTTGCTTGATTTTTGCAGAACACTATGCAACAGAAATAAAGCTCTGGTTTGCAAGAATGAGAAATTTATCCCAAAAGGGCATTATTATTATATGTTCATTCATACAGTCAGCTTGTAACAAATCAGATATCTGTGCTATATCAAAGACCTGATGTTCTGAAGTTTCTTCTGAGAATGTCTAACCAGTGAATGGAAGAAGCTTCGAGATCCTTCTGATTAAAACTGCAGAGAACACAGAAACTATCAACAACAGTGTCACTGTTCAAATTAACAGATGTGTGTACTTCTAACGCACTGAAGAAAGAAACAAATATCTTGTGTTCTTTAAAAGAATATTTTATTGTACAAAAAAGTGAATAAAAGTCACTTTGTAATATTTACATCTTGTATTTCAGTATTTGTTCCAATTTTTAAACCAGACAACAAGTTCAGTCTTTACTTACAGTTCATCTAATTCTGAAACTAACCACTGCATGATCAGTGGACTCTGCAGTGCACCACAATGATGTACCATGATGCATCTCTACAAATGGTCATCTGTTGCCAAAACACACATGTACTAATATGTGCCTACCTTCTTGTCGTGCAATCCAGTAGACAGGCAACAAAATACACCCTGCAGGCAATCTTTCTCATTCATCATATTTGTGTTTGTTTACAGGCTGTTCCTCTGAATCCATACAATCACATTGTTTAAAAGTTTGACTCTTTTGTGATATTTGGCACCAGCACTTTGAAAAACTTTCCATTTGGCTGTTTTTCTGACTGGAGACTTGGTAACTTGTGTGCAAAACCTGCCAATTGCTTGGCAAAACTAGCACTATGATGAGATTCTGAGATATATGGCCCTGTGAACCTTGATATGGATAGTAAACCACAGATGGTCACATCCCAAATTATCTGTTCAAGATCAATCATCAATGTGATCATCAGTAACTTGATACTTGACCACACAGCATATCAATCATTGGTCAAATGGACCACCCAGCATAATGATAATAATCATTCTTCATCTCATGTCCACTAGTGGCATCAGTCAGCCTTGTATTTACACAATCACTAGTATCATTTCAGGACCACCTGCGACATTGAAATCAATCAACATCTGGTACCACCTAGTATTTCAGTGATTACAACAAGACCACCCAGCTCAGACATTATAAACATCAGCCGCCTAATAGCAATTCAGTTATTGGACCATGTCCATCCAGGTCAGTCATGATGATCACTTAGCATATGGTACCACCTAGAAATGTGGTGATTGGAACATGACCACTCAGCTCTATGATAATTCAGAATACCTTTGTGTTCATTACAGTCAAGCTAACGATGTCTTTGAATGTTTTCTGCACAGCAATTGACAAAGCAATGTCTCTGTTCTTGGTTTTCATCAAAGTGATGTTGTCCGTGGATTTTGAACTGTTCAGGTTCTCGTACACATTCTCCTTGTCTGGTAATGGATCAATGTCTCCATTTAAGCCTGCAAGACAATGACAAAATAATACGGTTGACTGGTGATTGTTTGATACTACAGCTTTGAGCATTTGACATATTTTATAACACTGACAAGAGCACTCAACTTGATGAGTAAATGAGATACATGCCAAAATTTAGATCACTAGACGTGATTGATGCTATAAGGAGATATAACATTATAAGCATATTGACATATGCAAAACACATAGCCTTAGGAGAGGATGCCCATGATGAAAAGGGATGCAAAATACCAAAGAAACAAACTCTCTTAAAATTTCATATTTTATTGATGATTTTTCCATTATTTTTATTTTGTATGTCAATTGCAAGTTCTTATTCTACTCCCCAAAGAATGTTGAAACACCCACTATTTAGCTAGCTAACTTAGCACCTATATGTGTAAAATGCATTGTTATTATTTACATTTGAATTCTAGTCTGGACCAGAATTCACTTGTCAACAATAACAACACAGTTTACACATGTACAGGCTGAGTTGACAAAGCTGAATACTGTGTATGTCAACATGCTTTGGGGAGTAGACCAAGAAGTTACGCTTGACATTAAAAACAAAATAGTAAAAAAACATCAAAAACCCAAAAAAACTTGCTACTTTCACCTCTAATAAATTCAGACACAACTAGAAAGCATTTGCAAGCAAAGCGAAGTTCCAGAGACCAGAGCAGCGGAAGAAACAAGAGAATGTGTGACAAAGATAGGTGCAGAATGAAAGAGTGCTTTAAACACATAATACAACTAAAGCGAGGCAGTCCACAGATTACAAAAGACTACATGTACGGTAAAAACGCAACAGATACATACGGGGGCGACAACGCACGGAAATGTATATCAGACGACATTCTCGCGAGCCAGAGCAATAATTTTCGCTCCGCTGACCTACGCAAAAATCAATCGCTTGACGTGTAGCGCTGAGTTGTTGCCGTAAAGAGGCGCGTGGTTACGACGATGATCAGACGAGAGGAAACATTGGACCATGGGATCTATTTTTACATCCATGATCGGACCTAGGCCGTTGAAATTGAAAACCGAGGCCACATGCATTGTCATTTGATTAAAAGCACAGACTAAAACGATTTTCATTGCAATGTCGCTGTTTTCACAAGATACTGACCGTTTGATCTTGGAAAGTTGAGCTGCTTTAACGTGCAGCCAACGCATGCCCTTGCGATGCGGTGACAGGGCTGTGTGTTACCGGCGTTAAACGGCCTCGCAGACTGATATAGGAAAAACCGCTGGTGGCTCCTCAGAAATACGGCGGGCAGTTTCTCCGCCAAAACAGCCGATTTTGAATCCAAATTTTGCATTGATCTTCGTTTTCGAGCACACCCACCTCGCCTAGGTACACGATGTGCCCAGCCGCGCTTGTAAACTTACGGAAAGCATATTTTTCGCTCTCTATGCGAGCGAAATCCGCCGCCATTGTCTCATGAGCATGCGGGCAAAACAGTATAGCGCCACGTACGGCGAGTATTTAGAGAAAAATAAAATCAAAAAGCAACAAAAAACAAAGCGAAAGAAAGCAATATGATAGTCGAGCAATGGAGAATAACAAATAAATAAATAAACACGCAAGAAATGCCCGTAAAACCCGTCCGAGCTGAGCGATGACGTCATAAGCGTGTCGCGATGCATTCTGGGTAATTAAGGTAAAATTTGTGTATAGCATGTTCTATGATAGTAATACCGGAAATAGAGAAAGAAAGAAAGAAAGAAAGAAAGAAAGAAAGAAAGAAGGAAAGTGAGCAAAAACTAACAGTTCCAGAGCTGGTCTCTGGAACTAATAAGGTCAATATTATCAGTTTCACAAAATATTCAATTGAAACCAAATTGATTAATTGGTGTAGTGGTAACTTTGCCTTTCAAAACTATAACCATGCCAACAGATAGAGAAAGGCCTTTTTGAAAGATAAAAAAATTTTTCACAATGCATAGCAAAGAAACCAGTCTGACAATCAGCTCCCTACTCATATGTTTATCCATTGCCATGTAATGACGCTGTGTTTAGTTTGTAGATGTAGAATATACTTAATAGATTCTGCAGTTTGGTGATTTTATTTGTATGTACTTTTAATGAAACGTTCAAAAGGCTTGCACAATGGCTATTTACCTAGACGTTGCTGAGGTATGTTAGAAACAACGGCAAGATTTGAATTGCAGATCCTTCCAATCTGTTGTAACATGGATGCAACGTCGTCGTAGAGTGGAGGAAATGCTTGACATATATTGACCAATGCTGGCAGTGTAGGCAGAAAGAACTGACTTCTCTTGTGACTTGGCAACACTGCAATAGAAGATTGAACAGTAAGTTAACAATTGAACAATACCCTATATGCTATGATTATGATGCTTCTTAAATCTTGTCAATTACTTATCATTTAGAATTTTCATAAATAATAGAGGGTCATTACAAAAATAACTTAAGCTGATGTGACATTTTAAGTAAAATCTATGTGGTACAAGTAAATGGGGTGAAGGAACATTTCCTTTTTGCACTGAAGAGAACTCAAAGGACAGATGGTGTATGGATCAAAGTATGAATTTCACATTAATAACAATTAGAAATAAATATTATCTGTTATCTTAAGAACAATGACAGGATATGAAATGAAAGAAGACAATTTCTCTAATTCAACTGCTATATCCACTTTTCTTTCAGTGATACGTCTAGTATGTACATATATAAACATGGAAATATTACCTTCATTAGTGTTTAAAATTCAAGAATAAAATTGAGAATAAAATTGCAAACTTTTTTTGCATAACTTTTTGACAGAAAACCACATGACTAGCACAGTGAGTAATTGAGTGACAATACCTGTAAGCAGTGTAGACATCACATTGACTGATAGCCTTGCAACACTCAGTGACTTGGGCAGTGCATATTGCAAACATAAATACGATACCAATTGAATTGCAAAGATCTGGCAGGAAGGAAGACAAAGAAAACGTGATATGTAACTGATGAAAATTAACAATATTTTAGATACTGAATTAGTATTGAAATTAACATTACTGCATTGGTATCTAATGCACATACCACAATATTTCTTTCCTGTTTTTATTTGAAAAGTAAATTCAATTGTTGTTATGCACAACCAAATACAGTGCTCTTTGAGAGAAAGCATCTGTGTATCTTAAAAAATATACAAGTTTTCAGTCTTATTACATCAATTGCTAATACTGAGATAGCTGGAATTTCAAAAATTTCTGTGTTGTATGGAGTATAATTAATTACTTGAAAGACTTGTCAAGAAATTCGCTTTTTTAAACTCTGAAAATAAATACAATGGACATGAATGTATGCATAACATCAAACAGACTGCAACAATTGATACTTCATGCAATTACAGTATATCAATGGCATCTAACCTGTTTTTCCATCTGTGGTTGGCTAAGTAGTTCCGGAATGAAATCTAGACAGATATGCATGGATGGAATACCAGCCACTGTTACCGGTAGCAACTCACTGTTGTATCCCTAGCAATGCAAAACATAGCACAATGATTGTTGAAGTTAAAAGTGACTGTCCATATAAAAAAAATAAATGGTGATACATTTTGGTGTGACATGATAACAAGCCTATAGTTCAGGAACTATTGCAGCATAAATCAACATTTTGCCACAGAAATGAAAGAACACAAGCAGATATAACTGACTGTGTCCCTGAAATGTGACATCAAAAATGTACTTCAAATGTTCAGAACATAAAGCAATGTCAAACACTGAAATAATCACAACCAGTGTGCCTTTTAAGCTAAAGTTGACAAACTGCTCATTTAAGAGAGTTCTCTTTGACTCAAAAAAATTCACGTATCATTTTTGTTGGCATAGAACTGAAATTCCTGACATTCCTAAATTGTAAGAAAGAATTCAGAAATTTTAAAGTGGCACTCCCACTTGGTAACATTTTTAAAACACATGTTTTTAATGCAAACGGTCGATATTTGACGTGGCGACTGTGCGCGGATCGCGAGATATCGAGAAAAAAGAGTCATTTCCCGAGCATATTTTCACAACCCGAAATTTTACGATCGTTTGTGATTATGACCTAAAATCCCCCGAAGGTTTGTTGTTGTGCTGATTGACGATATTCTAGGGAGTCCATAATAAGTTCAAACGACGCAATTTATTTACCCCCCACTGCGAAGACTTTATAGACAGCATTATGCCTTTACCTCAGGTAAGTTTTTTTAAAACTTCTCCTTAGTTTTTGTTTTCATTATTAACAATCAGCTGTATTATATTTTTAACCAATACCACATAAATATCAGTTTTTACGCATAAAATATTAGCCACCTCTGATGACTACATTTTGTCGTCTGCCACATGGTTACGTGTGGTTCGCCACGTGGTATGCGTCTATGCATAGCACGCGGCGGCCGCTATGTATCAACCGCACATAACTGTGCTAGTCTGGTGGAATCCGCAAAAATTGTTTTTCGTTTATTCGCCAAGTCAGTAAGACTCAGCTTTCTCCCACCGGACATGACCGATCACTGACGCGAGTGGTACTGTGGCGTACAGCAGCCTCAGCGTAGACTCGTACTCCATAGCTTAGTTGACAATGACCCCAGTGCCGAACGTTTGATGTTCGGAAGCAGAATTTAGGTGGGCCATCGGAATTCAAACTTTTACTTTTTGAGGACATGTTTTTATCGATATCTTGCGATCCGCGCGCTGTCGCCACATCAAATATTGACCGTTGGCATTAAAAAAATGTATTTTAAAAATGTTACCAAGTGGGAGTGCCTCTTTAAACTACCGGTATAGAAGGCTTACTGACAAACAAATGTAAAATTCAGAGATGTTCATACTACACATGCTAATTTTCACCTTTACAGTCTACAGAAGAGAGTATCTGTTCAATGTGCAAATTTTTATTGCTGACAGGATTTGATTTCAATATGTCATGAAATCAAACTTACCTGGAAGTGAACTAATTTAGCAATATTTGGGTCAGCTATGAACATCTGATGAAGCAGTGAACACACTTGACATTGAATTTCACGAAGAACGCTGGAATTACCCTCTCTTGCCTTGAAGAGAAAAGAACAGATCAAATTTTATCAATGTGGAGTACAACATTAATGTCAACAACTTGCTGGTATTCAAATTGTGCTGAGTTAAAATCCGGACAAATTCTTGCTATTTTTTTGTAAATTCAGATTACTGATCATTCATTTGGGAACAACTGCACAGTGAAAGACTGACATTATGAAGATTAAGCCATCTATCAAACAAAACCTGAATTGTCTATCAACTACTGTATTTGTAAATTAATTCACAAACTAAGAGCAATACAAAAATGTAAAATTGTTCTGAAAAATGCACACAGGGTTCCATTTTCAAAAACAGATGGTTTACAAGTAATGCAGTTTATTTCAATCTTCAGGGGAGAAGAAAAAATTAAAATGTACATTTTCTAATCAATCTGCTTCTTACAAAGGCACAGCATATATGATCCAATGTTGCATCCAAATCAATGCCCACATGTATTCTGGCTTTGAGACCTTGCACCTAGTCAAGTTTGCATTTATAGTTTCATACAAGAAGACTGTATATATGGCCACTACAAGAGCCATATGTGAGTTCCAGAAAGGGGACTCATCAAAACGTTTCCAATCTCACGTTAATACTTCCTGGAGCAATGTTACAATCTCTCATAGCAGATAAGATTCATATTTATAGATTTTTGACCACACACTCTATGAAAAGTAAAGAAGTGATGAGATACAAATCAAATCTAATGTTTTCACACAGACAAAGATTTTTCCATATTGATAATCCGTTGAGGAATGATACAAAAACTGACCTTATCCTCTTCAAATGGTAGACATATTTCCAATAATATTTGAATGGCAGCACTGTCTTGAGTTGAAATCAAAGCATTTTTGAGTTCTTCCCTTTCAAATTCCGTCATCATGCTATTAGCACCGATGATTTCCGATTTCTTGGTGAAGCTGACAGCTGATGCCTGTAGATGTGTTGTCAGGTATGCCCTGGATGCTGCTAGGTATGATGTCAGTATCTTCAAAACAATGTCTAAGATTGGTGGACACCTGTAAGATTTAAATCATTACCGTTATTCACCGATTTCCATCAAATGACCAAAATCACTCTCTCTCACACCTACACTGGCCTTAAAACTTCCATCTTTACAAAAGAGCAATATAGTTTCATCAATTTTTTTCTTGTAAAAGGGATAGCTCCACTAGCTGTAACTAGTGAAGCATTTGTCATTTTCTTGTTTATAAAGTAAAATACAGCTTTTTTCTCTACTTCCGAAATCATGACAAAATGACTTGTGTTGAATCTGTCAGCAGAGCCTATACGTGTTTACTGTGTGGTGTTATTGCTGACAGTGCACTCTAAGCCAGACTAAAATTTATTTGTCAACAGTCAAAATGCACAGTGTACACAATAAACTGTCTTGGCATTTGAAGCTAATACTCTGTCTTTCAACAAACTTTTGGATAATAAAGAAATTTACTGTTTTCCAGAACACAGTTAGTGAAAATATTCTCAGGAGTTACAGCTACTATCCCTTTAACCTAATAACCACAGTTTGGACAAAATAATAGCACGCATTATCATAGATCAGAGAAATGTGCGGAAAATATTTCTGTCCTCTGGTGGTCAAACTGGATTGTTTTTACAGAATGAGTTGATCTTGACACTTAGAATTTCAAAGAGCATGTGCTTAAGTCAAGAGGGAAACTTTGTAAAATATTGTGATTTATACACAATCATTCAACTCTTAAAATTTAAAAATACCGTTACAAACACATGTGCAAGACTCTGCACTGAACAAGAAATATCTATGTAGCACAATAAGTACGGTATTATAAGTTTCCATGATAGACATCTTTTCTTCTCATTCATATATGAACTTACCATGGAAAAAATTTCCGATGTGTATTCATGTATGTAATCAGGCAAAATAAATCACCAAACATTGTTTCCACCTTACCTAAAGACTCTGTGATCACAGCGCAGAACAATCAGTGGGTCCACTGTGATATCCTGCTGAGTATAGGCACTCTTTTGATACTTGTTGACTGATAATGAATTCACCGTCATCACTCGTAGTCTGAAGACAAGAAAATTTCAAGAATTTTTCACATGAAGCACATCACATAATGAAGTACAAATGGCAGAATCTGCTATGATCTCGCTGAAAGTTGTCTGCAGAAGAAATACTGTAAATAATGTACTGTCACAACAAGTAAGACCATTTCATAAAAGCTGACTATAAATAATTTTTTTATTATTTTATTAATTATGACTTCCACAGCCAAGGTTATTTATGGAAGACTGTTAGAAAAATACAGATACAGAGTTGAAATACAGAAAGAGAGAGATAGAGAGGAGGACATAAAAGGAGACATAAAACTTTACAAATACTGAGAAAACAAAGTTTTAAAATATTTTTTAAACTGTCTAAAGTAACAGAAAAGGATGTATACCGGTATCACTGTAGTTGTTTACAAGTGCATTAAATGGTCTCAGAATTTTACTGAAAAATGTCACGAACACGATTGATTCTATTACCGGTAAGTATGAATTCAAGGACCAAAAATATTTAACAACATTAGAGACAGCAGGTTATCCACTGTTGTTTCAGACACATTTTTTAAAATTGCCAAAGATTATGCTGACTTACTTTCTTGGCATGATAGAATTCAAAATATTCCACAGAGCTACCACCAGTGTTTGCACTCTTCTAGGCACATCCACATCAAGTAGTTTTGGCAAACACTCCACAATGACAGCAGAAAAGTCCATCAGTTGACTGGCAGGTTGGTTAGTCAGCTGATTCAACAGTATAAGTACCTCTGCTGGCTGTCTCACTACATTTTCCATAGCTGTAAACACACAACATTATACTGTGAAAACTACGCCAGAAGGTTTTGATTTATAAAGACGGGTCACTAGGACTGATTTAATCAGACTTTCAATGGATATTCAGACAAAAGTGAGAGTGAATATGGAAACTGTAAAGCAAGGTCCAATATCTCTATTGATGAACATTGTACACTAATTTTTTGAGGCAAGAGCAAAAATTTTGACAAGCACTAATCAACAAACACCTACGAAGGCATTAAGGTTTGGGTGAGGGATAATCAATAGAAACCTAGGGAGTCATTAGAGTTAGGGTAAGAGATAATCAATAGACAACTAGGGAGACAGAGTTAGGGTAAGAGATAATCAATAGACAACTAGGGAGACAGAGTTAGGGTGAGAGATAATCAATAGGCAACTAGGGAGACATTAGGGTTTGGGTGAGAGATAATCAAGAGACACAAAGGGAATCATTTAAGTTAGGCAGAGGGATGTAGCACACAGCTGGAGAATTCAGAAAAACTATTTTAGTTTGTATCCAAAGGTTCATGTCTGCTAATCATCACACTCCACCTTCCATTTTTTTCAGGTTTTCTAATATCAAATACATTGTCTATTTCAGATACTGTCAGACCAGTATATGGTGGTAATACAAGGGAAAAAGATAAAGTGACCACTATAAGGAGGTGGCCTTTTTATAGAGGGTGGGTGTGGTATTACTTTTGACGTAGGTGGGGAACTCAATGGTTATTGCAGGAAAAAAAATTCAATATCATAAATCCTTGGAAAACCATAATACCAAAATACATGCATGCTTTCAGTCTAAGCATTTTTGACAGAGTCATTCAAAGTCAGACATGCTGGCCATCATACATTGTTACACAGGTTTTATTTCAAATTGAAACAATTACATGAGGCCACTTACCACATAATTAAAAATAAACCACAAAGTTAAAACAATAATCAAGTAATGAGGATGATGTAGTTTAGTGAAATACCTTTCTTTAAATCTTGTGGTGTGCACTGCAGCTGTTGTGATGAATAAGTCACATGGTGTATGACATCTGGTCCTCCAATCAGCTCCTCCGCCAGCAAATCTTCCACCTGGCAGAGATGGGGATAGTGGGTTGCTAGGAGACGGAGTAGGCATGGATACAGTCCAGCATAGTAATACTGCTGTTGTTGACACTGTTGGATGAGGTGTTTGATGGGAATCTGTGCCAACAGTGTAGCCTGGTAGGATTTCAGTTTGATATTGGAATTGGCTGTAGAGAGAGACAAATAAACAGAACTGACAAGTGAGATGTGAGTGACCTAGCAGTGAAAAGCATGTGCGAGTTTTCAAAATACTTGGACGGTAAAATCTGCCACAGGACAAAGATATCACAATTCCTGAGGGTAGGTAATCCATGCTATTTATTCTGTAGCACCTGTACACGCATAGTCGATGAATATTCAGACATTTAGGGATTGTTCAGCAGTTTTTGGGTAGCATGGTAAATTTGTGCAAAGGACCATTTGCAGAGGAGTTTGTACGGCAAGTGTGTAGATCTCTCTCTTACAACATCCATTGAACTGTATGGTGTATTTAATGGATTTGACACAATCGTGATTTTAAAGGATTTCAAGGGGCATCAAAAATTTCCTCAGTTCTCTAAGATTTTATTGGAAAGATTTAATTTCACAGATTTTTCAGGAGTGCATAGAAACCGATATGATTGAGAAACTGCATGCAATGCAAAGTGATCAGGTACATTTCTACGTACATGAATACCAATACTGATATCATGTACTTACCAACTATCTTCATATTATTGAGTAAACAATCTTCATAGAGGAGTATATAATACAGGACCAGTAACTGTGGGGTCAGGCTAGACTTCTTAGATTCTTCCAGATTCTCACCATCCACTTCCATCAAGCTCTCACTCACAGATTTGCCGGTTCTGATCCTGGTCTCCAGGAATACTGAGATGATTTCTGATTCCGTCAATGGATTATTCCTTGCCTGTTCCCCTCCACTGTGAGTAGGTTGGATTATGGACTGTACATAGGCTTCAATGAGTGGAGGTAGCAATGGATGCAGTGGAGTGGTGCTGTTACACAGCTGTTTGTAAATCCAATCCTACATACAGGTGATGGAAATCAGGAATATGTATATACAGGTACATGCAATAAACATGAATACAAATAGTGGGAATGGTTCAAATTTTTTAATGTGAACACTGCAACAAAAATGCTTTCATTTTGTACTTCAAATAAGGATAGATATGATTCATCTAAGTTTTATTCCAATTGCTTCATTAGTGACAAGTAAGATAAACAAGAAATATAGAGGCTGCCATGTGATGTATATGAGTGATATCAAACATACTACTATTGCTTTTGCTAGGCTCAATTTGCATGGCATCTTTTTCATTTAAAGTCAAACATTATATTTCATACTGAATTTTCAGTGTCATCACATTCTGCAAAAAAAGTGATTGACAGAGAGTTAGATTTTGTGACTGGATTGAAGTAGTTTTGAAATCACTTACCTTGATAGCTACTTTGTGTTTGGAGAAAGCTCTGCTCTTCAAAAGCTGATAGATGCAATGTACTGGTAAGAACCCTGTGATGGTTGCACTCAGGTTGGTGGTTACTGCCACTGTTACAGCGTGTGCTGTTACAACCTGCAATCAAATCAATACACAACTGAAATCAGTGAAAATAAGATATCTAATACACTTTGAACTTTGAAGCCTGACCAATGAACTATGACCCCAGCCTGTGGACTATGAACCAATTAGGAGCTAAAGTTACACACCTGCTCAGTGAAAATGTCCTGAGTGAAGGTCAGTCTCATTCTAGCCAATGAGTTAGGTCTGACCGCAATCTGAAACAGAAATAACAATTTGGTCAATTGACACATGAAACAACTGGCATTGTGATATCACTGTTTGCTCTTCTTTCTACATTTAATAACATTTCTCAAAGTCTAATAATGGCTGCAAAATTTCTCTAAATTTTGATACAGAACAGCAAATGATTTACAGATGTGTAATTTTTCAGCTGAAAACAATAGAAATGAAGTGTTACACCAACTGGTTTAAAATAACAAACTCATCTGCTGATTATGACTTTGAAACTTTTCAATGAGAGTGTGGTATTAGCCAGTAGTATGGTTGACCCCTAGACTCAATACAATCCATGTTGGCTAATATTCACATTGTTTGTACTTACTTTCATTCCCAGGGTAGAACACACCAAGTCAACCACTGGTTGCATTTGATTTGCATGGAAATGAATGGCCATAAGAAGTAACATTTCTCCAAATGACGCACTGACACCACTGGCACTGAAATGAAATGCATAAATATCACTACATGAAATATCTATAATCACAGCGATCAGTGCAACAATCTAAAATCTTTTTACTGAACAAAAGCCAAATCATGAAATCTTGGATTTGCTTATTATATGGCGATTTTATCATGATTCCTCCAGCAGGTAGTTTTCCAAATACTGGATGATTTCTTTCACAAACATGTACATGTATCAATTATCTAATTTGAACGTAGCTAAGACCAGACAACTCAAGAGTCTGGACCATTGGAAATGACACAAGTATCGTAGTACTAGGATGTTTATACGACATACTCTGTTTTACACATTTGCTGAAGATCTACAATGTCTGCATACCTTTGTATTACAATGTGATTGCATATATTGTACATACATAACTATGTATTCAACCCCCTACATGGGTCCATAAAACAAAGCTGAGCCAAACTGTGAACTATTGTACTTATGATTAAGAATACAGAGGTGCATGCATATTTCTCAAATTTGTCTTTTTCTGCTGATGTACAAGTGTCATATATTGTCTCATGAGCTGCCAAATCATACTACCATATTGTACCAACATAAACACACAAATAAAGCTGCAATAAATACCTTTCAAAATAGGATCCTTCCTTGACAAGCCAATTCATCCAGCTGATTGCAACTTTCTCTTGATCTGGAGTACTGCAGGATACAAAGAAGATAAAATATAAATGATATTTAATTAAATAATTCATGTACAACAATTCATGATTCGTTTTTGTCAGCTACTCGATAAGTAATTACATAATATCTTTATGTCCTTGAAGATTATAGAAAGAAAATTCCGTAAAGGAACATACAACACTTTACTATTGATCAAAACATTTCTTCTAACACACTTTGATATTATTCAAGTATGACAAGTCAAAAAACATCTTGATAAATTATCAATAAAAAATTACTTAAACAATAAATAACAAAATCAATGGAAAAAGTCATCTTATGCTCACCTCATAATTGAAGGACAAGCAAGTAACATACACAAACCCAGTGAGACAAATCGAATTCCACCTGGAGTTGGAGGAGGGTGTGATGTCACTAAACACAACAGCTGTTCTGACTCTTCCTCACTAAATCTGTAAATTAATACAATTCAATTCAATATGTCAGTTTATGATTTAATTAATCCTAGTCATGCAAATGAACATGTTTAACAAACTCTTAAAAAGGATGGATAAATCTGTTCATTATCAAATACAATGTATAACCATTTTGGACATCTTTCTCTCCCTTACTTTTGTTCTTGTATTATTTCCATCTCAATTTCTGATTAACCACTGATTTGAAATAAAACATTTCAAAAGCTGACTCACAGGATGTTGTCACAGAATGGTTGTAAATTTGAATTGGTAATAAAATGACAGAGGATCAAATAAGTACATCTCCAATCTCTTACTGATTTGTTTGACAAATGGATTTTCACGTTTCTCGAATAACTATGTCTATACTTGGTATTTCTATGTAATGTATGACACTATGGCAAACCAACTGTTTGTGAAATCTTGGTTACAGTTGGATTGAAGACACAAGTTAATTAATACTTTTGGCATCCATTTTGCTCTAACCCTGACATGATAACAATTACACTCTTCACAGGCAACGAGGGAGATAACTTACTTCATCGTTGCTATTCCTCTCAGAGCACAGTAAAGTCTGATCAGAGCACTAGCTTGAACAACATGTCTCTCTTCAATGACACAGTGATCTTCTGATGGTATGATTGCACCTAATTCCTCCAGTAAGTGTTCTCTGAGGGCATGGAGCAGAGAGCTCTGGGGATCTCTCTTCCTCTGTTAGCAGGAAAACAATTAGAGAATTGAATATCTGAACAACTTTATGAACAATCAATACTTTTTGGTCAAGCATGCCAGGTTTTCAAGCTGTTAAAAAAACACAAAGGCTTCACTAGATGTTAAACAGAAAAGATCATCAAAACTGGACAGTTGCCTATATGTGACACTTCTATCTGTCACAAACCTCTGAGTGACTGCATCAATTCATTCCACTCAGTGTTTATCTATGCGTCTCATAAAAACACTGATTTGCATCAATCTTCATACATAAACTTTCGTCTACCTAGAGTGTAGTCCAACTTAACCTCAGTCTTTGTTAAGATCTCATCAATGCGATATGTAATTTGACATCTCTCACTATTTAAACACTCAAAAGACTTGGTTCTTTGTATCTACCGTGTTATCAACATAACTTGTGTGTGCTGCACAAAAAAAGTTAGTGTAACATATAGACAACTGTCCAGCTTGCATGATCTTCCCTGTGATTACTGTACCAGTAAAAGTAGTATGAAACACCACAAGTTCTCATCAATTGCAACTAAGATTATTTGAAATAACTTACCTTCTGGCCAATCCTTACAAACTGTGCTAACCATCCTCTGACAGTGGCATTACTTCCCAGAAGCAGACCACTGACAAATCCTACAAGGTCACTGACATTATTATCTTCATGGCCACTCTTACAGTGATCAAGTGACAGAGCGATGGCCAACCCTGGCAGGCGACAATTTTCAACCTGTCCATGAAAAAAGAGTGAAGTTGATTATTTGTGTTGCACTAAAGCCAAGTGATCTGTTTCTCAATGAACACAGAGACAATGGATAATAATAATTACAATCACTCATGTCATGGTTGATAGGAGTAGAAATTAATAGATATTATTATGGAAATGGTACGACAAAAACATTTTGTACTTAAATCCATTTGGCATTTCTGTTACTGTCATTCCTTGAGGCACTATTCTAATTGCCCTGGTTTGGGATGAAAGTAAAATAACATGACATAGCAAACTATACTTGTCGTAATTACTGTCAGTCTTCTGATGGTTAGTGCTTGGCTTGGACACACAGCACACTATAGTACTTACTGTCAACCCTCTGATGGTCAGTGCTTGGCTTGGACACACAGCACACTATATTACTTACTGTCAACCCTCTGATGGTCAGTGCTTTGGTTGGACACATAGCACACAATCTTCTCAATGTTTCTGTTCTACGTCTGCCACCAAAACTTTCCTCATCTTGGTGTTCGCCTCTTGATACTAACATTTTACAAACTGCAAATTAATATATACAAAGAAATTAGCAAACAGGTTTCTTAGATACCGGGTATTTACATCGTAAGCAGGGATGTCACAGTGACTCTTCATCTTGGTGTAACTGTGACTATGAATTGCTCTGTACCCTATTTAAATTCAACCTTTGTTCTTACGTAGGAAACTTTTTGATTGTATGTTTGTGCGTAAATGCCTTTTATCTTCTTATGACTCTACAGATTGTACAGGTTTTTATGGTCTATGCATACCTAGATACTCTGCTAGACATAGACCTCTATTACACATCCCTTACTGTAGAGTTGATGTTACAAAAAATGGCCTGATTGGACGTACGTCACGACTTTTTAATGATTTGATTGATAAGGTTTGCGATGTCGATGTTTTTGAAAAATCTCATTCAACTTTTAAAAGACATGTTCATTTGTTTTGTCATTGTTTGATGTTTAGGGTACTTTTTTGTTTGTTTAAATTTTAGTGTATTTTATCCTTTTCTTTATTTTCTTGTCTGTAAGTGGCTGCCTGATGGCGCTGTTGATGAGCAAATAAAATAAAATAAAATAAAGTGATAAAACAATTTCTGGTGGTTCTTAACTATTTTCTTTGATTGAACGGTTTGTAACGTTACTGTAAAGTTTCAGTACTATGACTTAGGGTCCTGATATGTAATACCCGGTACAGAATGCTGCAGTAATGAGGGATGATGCCCCTTTACCATAATTTTAGCAAAGGGAGAAATTCTTCATTTCATTTAGACTGTTTGGTCTTTCAGGCAAAAAGGCAAGAACAAAGCAACCCTCAAATGATAAGCACTCAGAATAGCACTGTACATATGAAAATGTTTGCCTGTAAGAGTTAGACCAAACAAGGGTTTACCTCCATAAAAATAACTGCAAAGTGATCGTGAAAACTACTATATAAATTACTTTCTAGTAAGAAGTAAGACAGTTGATCTGGGCATTTCATTGAGTCACAAAATCAAAGAACACACCAAATTTATGTACTTGATACATTGTTGCCCGGCTGCCAACAAGCACCATTTAAGTGTACAATAGCGTATCACATATAAATCAGGAAGTGTTATGATTTTTTGTGTCTTTCCATTGCAGGTCTAAGTTCCCTTCAGTGTGTAATTGGTAGTGTAAGGCCTGCCAAAGTGCAGCATTCCCCTAAACCACTGGATCCTTCATTTGATTGCAAGTGTCAAGTACACAGAATTATAAGTATGTAAAAAAGGCAATGGTGGGCATGATTTATGATAACTTTATGTGATATGTCCTATTTAGACAACAAATCCACCTCACTCTTCATAAAATTATGATTACAAACAATTTCTCAAAATAAATTTTATACATTACAAACCTTCACTAAAGCAGTCCGGCACATTTGCAACAAGCCTACACAATAACCAGTTGCCATTCTTCACTCGAAGCAACGCTTCAGCAGTCATGGGCATTGGTAGTAATGATGGCAATTCTGAATGAAGAAGCATTCCAATTTTCAAATAAGAAATTATCAGAGTAAACCATCAGTGCTCTTATATCTATTGAACTGACATAACTTTGCAGTAGCACATGTAGACTTCTAAAATTGTATGGAAAGTGGGAGACATTGTCCTTGGATACCTCTGACGATATTTTCCTCAAGAAATCTGATGTACGATGAGAAAAAATGGAAAACTAGATGTGAATGTCAGCTTTCTCTTTTCCATTTGTCTAGCACCATTTGATTACTAATACCCCCGCCAACACCCCGTTGAAGCGTTTCATTATTGTTTTGTGTTCCACAGTTTAGGAAAGAAAAAGCAGTATTTGGACTACTACTACAGAGAGCCATTCAAAGTTATTTCCATGCTTCTATTTTCAAAGGGACCCTAAGAAAAGCAGGTTATTTACAAGTAAAATACTGTGGATATGGTAAAAAATTCTCCAGGTTGCAATCATAATACTCAGACATTGAAAAGATAACCTAGGATTTATTTTTGTCTGTAAGTTATCCTTACCTGCTTGTGCAATACACAAGACATCTGAAACTTCCTCCAAGTAGACCTCATTTTCAAACAACTCAGAATTACGGAGACTGAATTCTGTTGGTGCCTCTTTGATCTGGCATAAAAAACACATACATTGTCAGATTGGGCACAGTATGGTGGAAGATTAAAGTTAAATTATAAATGTTGAAAAGAAATGCATTTCTCTAGATACTTTACTGTAATACTGCAAGAATTACAGCTGAAATTAGGCTGCTTGTGATTTTCTTTGATATTTTTGTTTGGAAGGGCACCGGCTAAATTAAGCAGCTTTTTTCCATCAAAAAATCTGAGCCTTTCTTTTTCATACATAGAGATGTACCCTGTCTAAATTCCCCATTAATCAGCCATGGTGCCTATTTGAAAAATTTTGTAAAGACCCTGTTGATATGCCAATAAATTTTATACCATGATTGTCAAAATAAGTTTTAATGAAAACTCCCAAAGTTAAACGAGACAGAAAAGACAAAAGTTTGATAAATCTAATTATGATTATCTTTCACTAATGACCATGATGAAATGAAATTGATGTCATGAGTCAAGGGTCAATTACTACAGTAAATGCCAACCTGTACCTGATTCATTATGTAGAGTAATTCGCTGATGATGATCCGTAGCCTTCGTGCTGGATCACTTCGTTCAAATTCCAGAGCTGGACAAGGCAAAGATGACAGCAGGCTTTCTGAATCACCAGCTTTCTGCCTGTAAGTAGAAAGAAACTCTGGATAAAAGCTGCTGATGCAATGTTATTTCAATGGACAGTAAACTGTAACTTTGGACAACTTTCACTGTACTGTCACTTTTAATGATTCTTTTCAGTGTTTTATTTTCAACTAAACCACAGTTTCTTGTTCTGCTTCCAAAAGCATGTTGAGATACAGTATTCAGTCTGCAAACTCAGCCTGTACATGTATGGACTGCAGTATTATTGTTGAAAAGTGAATCAGTCAGGACACAATGTCAACAATAAAAGTGCACTGTACACACACATGTACCGGTATATTTACCATGTTGACAAGCTGAAAAGTATGTTTTTCAACATGCTTTGGACACTAGAAAAAAGAACTTGATGCTGACATACAAAACCAAAATAGTCAAAAAATCAGTAAAAGTTACAGTTACTGGCCCTTTACTTGAAAACATAAGATTGAGGCAATTTATCAAATATTTTGAATACCAGAGTATCATTAATATTATTTTGAGACTTTTGTCAGGAAAGTAAATGCACTGGCTCTGATTGCAATGGAACATTTGGAATTACAATTACAATGCACTATACCGAGACTGTATTTATCTGGGATATTAGATTATTAGCCATACTGTTTTGAAATAACTTTGATAAAAAATTTACAAAAAAAAATTTACAAAATGCAATTAAAATACAACGCAGCAATCAAAATATTAAAACATCAAGAGCGAAAAAGGAAAGTATACACCATCAGCTACATAGTAGGACATGATGACTTTGTTAACATGTCGTTGTGAGGGCCTAGAGTCTCGGCTATACCATAGACCCTTGGGCTCGGGGTCTCTGGCTAACAGGCTACACGCTCAACAGATGTAGCGCGTACACTTTTAAACTTTTGCCTAGCCAGTATAAAATATGAAATAAACTAATTACCTTAGATGCTGTTCCTTCCTTGCATCAACTTCAAGAGCATTAAAATCAACAGATAGAAGGGCTACAATAGAGTTGACAACTTCCATTCCCGAAAGGATGCGAAGTATATGCTTTCGACCATCGACCCATTCCTCGCTTGCATCGAGTGGTGCACATAATGACATACGGACAAGGCATGGTAAAAGGGGTCGTACTTCTGACTCCGAAAGTTTAGCTATCTTATGAACATCAACCGTTTGAATAGCTTCAAACGCTTTAGGCGAAACATCTTGTCTGTTCGACATTGTGAATTACACGAACGACGAACGTGCGCCAGTTATACGATGATGGTTTCAGTTGTGCCACTGCCGGTGCAGAGCTATCCCTCCATATCAGAAGCCATTTCTAGATATGAAGTGCGACCTCAACGGTTTACCTCTTGGAGGGTCTAAATGTGATCAATAAATCCCATTTATCGTTCGCAAAGAACACGTTTGGTTAAATCTACACGTATTATCGTGACAGACTGCATGGTTTTGCCCCATATATCGAAATCTGAACAACCCAGCGGGATAATATTTCTACTTCCGGTGTGCCTCATTTTCGAATTTAACTACAACAGGAAGCAACATGGCGTCCCCAGGTCCGAACGCTGGCGAGACAGGTTTGTTATTGTTTTCAGCGTTTTCCAATTTCGATCCACTGAGTAGACGTCTCCGGTTGTAACCGTCGGCTCTTTCGCTGCTTTCGTCACAGGCTGGTGACGGAAGTCAGCGTGAAGATGACTGAATCGCAACTGCATATATTGCTCCTGATTCTTCATGTTCTCCTACGGTGGTATAGTGCACCCGTCCTGAGGCTCTGTCTGTCATTGATTTTATACCATATGCTCAGTGCCACAATCGCATGGAGTGTTCACTGTGCACTAGCTACATCCGTGGTTAGCTGCAGTACAGTAGCTCGAGGTTTTGCCTGGGTATTTGGGTCGTTTTTTTTCCGTCCGACCCAAATACCCAGGCAAAACCTCGAGCTACATGATCAGTGGTGTACATTAACAATTTATGCATACTACATGTATACCACATTGCAACTCTAAGCGCCTTGTAGTCAACCAATCGAACTTCGAAGTGAAAACGAAACAATTATGTGGCTGCATACAGTGTTAGACTACTGTAGGGGAGGGGGGCGATAGCTCTGTGTGTGTGTGTGTGTGGCAGAGCTGTGTTACCGGTTGTAGGCCTCCCTCCACAGGCCTATAGCTGATAACACACAGCTCTGCCTCGCAGAGCAAGGATGGATATTTGAGATATGAAAGTTTTGCACTGTGGATAGGGGAATGTCCTCTGCATATATTTTGGTATGGATTTATTTTTACATTTTCAGATCGCAGTTTCTTTGTTAATTATTCAATAAAAAATGGATGACACTGTTATGATATATCATCCAGTGGTTATAATTTTAATGATAAATGTAGTTAACAAAGTCTAGAATAACAAACAGACCGTTTAATGGGACGGAAGTTGCAACTGTTTATGATTTCTTTTTTCAATATTTCTTTTCAGCGTATCAAAATACAGCTTCATGCTATCTACCTATAGCATAATTAAACACACAATGTTAACAAAGCCGGTATATGTGTATACGGTTGTTGATGATTGAATAATTTGAATTAGAGCCCAGACTGAAGGTCATTTGTCAATTATACAAATGCACAGTGCATCTACACATACACAGGCTGTGTTAGCAAGCTAGATACTGGATATTTTAACATGCTATATAATAATAGAACAAGAACCTTGTTGATGTTCAGAATAAACATATGCCAAGTTATCAAAGTTAAAACAGCAATTGCCCCTGTATCATGTATGCCTCTGGAATGATAATGAATAATAATAATAATAATGAACAACAATAATAATAATAATAGAACAGCCAATTTTACAGAAATGCAGTATATACGTGATGGCTGGACTGAAATGCAGCTGCCAGCAATATGAGTGTACATAAACACATATCAGGCTGTGCAGATAAGCTGAATGCAGAGTATTACCCAATATCGCCTGTTCCTGTGTCGTATCAGCATGAGTGTCATTTGTGCTGCGTCAGACACGAGACGAAGTCGAGTGTCTGACGCAGCACAAATGACACGAATGCTGATACGACACAAGGAACAGGCGAGATTGGATAATAACCGATTTATCATATACCCATGCCCATAATTTTAGGGAATTTTTACTAATAGAACGAAAAACCTGTAATTTTGAGGCTTTACTTTATTACGCCTTGCGCATAAATATCAGAATGTTTATGTGAACAGGCTTCATTCATAAAGTATACGACGAAGATGTCAACATCACGCGCGACATCGCTGCAAGTCGTCCATATCTCAATGAAACCAAGAAGAAAGACACCGGGATACAAAAATCGTCATACAGAAGGAACATTTTAAGGTGCAATATGCTATTACAACTGTAACCGATCAAAAACTGCTCAGCTTTAAATCTATCCTGATTTCGATCGTTGTACGGCACGGAGCTCGTGCGGAGAGGGGACGCCATTTTGTTAGTTTACCTTTAGAGTTGCCATGTCCACAGTCGTCGCGACATCGCTGTCACGCCACACGTTCACTACCTGTTCGCGTGGAGACCGTGCACAGTGCCGGCGCCGTGCGAAAGGCAGAATGTTTGCTAGAAATTTACCAAAAAAATACCATGGGAAAACATTTCAAGACTCAACGTGATATTTCCGTATTTTGCAACCAGAAATATCCGTGTTCCTCGAAGCCCTTCAAGTTTTTACGTCGGCGACATCGCTTCGCAGGCGGGGAGCGGCAGCCATTTTGTTGTTTACGTTGTTTACCAACAAACTGCTAATGTAGTTCGGGAAAACTCTAAAACTGATGACGTTCATCGTGCATATCTCGACGTTTACCGTGAAATATCACGGCTGATATTTTACGTTGAACGTCACTAGGATGTAGCAATATGGGCATGGGTATATGATAAAGAATATTACAGTATAGTGTACAAACGAAAAGATGATATCAAAATTTGCAATTTGTTTGGCAAATACGGTTGGATTTGAAATGTCTTTGATGGTACTAACTTGGGATCTACAAAGAATTGAGATTTCAATTATGATTCCTCCAGCTTCACCCAGTATTTTATGAATGCAGCCATATTTCTTCCGCATTTGAATGCAAGTGTCCAATTATCTTGTACATCTAGTTAATCCAATGGTCACTGTTTTTACCAACAGAAACAGAAGAGCAGCAGAAGATGCGATTTCAGGTTGAGTTAGAGTTTGTGCAGTGTCTAGCTAATCCTCACTATCTTAATTGTAAGTAATTTCACACAATCCATCGGTTCTGTTGGAGTCACATGTATTTGGGGCCAATGATATGTACATGTAGCATGTTTATCCTGAGAGTGAGTGCAGTGTAGTCTGTAGACAGGGATGTAGAAAATGTTGGTTACAGTTGGCAAAAATAAAAGTACAGGTGGTTACAAGTAGTGTGTGTGCACATTAACTTTGTGCAAAATGTCCTGATTTTTTACTAAAATTAAATTTTCACAGCTGGCAAATTTTAGCTGACAGCCGGTTGTTTTTGCCGGCTGCCGGCTATTTTCTACATCCCTGTGTAGATGAGACATACCAGTATTTATTACTATTAACGACACCACAGGTATTGTACCCTGGATTGATATGCACTACTTCACAGATGTTTTGCAGCTTTGCAGTCTTCACTTTGTCCTAACACAGAGTTAAGTTTGATTGTATTTTCAGGTTACTTTTACTTGTCATTTTCTCTCTCAATCACTGCTTTGTTAGAATTCCCTGATGAATTTCTAACTTATCATAAGCTTCATGAATTTAAAATTATTCTCCAGTTATAATTTCCATGAATTTGTGTGATCCTGCAGCCTCTGATTAAGGTTAACTGTGTATGCGCCAAACCCAAGACTACAAAGATAACCAGCTGTTAGTAGCAGATATGGCTTGTCAATTATTTTAATACTTCAGGAATTTGATGTCAGATTTCAATATGTCAGAGTTGCCTCTCTATTGTTCCAGGAAACAATTCAGAGAAAAGATGAACAAAAGTTATTGGACAGTTGTAACTCGCTGTACAATAAAGCGGCAATGTGTAGAGTATGATGGATGTACATTAAACAAATGTGTTCAGGGAAAAATAATTGCTGTTGGTGGTGCATCACAGTTCAAGATTTATTATTCTGACATGGGCCTGGGATGTTGCAGATGATGTGGATCATAAGAAATGAATTTTATCTCCTAAAGTGATCTCACACCAACATTTAGAACTAAATTTTCAATTTTATTTTATCAGAATGAAATCATCTGTTTATGAATCTCATTATCAAATAGTTTTTGTGATGAATAATTATTTGGTTTCATGAATCCATGGAGGACTGGTCAATGGAGTTCTCATGTATGCAAGTAGAAGTGCATTCTTTTCAAATTCTTGGAAGTATAGAGATTAATTACATACCAGTATACAAACACATGTATCACTACACTTGGCTTGCCGTTTGATTGACATTGTTAATTTTAAAGGATTTCAATCTCATTGACTGAAGTCTTTTATGTCTTCTCACAAGATTCATGCCATCTTTCTAACATGGTAGAAATTCTCTTCTTGTGAGTGACAGAGAGCTTTCTTCATTTTATAAGTTGACTCTCCATCAGCGTTCAACTTACAAGTCTCATGCCTTGGTTTTCTGTGTCTCTGAAATCCTCAGCCTTGGAAAGTCAGGCAGCTGTGCTGATGTACATGTAAACAAACATGCATTAGAAATGATGACATATATGATCACATTATTCAACTATTTCCTGCATTAAACCTTTTTCTTTTTTCCTTCAGTTCTGGCACAGAGAGGCTATTTCAAAGATCAAAAATTCATCAACTACCTTAAATACCTGCTGTACTGGAAGGAAAGTCGATATGCTAAATTTCTCAAGTAAGCAAATACAATTCTTGAAGAGCACAGACAATAAACTGCGTAGTTGTTTGAAAGTTTAGAATGCATATATTTGTCATGAATGTAAGGTCAACCAAAGAGTAAATACTGTGTGTGCCAGTGATAACATTATCATTTTGGGGTCTCTGACTCTATTGTATGATTAAAACAAAGATCAACTGATTATTGTGGAGTGTTTATGGAGTGCATTGTCAGTAAAATTTATGATTTATTGTTCAGTTTCTTCAATCATGAATCCTCTTTCTACCAGGCTCCAAACCGTAGAAATAAATACCACTTGGAAAAAAGAGGATTAAAAGGGAAATGGTTTCATGTTTTGACATTATTTCAGGGTTCTTTACCAGAATTTTCCTACATTGAAGCTATTTTGTAGGCGTAAATCTTGATGTCTATTTGGTTGATAAGTGATTTGATTCTGTCAAGCTTTGTTTTAATCCTCTTTCTCCCAAGTTGTATTTATTTTGATGATTTGTCTTTGGAGCCTGGTAGAAAGAGGATTAATTTTGAATGCTACATGATTGGTCTAGGTGATGTACAGGTGATATATGATGTATCTTTTGTAAAAGTTATGTTTATCATACAAATAAAGATATGCTTAAAGTCAGTAAAGAAACTGTTAAGTTCTTCTTGCGTCCAAAAATGAACTGCTACCACAATAATGAAACATGTCATAAGAAAGATATTTCAATCAAAATGATTTTTTGTCAACAGATTTCCCCAGTGTTTGCACTTCCTTGAACTACTTCAGTATGAACATTTCCGCAAGGAGCTGGTCAATGCTCAGTGTGCAAAATTCATAGACGACCAACAGCTTCTACAGTGGCAACACTACACCAGGAAACGAATGAAACTGCAACAGATGCACATTGAACAACAACAGCAGCAGCATCAACAACAACAACAATTGCAGCAACAGCAGCAGCAACAACCACATCAACTTCAGCAGCAACAAGCACCGCCACAGCCAATGCCACAAGTTCCAATGCATCAACAGAATCTACAACCACTTCCGCCACAAAGCCATCTCCCGCCAAAATAATCTCCACTCTTGCATTGTAAAGAATTTATTTATATGACACACTTTGCACATCTGCAAATCTTTTTTATAAGTATATTTTGGAAAACAATGTTTTGTATATTTAAATAAGATAAACTTTGTATGACATATTTGAAACCTTTACTTAACAATGAAAAGCAAACTTTTGCCACAATTGGAATATATGCTGCCATTTTTGGTCCATATGTGTCAAACATTATGATCATCATGCAGTGAATTCTTATCCAGGCAGTAGTATCAGCCTTTAGAAAAAAATACTACCGGTACTTCTGAATCAGCTTTATGGTATGGCTGTGCCAAACTGCCTACAGAAATTGATTTATGTAATAATAATTATTGTCAGCACATTCCTATATTCAGTGAATAAGATCACAATATGATGGGTTTGAGTTGCCATTGCGTAAATCTGTCTCCTGTGTAAGACATTGTACAAACCATGATTTTGAGACCTTTCCATATCCCTTCCCATTGGCTGTGAAACACACACACCCTGTAAACTCCACCCTCCCCCAATAGATTCCACATGTGCAAGTCATACTAGGATGGCTTATTTTTACTCATGGATGGATTGTTATTTATAAGTGAATGTTTGCTACATTGAATTACGTACCAATAGGAATAGTTTATCTGTTCTAGTGCAGTAGATGTCTGTTGACAATGTCACACAGATGGTGTTTGTATGTCACAGCCCTTCTTTGGAAATCTTTCAAAATATGTGTCAGCAAAGGCACTCTATCTCAGTGAATGGTGTTCATGAAACTGCTTTTGGCGTGTAGAAGGGAACTATTGTCTCTGTAATTTGTACTTCAAGTTATATTGTAAATGAAACAACCTGCATTTAATATATTCTTTTCAACTAATAACTTCATGTCCATAATGCTTAAATAGACTTCAATAGCAGCATGGTCTCTCAGTGTATCACTGAGATGAAAATATCATTTTCTATTTGTCAGTCCCAAGACCAGTGTGTAAAATAAACCACAGTGTTACTGTGTCCAACACAAGTTTTGTCGTTCTTTGTATCTACTGTATCATAGAATATCAGTACTATTAACAGTGGTATCCTTTTAAATTTTACAATAGTTCCCTAGTCGTCTTACCGAAGCTCTCCATGGTATACCAGTGCAAGGTTGACCCTTTCAGCACCATGGTTTGGCCCAGGTCAATTGGTATCAGTGGCAATTGTGGACCTGTTTACAGTGAATTGGGGGTGAACAGGTTAATAGTGCACATCATGTATGATACAAAGGTTCCCACACCACTCACCAATCTTGCCAAACCTTTGCAAATGTACCCTGGATACCTTTGCTATCAAAGAATGCTGTAGAGTGTAGTGAAATCTCAATAAAATCAAAGAAAATGTGTTCATCAGCTTTCTAGGGATTTAATCTACTTCACACAGCACTCATTAAAGTATTGCAAGTTCTGCTAGAATTTCCTTAACGTCAGACTTGAACTGGTGCCTCATCTACTAAGCATGTACGGTACATAGTCGTATTGCTAACTATTAGTCTAAAAAGCAATATAAGATCTTCAAGATAATCTGCTAAATCAGGTCAAGTACTTTCTTTGTCAGAAACAAAGAGAAATTTCTAATCCAACATAGAAATGTAAGGGTAGCAAATTGAGAATGGATTAATAATATCTGCTATGCTTTAAGTCATTATTTCCACACTCTGTATGTGCAAGGAGATGAGATCTTTATAAGATCTCACCTCGCACAGATCTTATGCCAGCACAGTCAACTTTCACCAAGTATTATAAGATGCTGTAATATCTCCAATGTAACATATTTTGTTGTAGTTTTTTCCTCTAATTATGAATGACTTTTGAAAAATAAGTAAACTTTTGAAAGGAATTGGATTTGTTGTGGAACAATTGTTTTCAATATTTCTTGTCTTTCATTCAATTCCAATGCAGGGATAGGATCAAGCTCTTTCAGAGCACGGCAATGAAATATTCAACGTTTTCAGTCAGCCTGGTGTTTTATTTTGAAATCCTAATTTGGACTGCAAAAATAACTACATTTTTAACAATATAGTAGGTCTCGTTTGAAATTATTCTTTTATGCAAATACATCGTACTTTGGCAAATCACGTAGGTTTGTAGGGAGGGGTCATCGGAACTGCCCAAAGGTCATATGAGACCCATACGACCAATGTAAACTATCAAGTTCATTGGAAATTGATGAAAGTCCTGTTACATGTTGGTCATTATGCACATTGTAAAATTTAAATGTTGCAGCTGAGTGACTCTATTCATCTAGATACCGTGCATGAAATAAACATTGGTTGTAAACAAGAAAGTCGCAAACTGAGGAGCATCGTCCGCTCGCACGAGTCCGTTACTTCCCGTAAACTGCCTGTTTTCGGGAAGCATCCAGCTGCCCGGACAAGAGACCTTGGCAAGCAAAGATGACTGAGAAATCTGAGGAGCAAATCTGTCGACCCCTTCCCTTAAAATACTGCACATCACAACATGCAGAGACTATCTACCACTGAGGCCGTAATAATTAGAAAATAAAACAGTGAGTCTGTACAGGTTTGTATCGGGAATAGTTGTGACCGGGTCATTCAGTAAGCAAACAGACTTTTTTGTGACTTTTGGTTATGATCCTGCTGATGTGTCTCACCTTTAAAGTACATATTCCATGCCATTCATAGCAGACCAATATCACCTGTGATCATAGGGTATTCAGTAGTCATTAATGATAATAAAGAAATATGAAAAATATTATTATAAAGAACCGCTGTTTACGTAAGGTTACGCCGAAATTGAAAAAGAAATCAAAACGTGTTTTTCAGCCTTGGTTTGATAAGTCTTGTTTTTCACTTCGTAAAGATCTGAAAGATTGCTGTAAACTGTTGAATCGCTACCCAAATGATCCACATATTAGAGGGAGATGTTTCACTCTGAAAAGAGAATACAAAAATTGTTAAAATATAAACGGTCTTCTTTCAGAGAGAGTCAATTGAGGAAGTTAGAAAAGGTTTATTCCGAAGACCGTAATGATTACTGGAAATTGTGGAAGGATATTTCAGGGAGTCATGTCAGTAAGAAATAGACTCGTCTATTTCTGCTAGTGAATGGTTTTCTCACTTTAAGCAGTTGGGTAATTTTTCTTGTGAAGAAACTGATAATGTTTCTAAACGTATTCTTTCTGAATTAACAAAAATGGAAGCGGCCAATGAATATGATGTGAGTTTTATTCTTAATTCCTCATTTTACAGTATCAGAAATTTTAAAAGCTTTGCGTAAATTAAAATCAGGGAAATCCCCAGGTGTCGATGGTATTTTGAACGAAATGCTAAAATATGGTGGTTCTTCCATACTTACTCCATTGTGTTCATTATTCAATGTCATCCTCAGATCAGGAACGTTTCCAAATGCTTGGAAAAAAGCATATTTGGTCCCTGTGTTCAAATCAGGTGATACATGTGATCCGTCAAATTACAGAGGGATTTCTATAAATAGTTGCCTTGCAAAACTGTTTACCTCTGTGTTGAATAATAGGCTTATAAACTTTCTAATAGCAATGGTATTCTTTCGCCATTCAGTCTGGTTTCAGAGCAAAGAGGAGAACTGCAGATAATCTTTTAGTTTTGCGTTCAGCTATTGATCAGCATGTCTATGCGAAATTTTCTCAGTCAAGCTATAGTCCCAGTCGTAGATACCTTTATTGTTGTTTTGTAGATTTTCAGAAAGCATTTGACAGGGTTTGGCGTACAGGTTTACTTTGGAAATTACAGAAATATGGCATTAATGGTAATTTTTATAGCTTAATTAAGTCCATGTACAACAACATTAAGTAGCTTATTGTGTGAAAAGTAACAATTGCTTTACTGAAGAATTTGACTCCAATTTAGGAGTTAAGCAAGGGTGTAATTTAAGTCCAACTTTGTTCAATATTTTTATAAATGATCTTCCCAGTACATTTGGTTCCAGTGAGGACTGTCCTATCAAACTTGGTAAACTCCTTTTCAATTGTCTAATGTATGCTGATGATCTTTTATTGATTTCAGGATCTGAAACAGGCTTACAAAGCTGCTTAGATAAACTTCATAGTTTTTGTCGTGAATGGAAATTATCTATTAACATAATGAAAACGAAAGTTATTGTGTTCAACAAAAGTAATCATCTTGTAAAAGGAGTTACACTCACTTACAATGGAGTGACTCTTGACTTAGTGAAAGAGTACTGTTACCTTGGTTTTGTCATTACCCCAAATGGTAAATTCAAAGGTAATTTTCACAATCTTAAATTGAAGGCAATGAAAGCCCTTTTCAGCCTTCGTAAGGGCCTTCAAAATGGTTCACTTTCTGTAAAAGTTGCATTATCACTCTTTGATAGTTTAATTGTTCCTATTATCACATATGGCTGTGAAATATGGGGACATGAAATTAATGACAAGTGTAACTTTCTCAATGATGTTAGTATTTCTTATTATAGATTTATCCTAGGAGTCTCTAAATATGCACCGTGATGGTGTCGTTGGAGAGCTGGGTAGATATCCAATACACTTTATGGTGATAAAACACATGCTCAAATACTGGCATCGATTGGTTTTATCAGATGACATCTTATTGAGATCTGCTTATACATCCAGGTTGAATTCAGATTGGTATAATTATATACAAAGCATATTGAACTCTCACAGTGGGAGCGATATATGGTCTTGTGTTTGCAATGTTAATTCCACAGTTAATAATGTATATGATAGTTTATGTGAAACTTATGAACAAACATGGCTGAAAAACATTCATAATGATAAAAGGAAGTGTGGAATGCAGAGGAATAAGCTCCGAACTTACAGACTTTTAAGACAAAATTTGAATTTGAAAGTTACTTGCTAGATATAAGATCTTTTACCTATAGGAGGTGGCTGACAAAACTAAGAATTTCGGATCACAACCTACAATAGAACTGGGTAGAAGGTCAACTCCAAAAGTTCCTGCA